>NC_041393.1:595925466-595945978 GCF_002162155.2 Triticum dicoccoides
GACCGATAGACTAATATATGTGTGGGGAAGGAGAGAGACCTAGCTACGTATTGAGGGAGATCGATCGGCATCCATGGATATGTGTAGCAAAGGAATAAGGTTGGGAGAAAGACAAAGGTAGAGTGTCGGAGGGTTGGTGGTGGAGTGGCGTCGCACAAATGGTGGGAGAGGCCTGTTAGACAAACGGAGGGTATGAGTACAATATCAATAAGAGAGGATGGGGGATGTCTGTCTGTCTGTCTATGCACGTGTGTGTGAGAGACGGGTTGGGAGGTATGCAAGGATGATGAGGGGAGACGATATGATTGTGGTAAGCATACGTAACTACATAGGAAGGTCAACCATCGTGTGTCCGAGAAAGGGAGAGACATAATTAGTGAGGTAAGTGTATCGGTGCGTGGGAAAAACGAATTATAGTCGACCTGGCTATATGTAGGGAGATCGGTACGTATACATGCATGCATGTGTTAGAAGCAAATAAGGTCCGGAGAGACAGACCGGGGGAGTGGGGTGCGGCTAGGAGGTGGTGCAAGAGGCCTACCATGTCGAGGGGGGAGGAGTGTGCGAGTATGAGATCAATGAAAAGAGGGGTGGGAGTGTGCACCTGCGTGGAACCGTATTGGAAATAGGGGGCATGGACGGTGAGAAGAGAAGAGGGGAAGTATATATGTGTTTGTGGTAGGCACACTTGGCTAGAGAGGTATATCAACCGGTGTGTGCCGGAAAGAAGGATCCAGGGGCCTACACACATCGCGGGTGAACGACCTAAAGAGAAATAACGAACATGCGCGATGGAGGGGACGCTGAGGGAGGGTGAGAGGGGGGCGGGCGTGTGCATGCACGATAGATAGTTAGCGCTAGCTAGCTAAAAATAGAAGAGGATCGTGAAGGTGTAAAACACGAACAAAGATCATAATTCATTATAAAAAAGTGGATACGAATACTTGAAGAAGATATCATAATGTAGAACATTGATTATAATTTGGGCTAATGTGTGGCTTTTGCAGCTCAGGTCTAAATACTTGTCATAATATAGGGGGCGGGGCACTATACTTCAGAGTGTATGTATGGAACATGGTTTAGATTATGAATATATAGTTAGTACATCAAATGTACTATTATTTGGAATCAACATCAAGTGTATTCAAAAAATAGAATTCGAGTTCATATAGTACAAATAGTTCATATCTATCTCTATAGTAATCATGTGGTGTGTTATTAAGGTAATACACGAATTATGGTTGAAGTTGGCAACAATCATGATTGTAGATTCTTATTGCAATAGAGAAATGAATTCAAATTCAGTTCGAATTGCAGCGGTAGTATAGACATTTGGAATGCACTAAAATGTTGGTATGAGTAGGTTACATGCATTATACAACCAGCGAAAAAATTTAATTGGACATAACATGGATTCACACTCCCTCCTTCCATCTATATAGGGCCTAATGCGTTTTTTAAGACTGCCTTTGACTATTGACAAGATTAATAGTACATGACATGCACAATTTGAAAATTATATCATTGAAAGCTCCTTTCACACACGAATTTAACGGTGTGCTTTGTGTAAGTTGCATGTCATATATTATTGCTCTAATATTTGGTCAAAGTTAGCCTCGAAAAAGGCATTAGGCCCTATATAGATGGAAAGAGGGAGTAGCTTTGAATAGAATTCGTATAGTAAAATGGGACATGACTCTCTCTTTGTGTGGTGTGAATAGTTTTATTTTTTTCGTTTAGGGAAGTGCGAATTGATTTGGTGCGTACACGTACAATATTACACGTTAGGCTTGTCCCTAAAATTCAACCTGCGCCTTGTTATATCCCTAAAATTCAGATATCCTGCTCCCAAAACTGGCGCCTTCACAACCCGTGCCTTGCTATCCCGAAATTACAACGTGCGCAAAAACTCCCTCCAGCTGCCAAATCCCGACAAGCGAAATCCCCCTTCTAACCCTGAGCCGAATGGGCTGCTAGTTCAAATTTGTGGGGGTACTTTTGTAACACACCGTACATTTTGGACAAACGCGTCCCTAAGTCATGGTTCCCCCTCCCATCGCCTCCTTTTCGCCATTCGAAATCCCAGGCTACCATAACCTCTCCGCTCCAGCCGCGAAACCCCACCCTCCTCGCCCACCACCACACCGCTGCCCAGCCAGAGCCTCTTCCCCGATGACATCGTCCACCGCAATAGCACACCATCCCTCATCCACCTCCCCGGATGAGGATCCGTCGTCCATCTCGTTGTCCCGCTGGTTCAGCCGCCTCGTCCTCCACCTCCAAGGAGCTGCTCCAACGATCGCCTCGTCTATTGCGGCTGCTCCATCCCCACATTCTACTCGGCGCCACCAAAGAAGTTGTACACTCATCGCATCACCTTCTCCTTAACTCGACCTCCCAGCGCTGACAGTGCTCCATCCCGCACCCCCATGGAGCGGCTACCGCGAAGTCGGCGCCGCGGGCGACATCTCGACGACGGCTCTCCCCTAGTGTGAGGCCTCTTCGGTGGCGGTGTCCATACTAGCCGGATCTTCTGCTGCTGCTCCGGCTCTCGCTCACTCGCTCGCGCTCCTGCTGCTCCGGCTCTCGCTTGCTCGCTCGCGCTGCTGCTGCTTCCGCTCTCGCTCGCTCGTGTTGCTGCTCTCCCCGTCACTCGTGTTGCTGCTCTGCTCCAATTTGCTACACTTCAGTCGATTGAATCAACTTTTGGGTCAGTCAATTTTCAGGGGGTGGGGGCTCGTTGGTGTTAAGGAAGAACCACCCGCAACGGGCAGGGGGGATCGCCGGAGAGGTACCCCACTATCTATCTTAGGGTTCAGGGTGGGGGCGGTGGTCGCTGGCCATGGGGGGCGCAGTGGTGGGGCGGTGGCATGGGGATCGCCGAAGAAAAAGCTCAGCAGGGGGGGTGGCTAGAGGGCTGGCTGGGGCAGCGGTGCGGCAGTGGACCGGCGGTTGGGAGTTGTTTTGGGGTGGCGAGGTAGCGCGGGGGCCATCGGTTCAGTTGCTGGTGGCTGGCGGCTCAGGGGGGTGCAGGTTGAAGATGAACTGCAGGCCCTCCCTAGACTACATGTCAAGTGGCTCTCTGCTACTATTGTGTTCAGTTTTGACAATAACATTCAGATTCCATAGTAAATTTCAGTTTCGACAGTTAAGTTCAGAGTCAACAGTTTTTACCTCATCTGTTGTAGTCAGGTGGTTTTTGGTGATGTAAATTTTACATCTATTTTACATCATCTGTTGGAGATTCTATTAGAATCCCACTTGAGATTAACGATGTCTATCTTGTGCTGCTTCAGCCTTGACATCTTATGGCTCACATGAGCTACTCCAACGATAGAACGATCCATCACAACAGAGCAGTGCCCTAGACGCCATCTACAGATTCCTCAGATCTTCCTCCACACCTCCGACAGCCACCTCTGCCTCAACTTCTTCAGCGACCAACCCAATGATGTTGAGGTCGACATGGCTAGGGCAAAGAGGTTGTACACTTGTTGCATCACTTATCACTCTACATTCATGTCAATCCATTAGGGCTATTTTGGTTCAACGAAAAAACATAGCAATAGGAAATTTTCCTATGTCACTCTACTATTCAATTATTCATGCATTTTGTTGAAAGGAATGGAGCAAAACATCCAACTAGACCTACTTTTCAAAATCCTATGCATGAAAACAAGACCAAGTGCATTAGTGGCAGAATAACATTCTAATTGTACACACTTTCATATGGTTTCACTTTATTTGGCATGTTTCTTTGCATTCCTCTACTCTTCCAATTCTTGTGAACCAAACACCCAAGTTGACAGAAAACCTGTGTTTACAAATGCTCTGTTTACCATGTGCATTCCTATCCTATTCTGGTGTTTTTCCAATCCCTGCATTTTTAGATTCATGCAAGCCAAATGAGCCCTTACATAATTACTTCAGTTACAGGTAGGTGTCGAAGGGAACTTTGTGTGGTTTGTCCTGCTCCTGCCGCAATGTCGTCCACCTCACCTGAGCTGCTCCATTGACAGAAGCATCCACCAAACCAGACATCACTACTCCTGACCGTCTTTCGCCACCTCAGATCTCCTTCCCTGCCGCTGGCACCCACCGCAATGACATCACTATCATCGACTCAGTAGATGAACCTGACGAGTACACGGGTCCACAAGAGAGGTCGCACTCTTTTGTTTCTGCTTATGTTATGCATTGCTTAAAATCACCTGCTACTTTATCATCCCGTTCACCTCTTAGACTCCAAGTCAGGTCCAAATTAATGTTCAAACTTGAGTTCTAAATTAGTTGTGGGGCACATATCGAGGCAGCAATGAATAGTATCTCACTCTAATATCTGGTTCACCTAGGGTATGCCTACATTGTTCATCTGGGTGGGAAACAAATAGTAAAGCAATCATCATCTGTCTTTTTATTAAATTAAAGCAATCATCAACCTGCTATCATTATTTTTGGATCCATCCACTGGTTGTTACCATCACTCTAAATTTCTGCATGCTCTCCTTACATAATCTCACCATAATTTTTTCGTATGCATGTCAAATATTGTACACAGTTATGCTGAACATGTAGAGAAAAAGAGAAGAGTTTTGCGCGGCAATACAATGTCATGCAGACATCGCTCCATGGTGGGTTCAATGGAAAACCCTCCCTCCCTATCCAAATTGTAATCCAGAGGAAGATATCTGTTCTGAGGCGGATTCAAACGCAGCTGACCACTCCTATTTACCCCCCAAGGTGTTTGCTCTACCTTGGCATGATGATGTTAGTCATATCATGCATATGTTGCCTTGCAGTGCCTACTTTTGACATCATATATGTCATCTGCTTAGTTTATACATGTTCTGTAATGCCACCTGTTTAGTTTCTATATCATATATGTGAATTATGCAGTCTGATGTCTTTTATCCAGCCATAATATATGTGAAATGTGTGTCGTTGTCAAAACCGGCGGATCTCGGGTAGGGGGTCCCGAACGGTGCGTGTAAGTATAATGGTAATAGGAGGCGGGGGACACAATGTTTACCCAGGTTCGGGCCCTATAATACCCTACTTCCTGCTTGATTGATCTTCATGATATGAGTATTACAAGAGTTGATCTACCACGAGATCGTAGAGGCTAAAACCTAGAAGCTAGCCTATGATTATGATTATTCTTGTCCTACGGACTAAACCCTCCGGTTGATATAGACACTCGAGGGGGCTAGGGTTACACAGAGTCGGTTACAGAGAAAGGACTCTTCATATCTAAATCGCCAGGCTTGCCTTCCACGCAAAGGAAAGTCCCATCTAGACACAGGACGAAGTCTTCTATCTTGTATCGTCATAGCCCAACAGTCAGGCTTATACATATAGTCCGGCTGTCCGAGGACCCCTTAATCTAGGACTCCCTTAGTAGCCCCTAAACCAGGCTTCAATGACGATGAGTCCGGCGTGCAGATTGTCTTTGGCATTGCAAGGTGGGTTCCTTCTCCGAATACTCCAAAGTAGATCTTGAACATAAGAATCATGTCTGGCTCTACAAAACAATTTCCACATACCACTATAGAGAGTATAATATCCCGCGAGTCCAATCTGCTGACAACTCATAGCATGACATCACGCCACGGCCCGGTCTTTATTCGAACCATTTTTATCCCGCCCCTCCGTATTTCGAGGCGCAGTGTCATTGAAACGTCTTGTCAAGGCAGAGATCGTGTCCCCTTATCACGGGATTCTCATCAATGCGGGCATGGGTAACCTAACCGTGCCATCAGCATGGGGCTTGGGAAATAAGCGAGTTTTAGGGCGAGTGGAGAGGTGCATGATTTTTACTGCCTTTATAAAGGGATAAGGATTCCCTCTTTCACCCACGCCCTCTTCTTCCTCTGATCATTCATTCTCGAGCTCCAGCGCCCAAGCACCCATCTCTTCCGCCCAAAAAGCACTCCAATCATGTCTGGATCTGGAGCACAAGGCAAGTGGATGGCCTCCTCTGTCAAGGAGAAGGATATCAAGAAACTCCGGGAGGCCGGATACCTGGCCAAGAAGATCGCACACTGTCTCCTGGCGGCGGGATAGATCGCCCCTACTCCCGAACCCCATGAGAGGGTTGTATTCCTCCCTCACTTTGTCCGTGGGTTGGGGTTTCCCCTCCACCCATTTGTTCGCAGCCTTTTGTACTACTACGGGATTGATTTCCATGACCTATCCCCCAATTCCTTCCTCAACATCTCAACATACATCGTCGTGTGCGAGGCCTTCCTCCGCATCCCGCCACACTTCGGACTGTGGCTAAAGACTTTCAACATGAAACCAAAGGTGGTAGGCGGCGAACACGCCAAGTGCGGAGGAGCCATGGTGAGCAAGATGCCCAATGTCAAATGGGCATCAGGTAAATTCAACGAGTCCGTAAAGGATGGCAACAATAGTGGTTCTATGTTACCGAGTCGCACGGCACCAAATGGGCCGCCGCCCCCGAGTACCAATCCGGAGCCCCACTGCGGCTCATGTCCTGGCCCGAAAAGGGTCTAAACTGGCCTTCGTCAGACGGGCTGACGACGCAACAAGCGCGTATCAAGAGCATGGAGGACAAGAATATCAAACTTGTCGATGTGGTCCAAGTGATGCTAGTTGGCCGGATCCTTCCCTGTCAACGCCGGATTTGCAATCTATGGGAGTTTGATCTGGCCAAGCACCAATCCCTGCTAGAGTTCTTCGGCACGACGCATGAAGACATCTGGAAGGTGCTATTCAAGTCCACAAGTCGTGGCCAGACACTGCCGAGGATCACGGGTGTCGGTGTCAAAACTGGCGGATCTCGGGTAGGGGGTCCCGAACTGTGCATCTAAGGCTAATGGTAATAGGAGGCGGGGGAAACAATGTTTACCCAGGTTCGGGCCCTCTCAATGGAGGTAATACCCTACTTTCTGCTTGATTGATCTTGATGATATGAGTATTACAAGAGTTGATCTACCACAAGATCGTAGAGGCTAAATCCTAGAAGCTAGCCTATGATTATGATTGTTGTTGTCCTACGGACTAAACCTCCGGTTTATATAGACACCGGAGGGGGCCAGGGTTACACAGAGTCGGTTACAGAGAAGGAGATCTACATATCCGAATTTCCAAGCTTGCCTTCACGCATAGGAGAGTCCCACCCGGACACGGGACAAAGTCTTCAATCTTGTATCTTCATAGTCCAACAGTCTGGCACAAGTACATAGTCCGGCTGTCCGAGGACCCCCTAATCCAGGACTCCCTGAGTAGCCCCTGAACCAGGCTTCAATGATGATGAGTCCGACGCGCAGATTGTCTTCGACATTGCAAGGTGGGTTCTTCTGCAAATCCAGAGTACCTGTTGTAACGAGTAGTGTCCGGCTTCCCAAAAATGGCAATCTCCACGTGTCGAGCGAATGCGAGAAGTCCGGGCATTTTTACATTTGCCACACTGACCATGTCAGTAGATCGTCTATTAAAGAGACGGGGATCCTCAGATCCAAATCAGACCATCTTCCCCAAGCAAGGATTCACCAGAGCGCGCCCGAAAAAGGTCATCCCATCATAGCCGGTCACCGCAGATCCTCCTCTCGCTCACATAGCGCTAAGCCAGGTGATTGGGAGAAGTGTTCTGTATTCATGGCCGATTGGTGGAGTTGCAGACCCAGGGGTTCCTCCCGCCTACATATATGGTCCCCGTCCGAGCCGGACTAGCCACTTACGATGGCGAGGAGCAAGCAGAGAGTTTCCCCAACCCATCCAGGGGGAGCGAGTATGCCTCATCCCTTTCTTGCTGAGGGGCCTCGGATTTCCAATCCATCCGTTCCTCTGCGGGCTAGTAGAGCACTATGGCCTCCAGCTGCATAACTCCACTCCTTCTTCCATACTGCACATCGCAGGTTATGTCGCCCTTTGCGAGCTACTTCTGGGCTGCGAAGCTCATTTTGAGCTATGGAAGAGGCTATTCTGCCTCGTCCCTCGCAATCAGGAGGGATCAATATACCAAGTTGGAAGAGCCGAAGTATGGCGCATTGTCGGAACCAGATACCTATCTGGCACTCCAAAGAAGACATCCGAGGACTGGCATTCGGAGTGGTTTTATATAGAGGATGTCCCCCTTCTGGACCCTATCCGAGTAGGCCTTCCTGAGTTTGCCAATGCCCCACTGAAGAAACGCCATAGCTGGCGTCCTCGGAGCCCCCAGGAGAAAGATAACAAAGATGTCCTTTATCTGATCGGTCAGATAAAATCGCTGGCCAAATCAGGATTGATAATAGTCGAGGTTATGTCAATATGCATAATGCAAGGGGTGCAACCACTTCAGTATCGGGGGAAACCCATGTGGCACTTCAACGGAGAAGACGACACCACCTGCTGCAGTCGTAAAGGCCCGGACTCTGCCACCACTCTGGCGAAAATACTGTCCAATTTGTATAAAGGAGAAGAAGAGGAGTTTCTCCACATTAAGCCGCGGGGTGGATTTTCCATGTACAACCCCCCAAGCTGGGTGAGCTGCTATCTTTTTCTCAACTCCATTCATTCATGGATTCTTCATCACAAATATTTACCTTGATAATTCATAGCAAGAACTATGAAAAGCCTTGAGGGAGGTGCACAACCCGTCTCCAAAGTTAGAGGACCCTGACCAGGCCCTCGACTCCGGACTCGAAGAAGATCCGGACATATTTGTGGAGCTCGTCGACAGGACGTTTTACAAGTTAAGCTGTGACGATGCCTTAGTGGACATCATAGCTGATTATCCCGGCCTACTCCCTACATCACGTGTAAGTAAAACCGGAGTCCTAACCTTCGAGATGGATCCCTTCTTTGCACCTTACCCACCACACATGTATTGCATTTACAGGGAAGGCCATCAGGGCACCGTGCCGAACCCGCGGTGACTCGTCAACAAGGGGCACCGAAACCGGGTAGGCTTAAAAGGAAGGCGGTCAGGACCGAGACGCCATCGCAAAGGTATGATTAAAAACCTGCTCTGTGATTATCGTCTTTAAAATATAATATTGTCTGTGGTCCCTGGCAGAAAAAACGCTCGCCGGACTGTGTCTGGAGAGCCTGCCGGCTACGCCTCCACCAACCGGACTCCAGAGCTGGACTCCGGGGCGGACGCTAATGCGGGGACAATGCCGGACGGTCCTCCTACAGAGGATGCAGATAGAATGTCCGCTATGAATTCCTAACTGGAGAGTGCCATGATCACAGGCATTGACGGGCCATACTCCGCGACCCTAATTTCTCCAAAGAGGCGTTCAATGCCTTCAACTCAAGAGACGCGTACATCCGAGCTGCTCAAGATGGCCTCGATAGAGCCACGAACCAGTATGTAAAGGATATATGGGTAAGAAAATATGATAATTATGTATATCAGTAGCCCCTGAGACTTGAAACAGTTGGCACAACTGATTTAAGGATCATTGTATGCATATGTTCTTATGGAGAAGAATACCCAGTTGTGTTAAGAGCTGGAGGAGTGCAAAGCCTAGCTACGGGCCGCAGTAGCCGGAATGGAGGAGTCCAAGAAGGCCTCATCTGGTAATACTTGTCTTGATCGAAAAGAATGTAATCACATGTACCCATTAGTATTCGGCATGCATGCAAATCTAACAATAGATTATGCAGACAATCACGGAGGTAATCTGGAGATCGTACCGGGGGATGAGCAACATTCTCAATAACAGCTAGAGGCTAGCAAGCGCGTTCTTACATGGGTTATTCGAGAGAGAAATGATCTCCAGGATGCCCATACTAGGATGGGCATTGAACTAGGAGATGTTCGGGCCCAGCTTGTAGACTCCATGAAGGAGAACCAAGAGGCTTCGACACGACATTTTTAGTATGTGCTCAATTGAACCTTTATACAGCTCGGCGAAGAAACGGGCTAATAGAGTTATATCTATAGGTATGCTGACAAGTCGCCCCGAAGAGGAGATACCCGGATCCGCAGGCGATCTTCTGCAAGAGCTTTCACAACTGCACGAAAGAGCTCGACAGGTGATGTAGGGTATTGCCCAGGCCTTGCCATCCACCTCCCTGCTAGGAGGCATGGAGGAGCTTGTAGAGATGCTCAAGGGAGCGCAGTGGTGCTTCCGATTATGGAACATATCGGCCTGCCGACAAGGTGCGAGGGAAGCCTGGGCCATGGTGAAAACGCGGTACACCAAGGTTGACCCAAATCACGTGCCCGAGGTCGGACCTGTAGGGTCAAATGGGAAAGAGATCCTCGTTAGTTATGTATATGACCAGGTAGGTTTAGCCACAAAGTATTCCCAATAGGATTGTAGGCTAGACAGCCTGTTGGATGGTATAGAAGAAGAATTTAGTCAGTCTAAGTCATTGTGTACTTCAAATGACATATTTTGTCCCTAGCCGGATTGTAAATCATTTGTCATGGTGGACCTTTTCGCTTCAACCTCCGGACCCGATAGTCCGGAGTGTATACGAATACCCGCTTAGTTATATAAAAACCGGGGTACGCATGGAAACCAGGCGTAGGGGTCATAAGTGCTTGAACAGACAAGTACCCAACTAGCTATGTTATATTACATGGATAGCAAGAAACATCGTCCAGGGAGAATAGTTCCGTTAATGGTTCCTTTCCCTGGGCACACATGCATTAATGTGCATGTTCAAACTGCGAAAAGAGACGCAAGATATAAACATCTGGAGGCATGTATTGTAATAGGTAAGAAACATCTTTTGTTCACCGACCGAATATGCCCTTAAGAACGCTAGCTTTCAGCTTCACCCAGTCTGAGGTGCACATCCGGCTGACCCGAAGGTAACAATCGCAAAGGTGCTCCCCTTATTCCCTAGCCGAACTAACGGGAACATTGGGCATAAACACAGGAGCCAGGCAACCCAGCTTGGCCAAAACTTAGGCCATATCGATGCATATAATGGAGAAAAAAGGTACATATGGAGAAGCGACACATATGTAGTGGGCGTAAAGCCCGGGAGATAATTATATTAAGCTTATGTATAAGAAGCCCCTAGGTATAATGAGCGTGCATGGCGCGTCAAGATTGTGTAGTCAAGACACACTTTAAGCTTTTAAGGCCATAAAGAAAAAGGAAGAAAGAAAGAAAGAAAGAAAGTGGATATAACTTAAAAAAAGCGGAGGTAAGGAGACGAACACAGAGTCCGGCACTAGGCGTAGAATCTTAGGAGTCTGGCCACGTTCCATAGGTTTGGGTCGAGTCGATTGTCATATGCGTCACACAGGCGGTACGCTCCTCCGGTGAGAACTTTATCAATGATGAAGGGACCCTCCCACTTGGGCTTGAGCTTGTCCTTTTTCTTCTCTGGTAGGCGTAGAACGAGTTCGCCAACGTTATAGGTTTAGGCCCGTACTTCTCTACTTTGATACCTTCGAGCCTGTTGATGATAGAATGCGGAGTGGGCCTTTGCGATGTTACGCTCCTCCTCCAGGGCATCTAAACTGTACTGTTGATCAAGCTCAGCTTCTCTCTCTTCGTACATGCGCACTTGAGGTGAGTCATGAATGATGTCGCAGGGCAATACCGCCTCTGCGCCGTACACCATAAAAATGGTGTGTATCCGGTAGTGTGATTCGGCATGGTCCACAGTCCCCATAGTACGGAGTCAAGCTCCTCAATCCAGTGTGTATCTGATTCCTTCAAGGATCGCACTAGTCTGGGTTTGATGCCGCTCATAATAAGGCCATTTGCTCATTCGACTTGACCGTTTTTTGGGGGGTGATAGATGGAGGCGTAATCGAGCTTGATGCCCATGTTGCCGCACCAAGTTTTCACCTCGTCAGCTATGAAGTTGGAGCCATTATCGGTGATGATGCTATGGGGTCACCGTAACGGTGTACGACCCCTGATATGAAGTCTATCACTGGTCCATATTCGGCCGTTTTAACTGGTTTGGCTTCTATCCATTTGGTGAATTTATCCACCATGACCAACAAGTATTTTTTCTTATGGCTTCCTCATTTAAGGGGTCCAACCATATCGAGCCCCCAAACCGCAAAGGGCCAAGTTATGGGGATTGTTTGGAGAGCGGTAGGTGGCATAGGGCTTTGATTTGCAAAAGGTTGGCAACCGACCCAATGTTGGACGAGGTCATGTGCGCCTGCTCGGGCTGTCGGCCAGTAGAAACCTGTACGGAAGGCCTTGCTTACAAGGGCCCGAGCTGCGGCGTGGTGGCCGCCGAGTCCAGCATGAATTTCGGCCAAAAGCTGCCATCCTTCCTCTTCGGAGATGCACCTTTGGAGTACTCCAGTAGTGCTTTTCTTATAAAGCTGTCCCTCGTGAACCTTGTAGGCTTTAGAGTGCCGCACAATACAACGTGCCTCATTTTGGTCCTTAGGGAGTTCTTTCCTATTTAGGTAGTCTAAGAAGGGTTCTGTCCACGGGGCGATGAAAGCCACAATCACGTGGGCCGAAGGTGTTATTTCGGTGGCGGAGCCTCCGATTACGCCAGAGTGTTCTGGATCTGTGGTTGTGGTCGGATCCGGGCTGTTATTGCTGGTCTCCCTTTCCCACACGACGGATGGCTTGAACAGCCTTTCCAAGAAGATATTAGGTGGGACGGGGTCGCGCTTAGCGCCGATGCGGGCGACGATATCCGCCACTTGATTGTTTTCTCGGACCACATGGTGGAATTCGAGCCCCTCGAACTAAGCTGACATTTTGAGGACGGCATTGCGGTAAGCCACCATTTTTGGGTCCTTAGCGTCAAAGTCTCCATTTATTTGAGATATTGCGAGGTTCGAATCCCCACGCACTTCTAGGCGTTGAATGCCCATGGAGACTACCATCCGAAGACCATGCAACGGAGCCTCGTATTCGGCTGCATTGTTGGAATATGTGTATAATATTTGGAGTACGTATTGGATTGTGTCTCTGGTGGGGGATGTCAGGACAACGCCTTCTCCCAGACCAGCCAACATCTTAGAGCCGTCAAAGTGCATGATCCAATTGGAGTATGCGCCGTACTCTTTAGGGAGTTTGGCTTCTGTCCATTCGGCGACAAAGTCAACCAGTACTTGCGACCTAATGGCTCGCCGTGGTTTGTATATGATGTCGAACGGGAGGAGCTCGATAGCCCACTTAGCAATCCGGCCCGTGGCATCACAGTTATTTATTATATCGCTGAGTGGTACTTCAGAGGCCACCGTGATTGAACACCCTTGAAAGTAATGTCGTAGTTTCCGGGATGCCATGAAGACCGCGTATGCTATCTTTTGATAATGTTGGTACCATGACTTGCATGGAGTGAGGACAGTGGATACGTAATATACCGGCTTTTGAAGCGGGAATTGATGAAGCTATGTACCTAGGGTAGGGTCATGGACCTGTCCAAACTACCCTCTCCAAGGACATCTCTAGAAGAAACCACCTTTCAATCGACTCAGAAGTGCTCGACTCGACGGACTCGAAGACACTCGACCATGAAGCCAACCACTCGACAACCAGGAGATCTAAAGTCACTCTGCACATAAACGGTCGGTCATTAAGTAGCTTTTATGGTCATCATAGCACTTTATTTGTGGCGTTACCAGTAACGCCCGATCTTAATGTACCTTAAACCCTACATAACTGAGGGCCGGAGAGGTCTGGCGAACCTATATAATCCACCCCCTCCTCGGTGTAAAGGGTTGGCACCCCTGTAACTCATACACACATAATCCAGTTGACCGCCTCCGGGCTCCGAGACGTAGGGCTGTTACTTCCTCCGAGAAGGGCCTGAACTCGTAAACCTCTTGCGTATACAACTACTCCATAGGTAGGATCTTGCCTCTCCATTCCTACCCACCTACACTACTGTCAGACTTAGAACCACGATAGTTGGCGCCCACCTTGGGGCAGGTGTCTTTGCGACTTATTGGAGAAGTTGCGATTTTTCCGATCTCCTTCATCACGGTTTCGGGTAGAGTTTTGGTTGAGGACCACTAGATCTGTCTCGGCGCGCTCACGTTCATCGCCGACGACTCCGCTTGGCTTCAGGAGGCTCCGCTCGACATCGACGCACTCCCTGTCCGCGGGGCGACGCACTTTCGCGCGTGCGTCCGCGGCGTCCTCCTGCCGCAACCGTCCTCCCTCCCTGTTTCCCGCTGGTGCAAGCATTCCGGTCGGTTGAGGCTTCAGCGGTGGGTGAAGCACGCGGTTGCTCGCCAGTCGGCCACCCCCCAAGTCGCGGCAATCGAGCCCGATGAATCTCTCTACAGCTTGTTCGACCTGTCGACTGGCTCTGGAGAGACTGCATCCGAGTGCGATAGCAGTGATCCAGCGGCGGAGGTTCTGATGGTCGATGGACCATGCAGTGCTCCCGGCTTTCCCCACACCAACGGAGGCAACGGCGGAGGTGATCCGTCGCATGTCCACGAAGAGTATCTCGCCGAGCCCCTCACTTCGCCGCACAGGGAAGAACTTCGCCGCCGGAACATGGATGCGCTGCACACTCCTATCGTTGGAGAAACCCCCGAGGCTCATGCCTTAGAGGACGCGCGCTTGGCCAACTTGGCTGAGCGCACTCGACTGGAGAACCTCCAGCGAGCATTCGACGAGCGTGCGCGGCAACGGGTTCGAGAATCCAGTCGACGTCAACTCTTTCCACCACCGACTCAGGTATATCGAACTCTGATTCAGAATTTAGCAGCTGCAGCCCGTATAGCAGAGTCGATTCAGCCTTCCCAGTTAGAGGCTGGCAGAGGCTTGTTACAGATCAGAGCATTACTCCGGGCAGCAGGAGATCAAAATTCAGCTGTATCGCAGTCGTGGAATAGGATTCACAACAGATCCATCGCTGCAAATACAGTCCAGTCGGCCCATAGCCCAAGATCGCCCCCGAGGCGTGAGGGACGTGGAGACCGGCGTGATCAGTACAAGAACCGTGAGCAGTATGATCACTGACTCGATCGTGATGATCGACATCGAGTGCCCACCCCTCCCCCAAGGAGTGGATCGTACACGCCTCGACAGCAGGATGACAAACGCCATCATAGTGTTGGGCAAAGTATTCCAGTCGACCCCAGGGAACCAGGCTTTGATGCGAGATCCATTATCGTTCAAGGTTTGGTCGACAGGAACAGAGCTCACCGAGAAGGTCATGATAGAGATGTACCCACCAGCAGCAGAGTACACGTCTCAGGACCAGAGTGTTTCAGCAGATCCATCAGGGCCGTGGTGATTCCTCCCAACTTCAGGTTGGCGACTGGAGTCAGTAACTTCACTGGTGAGTCCAAGCCTGATACTTGGCTTGAAGACTACCGAGTGGCTGTTCAGATTGGCGGCGGCAACGATGAAGTGGCCATGAAACACCTGCCTCTTATGTTGGAGGGCTCGGCCAGAGCATGGTTGAATCAGTTAGCACCCAGCAGCATTTACACTTGGGAAGATCTTGCCCGAGTGTTTGTCAGGACATTTGAAGGAACTTGCAAGCGACCAGCAGGGTTGACAGAGCTGCAATCTTGTGTGCAAAAGTCGAATGAAACTTTGAGGGATTACATCCAGAGATGGATCATGTTGCATCACACGGTAGAGAATGTATCTGATCACCAGGCAGTCTATGCCTTCAAGGAAGGCGTTAAGTACAGAGAGCTAAACCTAAAATTCGGTCGAACTGGAGACATGTCTCTGAGTCGAATGATGGAGAGTGCCACCAAGTATGCCAATGGTGAAGAAGAGGATCAGCTCCGGAGTGGCAAACACAAGTCAGTCGCCCACGAAACCGGAGGAGGGAACTCCAGTCGGAAGCAAAAGCGGAAAGCCGAGCCAGCTGCTCCTGGAGAAGCCTTGGCCGTGACTCAAGGAAAGTTTAAAGGGAAGCCCAAAGGGTCTTGGAACCCTAAGAAGGTGAAGGACAAGGAAGGGAATGACGTGATGGATTTGCCGTGCCACATCCACATGAAGAAAGATGAGGAGGGTAAACTCATTTACCCGAAACATACCACTCGACAGTGTTGGCTCTTGATCTAGCAATTCCAGGGGAAACAACCCAAAGATAAGGAAAAGGAGTCGGACAAAGTTGAGGACAAAGAAGATAGAGATGATGGATATCCCCAGGTCAATTCCACCCTGATGATTTTTGCTGATGTTGAAAGCAAAAGTCGATTAAAAGTTATCAACCGAGAAGTGAATATGGTTGCTCCGGCGACACCCAGTTATCTGAAATGGTCTCAGACTGCCATCACATTCGACCAGTCCGATCATATGACACACATAGCCACCCCTAGGAGGCAAGATTTGGTGGTCAACCCAGTCATGGAAGGCACTCTACTGACTAAAGTTTTGATGGATGGTGGCAGTGGCCTAAATATACTATATGCAGAGACGTTGAAAGGGATGGGCATTCCGATGTCCAGACTCAGTACCAGCAACATTAGTTTCCATGGAGTCATTCCTGGAAAGAAGGCTGAGTCACTCGGACAAATTGCTCTTGATGTGGTTTTCGGTGATTCCAAGAATTACCGCTAAGAAAAGTTGAGGTTTGAAGTTGCGGATTTCCAGTGTGCTTATCACGCTATTTTGGGCAGGCCAGCTAATGCACGTTTCATGGCTCGACCATGTTATGTGTACCTCAAATTGAAGATGCCCAGCCCCAAAGGTGTGATCACTATTACTAGCAGTCGGAATAAGGCGGAAGAGTGCTTTCAGAAAGGCTCAAAGATCGCCGATGCTCAGATGGCAGTGGTAGAGCTGCAGGAATACCAGGAAACTGCAGACCGGAATCAACATTTCAGTCGTTCGGTGAGACAAAACCAATTCACATTCACCCGACCGACCCTAGTGCTGCTCCGACTCATATCTCTACAACACTCGACTCCGAATAGGAATAAGCGCTCATCCAGTTCCTCCGTGAGAACTGGGACATCTTCGCATGGAAGCCTTCTGACATGCCGGGTGTTCCCAGGGGGCTGGCTAAGCATCGTCTATGAGTGGAATCAAAAGTGAAACCTGTCAAAGAACATCTTCGACGGTCAGTTGTCCAGAAAAGAAAGGCCATTGGCAAGGAGGTGGCTCGGCTCTTAGCAGCGGAGTTTATCCGAGATATTTACCACTCCGAGTGGCTCGCCAATGTTGTCATGGTGCCCAAGAAGGACAAGTCACTTTGCATGTGCATTGACTTCAAACATATCAATCGGGCCTGCCCGAAAGATCATTTTCCTCTCCCCCGCATCGACCAAATAGTCGACTCGACTGCGGGATGTGACCGCCTGTCTTTTTTAGACGCCTATTCCGGTTATAATCAGATCCGTCTGTATGGACCTAACGAGATCAAAACAACTTTCATCACTCCATTCGGGTGCTTCTATTATGTCACCATGCCATTCGGCCTCAAGAATGCCGGAGCCACGTTCATGAGGATGATGCAGAAGTGTTTTCTCACTCAAATCAGTCGGAATGTGGAAGCATACATGGATGATATTGTGGTCAAGTCACGGAAAGGTTCCGACCTGCTGACTTACCTTGCTGAGACATTTGCCAACCTCAGGAGGTATGATATCAAGCTTAATCCGTCAAAGTACACATTCAAAGTTCCTGGCGGAAAGTTACTCAGTTTTATCATTTCCGAACGAGGAATCGATGCCAATCCAGAAAAAGTTGGTACTATACTCCGAATGAAACGTCCTATGCGTGTGCACGATGTCCAGAAGCTTACTGGTTGCTTGGCCGCTTTAAGTCGATTCATCTCTCGTCTCGGTGAAAAGGCATTGCCTATTTACCGACTGATGAAGAAGTCAGACAAGTTTGAGTGGACTCCTGAAGCTGATGTAGCATTTGCAGAGCTAAAAGCCCTGCTCTCCACCCAGCCGGTGCTTGCTGCCCCAATCAGCAAAGAGCCTTTGCTGCTTTACATTGCAGCCACAGGACAAGTCGTCAGTACAGTACTTACGGTCGAGCGGGAAGAAGAAAGAAAAGCCTTTAAAGTTCAGCGCCCAGTATATTATGTTTCTGAAGTTTTGACCCCATCAAAGCAAAGATACCCTCATTATCAGAAGCTTGTATATGGGATTTATATGACCACGAAGAAGGTTGCTCATTACTTCTCTGACCATTCCATTACAGTCGTCAGTGACACTCCATTGTCAGAGATTCTGCACAACAGAGATGCAACTGGTGGAGTGGCAAAATGGGCAATTGAACTCCTTCCCCTAGATATGAAGTTTGAGGCAAAGAAAGCCATCAAGTCCCAAACAATAGCAGATTTCATCGCTGAGTGGATTGAAAAGCAACTGCCGACTCAAGTTCACTCGGAGCACTGGACCATGTTTTTGATGGTTCTAAGATGCTGAATGGTTCCGGTGCTGGGGTAGTGTTGGTTTCCACCCGAGGAGATAAACTCAGATATGTGCTCCAGATTCACTTTGATTCCTCCAATAACGAAGCAGAATACGAAGCACTTTTGTATGGGTTGCGTATGGCCATTTCACTTGGTGTCCATCGCCTCATGGTCTATGGCGACTCAGATTTGGTGGTTAATCAAGTGATGAAGAAGTAGGACGTCAGAAGTCCGGCCATGACTGGTTATTTGCAATGCAGTGAGAAAGCTAGAAAAGAAATTCGAGGGGTTAGAGCTTCATCATATACCCCGACTGAAAAATCAAGCGGCTGATGATTTGGCAAAAATAGGTTCCAAGAGAGAAGCCGTTCCCAGTAATGTGTTTTTGGAACACATCCACACACCATCAGTCCAAGAGGATCCTTTCACCGAAGAAGCCCCATAGCCAAAAAGTGCCACGGATCCGACTGAAGTTGAAGTTCCAGCTATGGTCGACCTGATCATGGAAGTTTTGGTCATCACTCCCGACTGGACAGAGCCGTACATCGCGTATATCCTAAGGAAAGAGCTCCCAGAGAATGAAGAAGAGGCTCGACAGATCGTCCGTCAATCCAAGGCCTTTACTGTGATTAAGGGACAGTTGTACAGGGAAAGCGCGACTGGAGTTAGTCAGAAATGTATAACACCAGAAGAAGGTCAGATAATCCTTGACGATATCCACTCGGGGACCTGTGGTCATCATGCGTCCTCTCGGACCATTGTGGCTAAAGCATACCGAGCAGGGTTTTACTGGCCAAGAGCAAATGAAATGGCGAAGGAGATAGTCGATAAGTGTGAAGGATGTCAGTTCTATTCCAATATGTCACACAAACCCGCCTCAGCCTTGAAGACCATTCCACTCGTCTGGCCCTTCGCTATTTGGGGTTAGATACGGTTGGACCACTAAGAACTGGCAGGAGCGGCTTCACCCATGTACTGGTGGCAGTCGACAAGTTTACTAAGTGGATTGAAGCCAAGCCTATCAAGAATCTTGATGCCTGCACTGCTATCAGCTTCATCAGAGAGTTGATATTCATATATGAAGTTCCGCACAACATCATCACTGATAATGGGTCAAACTTCGATTCCAAAAAATTCAGAGCCTTTTGCGCTTCTCAAGGCATGCGAGTCGACTATGCTTCCGTCGCTCACCCCCAGTCGAATGGACAAGCAGAAAGAGCAAACAACCTAATTCTCAAAGGACTGAAACCTCGGTTGATGCGTGATCTCAAGCACGCAGCAGGCGCGTGGGTCGACGAACTTCCTTCAGTTCTTTGGGGATTGAGGACCATGCCTAATCGGTCAACTGGGCGAACTCCATTCTTTCTAGTCTATGGAGCTGAAGCAGTTATGCCGAGTGACCTGCTTCAAAATGCACCCCGAGTCGAGCTCTACTCTGAAGATGAAGCTGAACAAGCCTGGTAGGATGCAGTCGACCTTCTAGAAGAAGAAAGAGAGATGTTCATGATCCGATTTACTATCTATCAGCAGGACTTGCATCGATTCCATGCCAGAAACGTGAAGAGTCGAGCCTTCCAAGAAGGAGACTTGGTCCTCCGAGTAGATCAACAGAAACCGCACAAGCTCGCTCCTACTTGGGAAGGCCCCTTCATCGTCACCAAAGTTCTCCACAATGGAGTGTACCGTCTTTACAATGTCAATCGCCAGATTGATGAGCCACGAGCTTGGAATGCCGAGCTGCTCCACCCCTTTTGTACTTAAGTACTCACTCGGATGAGATGTAATAAAAAGTACCTCCATAGTTTGTTTATCAAAGACAAGAGTGTTATAATTTTCCCAGTGATTGTTGCTGCTTTTGTTTACGTGAGAAATCCCCCAGTGGGTGGCTTAGCTGCGAATCCGTTTCGCCTAAGTATCTAAAAATCCTACCGAGTGACGAGAAAGCCTCTCACTCGGAGGTTTAGCTGAAATCCATTTCGCCTAAGTATCTAAAAATCCTACCGAGTGACGAGCAAGCCTCTCACACAGAGGTTTAGCTGCGAATCCGTTTCGCCTAAGTATTTGAAAATCCGACCAAGTGAAGAGCAACCCTCCCACTCGGAGGCTTAGCTGCAGTCCAGTACTCGCCTAAGTATTTGAAAATCCTACCGAGTGAAGAGCAACCCTCCAACTCGGAGGCTTAGCTGTAGTCCAGTACTCGCCTAAGTATCTAAAAATCCTACCGAGTGACGAGCAAGCCTCTCACTCGGAGGTTTAGCTTCGA
>NC_041393.1:595946070-595946372 GCF_002162155.2 Triticum dicoccoides
CTTGCCTAAGTATTTGAAAATCCTACCGAGTGGAGAGCAACCCTCCCACTCGGGGGCTTAGCTGCAGTCTAGTACTCGCCTAAGTATTTAAAAATCCTACCGAGTGGAGAGCAACCGTCCCACTCAGGGGCTTAGCTGCAGTCCAGTACTCGCCTAAGTATTTGAAAATCCTACTGAGTGGAGAGCAACTCTTCCACTCGGGGGCTTAGCTGTAGTCCAGTACTCGCCTAAGTATTTGAAAATCCTACTGAGTGAAGAGCAACCCTCCCACTCGGGGGCTTAGCTGCAGTCCAGTACTCGCC
>NC_041393.1:595946427-595988015 GCF_002162155.2 Triticum dicoccoides
CTCCCACTTGGAGGTTTAGCTGCAGTCCAGAACTCGCCTAAGTATTTGAAAATCCTACCGAGTGAAGAGCAACTCTCCCACTCGGAGGCTTAGCTGCAGTCCAGTAATCGCCTAAGTATTTGAAAATCCTACCGAGTGGAGAGCAACCCTCCCACTCGGGGCCTTAGCTGCGGTCCAGTACTCGCCTAAGTATTTGAAAATCCTACCGAGTGGAGAGAAAACCTCCCACTCGGGGGCTTAGCTGCAGTCTAGTACTCGCCTAAGTATTTGAAAACCCTACCGAGTGGGGAGCAACCCTCCCACTCGAGGGCTTAGCTGCAGTCCAAGTACTAGCCTAAGTATGAAATCCATTCCGATCCGCAAGGACGACGAGGTGCAGGTCGACTGCTACCTTCTCCTTCGGAGCTGCGCAACAAATACAACGTGCGCTCCATTCCGATTTGCAAGGACGACGAGGTGCAGGTCGACTGCTACCTTCTCCTTCGGAGCTGCGCCACAAATACAACGTGCGTTCCATTCCGATCCGCAAGGAAGACGAGGTGCAGGTCGACTGCTACCTTCTCCGTCGGAGCTGCGCCACAAATACAACGTGCGCTCCATCCCGATCCGCAAGGACGCAGGTCGACTGCAATCTGTGCTCCATCCCCACCTGCAAGAACAATGAAGTGCAGGTCGACTGGATTTTCCACCTCAAAGCTACGTCTCAAGCACGAAAGTATATTCGGAGTGAAGAAAAAAGTTCGCTCGAAGGCAAATGCAAGCATATTCAACGATAAGCCAAGTTCAGATAACATCCTACGGATTCAGAAGTGCTCAGGCTTCAAGCCTGTAAAAGTTTATCGGTTACAAAACCACTCACCATTCCGAGGCAAATTCAAGGCGAAGCATAGAAGTTTTTCTTACTCCTCAGGTGGAGGACTGGAAGGCGCGACAAACTGGTCCAAGTCAATTCCATCAGCGATCTGAGTGGCAGCAGCAATGAAGGTCTCCATGAAAGATTGGAAGTCGTACTTCTTGGTATTGGCAACTTTGATGGACGCCATCTTTTCCTTTCGCGCATCCTTGCAGTGAACACGGACCAGGGACAGAGCAACGTCAGCGCCGCACCTGGCAGAAGACTTCTTCCATTCTTGCACTCGACCTGGAACTTCATTCAGTCGAGCCATTAGAGACTCGAGGTCATTTTGAAGCGTCACTCCCGGCTAGAGCATCGTGTTGATTCGCGAAGCTGCAACCTTCAGTCGAGCAAGGTAGTCAACGACACCAGAAACACGAGACTCCAATCGGATCATGTTCATAGAAGCTTCATCCTTCACAAGAGAGTTAATGGGGTCCAAGCTTGTCTCCACTCGACTGGTCTCCTCCTCAAAGTTTTGGCAGAATTCTGTAAACACAATTCAAAGATAAACCAGCAGTTCTACGATGAGTCAATGATAACAAGTCAGTCGGGTAGGGGAGGTTACCCTCAAGCATGATGAATAACTTCTTGGCGAGCCCTCCCAGTTAAGCCTCCAGATCGTTCTTCTTCCCCACCAGTTCACTAGCCTTGTCATTCAGAGCTATCTTATCATTCTTCAGATGGCTAACCTCCTTGTTGGCCGCGTCGAGAGCAACTTTCAGATTGGCGTTCTCCTCTTCAAGTTTACCGACTGAAGCCAGCTTTTCTTCCGCAACCTTCGTTTTATCCAAAGTCGCCTTCTGCGCCTCGGCAAGGTCATGGTCCTTCTCCTTCAGGGCCTCCTCCATTTTACCTGCAAAATGACAATGAGATCAGAATTAGGAATGGGCAAAAAGATAAAGATAGTCATCAAGTTCTCACCAGCCATACCTTTTGCTTTGTCTTTTGCCTTCTGAAAGTTCTCCCGAGAAAGCTTCAAGTCAAGGTTGAGCTGGATCTGTTTGTTTTCCAATTCAGTATAGCGAGCCACCAGCTCACATGATTTATGTGAAGGGTCAGTCGACAGACATCAAAGATAGGTTACTTCCGAGTGACTAAGAGAAAAATCGTAACATTTCTAAGACTACAGCCGAATCAAAATATTCAACAGTAGTCTCGGGGACTACACCCAGTGGGTGCACTCAGCGTGCCCCCACTGGTTCTACCGACTTGGTCCGGTCAGTCGACCGAAAGAGACAAAGAGGTTATGATCTTAAACCATAGCTAACTGCCAGCAGTCAGCCACGGTCTCATCATGATCTACAAAAAAAACACAGGTTCTCCAGACCTTAGTCGTCTGCCAGCAGTCGACCATGGTCTCGGGGACCACACCCAGTGGGTGCACTCAGTGTGCCCCCACTGGTTCCAAGATTCCATTCGACATGGTTCGGCCAGACCGAGTGAAGAAGTTAGAGTGAAGAAACTCAAAATACAAAGACTACAGTCGACTGCCAGCAGTCCAGCATAGTCTCGGGGACTACACCCTGTGGGTGCACTCAGCGTGCCCCCACCAATCCAAAAATTGAATCGACACACCCAGTGGGTGTAAAGATACAAAGATCTTCGGAAAGAGAATCTTCAGATAGCATATCCTAATAGAACAAGCGGTGACCAACTAACCTGGACGTTGCTTTGAAGAGCAGAGCTAGCATCATAGGCCGCTTGGCTGGCTTCCCGGACCGCCTTCACCTGCTCCATCATGATCTCCGCCTGGCATATAGCCTCCTTAGTAGCACCCACTTGGTCCTCTGGGACGTGATGTGTAGCAAAAAGGAAGGGCGAGTCAACAGTCGACGATGAAGGCCGAACACTCGTTAGCGGCATAGTGAATGACACGGAAGTCTGAGTAATATTGCCACCATTCTGAACCGGTGCCTCAAGCACTGATGCAATCTGACTAGTCTTGCCAGCCGGCGCCTTTCTATTCCTCCTCGGCCTCAGCGGCGCCTCGTCATCATCATCAGGGAGATCAATGACATGAGGAGGAGCTACAGGAAAAATCCAAAGTTAAAATCGAAAATCGAATCGACCAAAAGTGAAACTACAAAGATCGTACCAAGGTTGGAGGTGGCAGCGTCTTCCATTTCCTGGTCTTCGTTCTTGGCGGAGGTCTCAGAGGTAGCAGCACTGCGTATTTCAGAAACCAGTTGGTTAGTCAATGAGTCGACCAAGAGTCTGTCCATGCTAAACGAGAAAACACAAGTTCTGCTCTTACCCGAAAATGGTGGGAATGGTCATTCTCATCTTGGGCAAGGCCTTCGGCGGCTTTGATGACGCCGCTCATGGATGCTTTGGCGCTTTTTCAGTCGGCGCCGGAGAAACCGTCCAAGGGCGCTTTGACGACTGCCCAACAGGCGTAGTCACTTTGCCACGCTCGCTCGCAGGGTCGTGGGTGAGCTTGGATCACCTTTCTGTGCGAGGGGGATCGACTTCCTCCTCCTCCTCTTCACTGGAGCCATCGTCATCCTCTTCCCCCTCACCATCAGATTTCCACTCCTCCTGAGTTTCACCTCCGCTCACCTCCCCCTCCTCAGCCTGTTCTTGCACCCCGTTGGGCATTGAGTACATCTCGGTAATGGTCTAGAAGGCAACAAACAAGACAAAAGTCAGTCGATTGATCGTAAGCAAACAAAGTCGCAGTCAGAGATGCAAAATTGGACCTGCTCTACTTCGTACGATTGGTCGAGTGGAGGAATCCTCTTGGCTCCTCGGGGGTTGTCTTTGTTCCCTGTGATACTTGACAACCACCCCTCCAACATAGCCTCGTCGACCTCCTCCGGGTGAATCCGAGTGGTGTCATCGAGACCCGGATACATCCACATTGGATGGTCACGAGCTTGGAGCGGTTGGATACGTCTCCGGAGGAAGACCTCTAGCAAATCCATACCAGTCACCCCGTCGCGGACAAGCTGAACCACTCGACCAACCAACACTTTGACTTGTGCCTTCTCTTCCAGTGTCACTTTCGGAGAAGAAGGTTTTTCTGCTCGGTTCAGGGAGAAACGGGGAAGACCCGTCGCTTGTCCTGGAGTCGGCTGGTCTCTGTAGTAGAACCAGGTCGACTGCCACCCGCGGACTGAGTCAGGAAGAATCACAGCTGGAAAAGAACTTTTGCCTCTCATCTGGATCCCAAGACCCCCGCACATCTAAATCACTTGCGTCCATCACTCGACTTGGCTTTCTTAACCGACTGAGAACGACAAGTGAAAATGTGCTTGAAGAGGCCCCAATGAGGACGGCAACCCAAGAAATTCTTGCACGAAGACACAAAGGCAGCAAGATACACGATGGAATTCAGAGTGAAGTGATGGAGTTGCGCTCTGAAAAAGTTCAAGAAACTCCGGAAAAAAGGATGAGGGGGCAGGGAGAATCCGTGGTCGACGTGAGTGGCTATAAGGACACACTCACCCTCGCGAGGCTGCACCTCGATCTCATTCCCCGGGAGGCGTGCAGATTTGTGAAGAATGAATCCCCCCTCGGTCAGGTCATCAATGTCTTCCTGACTAATCACGGAGGGCATCCAGTCACCCTGGATCCAGCCCGGCGGCAAGGCAGACCTCGAGGAAGATCCGCCCCGACCGGACTTCTTCACCTTCGCCTACGCTGTCTCTTTTTCCGCACGCTTCAGGCCCGCCGTCTTCTCCTTCACCATCGCCGCAGACGAAGCTCGAACAAACCAACGGCACCGGGACGAGAGCAGAGGTGGCGCAGGAATTCGAGAAGAAAGGGAAAAAAATGAAGGCGCACTATTCAAAAGCCCTGGGCCAGTGGCTTATATGGAGTTGCTTCCGAGTGACTGACCTGTAGGCCCAGACGATCCTGTCAAATCCCACAAAAGTCGGGCACGCGATACGTGGCGAAAAAGGTGGCGCAGAGATCGAGGCGTCTCCGCTCTATCTCATCCGATTACTGCGGCCTCCTCCACCCCGCGCACTTCCCAAAATTTGAATCCCGCGAAATCCGCAAGCAGCAGAACAACTTGTCAGACGGAGGATCTCCTCCACACCGTCACTCGTAGCTTTTCAAGTAAAGAAATTCACTCGACTGAAACCAAGAATGGATCAAGGCGACCGAAAAAGAAGTTGGTGTCGTTTACTTAAGTTCATGGATCCAGAACAAGGTACACTCGTAGCACGAAAAATGGGTTGGGAGAGTTCTCAACTCCTTCCCCACTCAAACCTCGATCCATTCGGGGGCTAATGATGAAGCTATGTACCTAGGGTAGGGTCATGGACCTGTTCAAACTACCCTCTCCAAGGACGTCTCTAGAAGAAACCACCTTTCAATCGACTCAGAAGTGCTCCACTTGACGGACTCGAAGACACTCGACCATGAAGCCAACCACTCGACAGCCAGGAGATCTAAAGTCACTCTGCACGTAAACGGTCGGTCATTAAGTAGCTTTTATGGTCATCATAGCACTTTATTTATGGCGTTCCCAGTAACGCCAGATCTTAATGTACCTTAAACCCTACATAACTGAGGGCCGGAGAGGTCTGGCGAACTCTATATAAGCCACCCCCTCCTCAGTGTAAAGGGTTGGCACCCCTGTAACTCATACACACATAATCCAGTCGACCGCCTCCGGGCTCCGAGACATAGGGTTGTTACTTCCTCCGAGAAGGGTCTGAACTCGTAAAGCTCTTGCATATACAACTACTCCATAGCTAGGATCTTGCCTCTCCATTCCTACCCCCCTACACTACTGGCAGACTTAGAACCACGACAGGAACTTATGTCCGTCCGTCTCTCATTCCATGACGAGCACTGCGCTTACAACCTGGTGTGTTACAGCTATATATAACAGCATTCGCTGATATGTGGCGCGGCCAGGATTGGATTGCTGGCCAAGAGGGCCTTTACTTCTTCCAGTCCGGTCGTGGCCGCATCCGTCCACTCGAAGTGTTTGGTGCATCGAAGAAGGCGATAAAGATGTAGTGCCTTTTCTCCCAATCGGGAGATAAAGCGGCTTAGGGCAGCCACGCATCCAGTTAATTTCTGGATTTGCTTGAGGTCTGTTGGGGTAGCCAACTATGACAGAGCTCGGATTTTAGCCGAATTTGCTTCAATTCCTCTGTTGGAAACGATGAAGCCCAAGAGCTTTCCGGCAGGCACGCCGAAAACGCATTTTCTGGATTGAGCTTCATGTCATATGTTCGGAGATTGTCGAACGTAAGCCTGAAGTCGTCTATTAAAGATTCGACGTGTCTGGTTTTGATGAACACATCGTCTACGTATGCCTCCACTGTTTTGCTGATATGTGTTTCCAGGCATGTCTGAATCATGCGTTGATAGGTTGCACCGGTGTTTTTTGGCCCGAAAGGCATGGTGTTCAAACAGAAGGGGCCGTATGGAGTGATGAATGTCATTGCGGCTAGATTGGACTCCGCCATATTGATTTGATGGTATCCGGAGTATGCGTCGAGGAAGCACAATGAGTCATGTCCTGTGGTAGCTTCGATAATTTGATCGATGCGGGGTAGGGGGAAGGGATCCTTGGGGCAAGCCTTATTAGGTCCTTGAAATCGAACACATAGGCTCCAGGATTTGTCCCTGTTTGGTACCATCACCAGGTTTGCTAGCCAGTCTAGATGTTTTATATCTCTAATGAATCCGGCCTCGAGTAACTTGGCTAGCTCCTCTCCCATGGCTTGTCGCGTAGGTTCTGAAAAACACCGAAGAGTCTTCTTGGCCGGCTTGTATCCCTTCAATATATTTAGGCTATGCTCGGCATGCCTGCGTGGGATACCTGGCATGTCTGAAGGATGCCAGGCGAAGATGTCCTAATTCTCGCGCAAGAACTCTCGCAGTGCGATGTCTATTGTGGGGTTCAGCTGTGCCCTAATGGATGCTATTTTTGTAGAGTCTGTTGGGTGGACCTGGAATTTGACTATTTCGTCCGCTGGTTTGAAAGAGGTGGACTTGGGTCGTTTGTCTTGTATCACGTCGTCCATGTCCACTGTGGAGCGCAGCGCAGTTAGTTCTTCGGTTGCGAGGGCTTCGGATAATGCCTCAAGGGCCAGGCCGACAGTTTTGTTTTCGGCGCGGAGTGCTACGTCCAGATCACTGGCTAGAGTGATGATTCCATTGGGCCCGGGCATCTTGAGCTTCATGTACCGGTAATGGGGTATAGCTTGGAAGCTCGTGAATGCATCCCGCCCTAAAAGGGCATGGTATCCGCTACTGAACTGGGCCACTTGGAATGTGATTTCTTCAGACCTGTAATTCTCCGGCGTGCCGAATACCACATCAAGTGTGGTTTTTACCGCACATTGCGCCTCTCGACTAGGATAATTCCTTTGAAGGTCGTGATGCTTTGCTCGATGCGGCTCTTGTCTATTTCCATTTTGTTGAGGGTTTCCTCGTAGATGAGGTTTAATCCGCTACCAACGTCCATGAGCACTTTAGTAAGTTGGAAGCCGTCCATGATTGGGCTAAGGACCAAAGCGGCTGGTGCTCGGACTGTTCAATTGCGGTTCGTCACTGGCATTGAAGGTTATGGCTGTGTCGTTCCATGGATTTATTGCTGCAACATGGCAGACTTCAGCGAGGCTGCGGAGTGCTCGCTTGTGCCTGTTATTTGAGGCGAAAGTCTCAAAGACTGTCAATACTGTATTATTATTTTATGCGGGATGATGCTCTGCAGTATCGTTGATGACGAGATCCTCGCCGCTCTTGGCCACCTGTCGGAGTATCCAACATGCTCTAAGGCTATGTGTTGGTATGGTATCCGGTGTACTGTGAATTTTGCATGGCCCATTGAGCCATCCCTCCAATACGGTTCCATGCCCTGTAGTGGGTTTTGGTTTCTTTGTAATTGGATCGGGTGACTTGCGAGAGTGCACCCTTTTTAGTTCGAACAAGGGGTTTAGTGAGATCCGGAGGATCCTAGAATTTTGTTTGGGTTTTCCAGGTGCTTTCTATCACACAGTACTTTTGTACTATGGCTGCCAAGTCAGCGAAGTGTGCTATGTCATGGCGACTTATGGCGTTTAGGATTCCCCTGTCCGTGGAATTTTTGCAAAAGAATGAAATTATGTCTTCCTCGCGACAGTCCTTGACCTTGCTCATTACAAGGAGGAATCTGGCCCAGAAGTGAAGTACTGTCTCTTGGGGCTCTTGTCTAATGTGGGAAAGATCACTTGTATCTGGGTGGGTGGGTAGATTTAAGTCCAAACCCTGACCCGATCTGAGACCCAGGGGCAGAGGAGCTTCCGAGCTTGGCAGTTCGGGCTTCGGGATGTTGTCCAATTTTTCTGGCCCGCTGTCCGATTCTAGGTTCGGAGCTTGGGCCATGTCCTCCCGTAGGCGGGTATCCGGCTCAGAGATCTCGGGAATCCGGACATAGTTCATCCTCAAAATAGAGGAAGAATTGCTGCATTTCTCCTCCACGACCGCTATCTGATGGGTGACCGGCGGAGAGTTAATCTCCCTTTGGTCGGGTTTAAGCCCGATCCAATCATAGTCCATAGCGACTCCCAGGGCGGCAACGCGATCCAAAAGCTCGTTCAGGGAGGAGAGCTCCTTTGGATCCATCTGCTCGGTGAATTCCAAGCTGACCTGGAGGCTGTTTTTGATGACTTGAGATGTCATCATCGGCGCGGCGGCCGAACGGGCGGTCATGACGAAGCCACCTAGTCGGAGAGTTTGACCTACAGCTAGGGCTCCCCCAGAGTTGATGTTGTCCTTGACAACAAGGCGAGCCATCAAGCCTTACCATGACGGCACAGTGGAACTCTCAATGAAAGCACCAATGTAAGTGTCAAAACCGGCGAATCTCGGGTAGGGGGTCTCGAACTGTGCGTCTAAGGCTAATGGTAACAGGAGGCGGGGGACACAATGTTTACCCAGGTTCAGGCCCTCTCGATGGAGGTAATACCCTACTTCCTGCTTGATTGATCTTGATGATATGAGTATTACAAGAGTTGATGTACCACGAGATCGTAGAGGCTAAACCCTAGAAGCTAGCCTATGATTATGATTGTTGTTGTCCTATGGACTAAACCCTCCGGTTTATATAGACACCGGAGGGGGCCAGGGTTACACAGAGTCGGTTATAGAGAAGGAGATCTACATATCCGAATTGCCAAGCTTGCCTTCCACACAAAGTAGAGTCCCACCCAGACACGGGACGAAGTCTTCAATCTTGTATCTTCATAGTCCAACAGTCCGGCACAAGTACATAGTCCGGATGTCCGAGGACCCCCTAATCCAGGACTCCCTCAGCAGGCACAAATTGTATTGCCCCGCAAGTTCGGTAAGTCTTTATATGTTTTCAAGGTGTATCCTTTATTTGTATACCTTAGGGTAAACACCTAATATTTCCCTAACGATTCTCCTAGGGATGGACAAAGAAAGCAGAGGGATCTACTGTTTGGCTCCACTGCCTGAAGAACAAGCCGGCCCACTTCTGATGAAGACGCTAGTCCCATCGCCATATATGGCACCGAAGAAGAAGGCCAAGAAGGAGCCAAGGAGACCAGGGGTGGGCTTCACTGCAAGGGTACTTCGGACGTGATGTCTGAAGACACCGAGGCCCACTCATCTGCCCAAAAAGATGAGGAAGAGGAAGAAGAAGAAGAGGAAAGCCAGTCCCCCTGCGAGGGGGAGAAATAAGAGGACGGCCTCCACTTGTTTGGAGGCTGAAACATCTCAGAAGGGGACAACATCCCTTCCAGACGAGTCTACCGCAGCCACCGCAACAGCCCGGTGTGCGAACCCAGGGTCAAGCCCCCGGCCAAATTGTGAGTACAAAGAAACCCGGACACGTCCATATATCCAGTCTGAGGAGTCGATGAGTACAATGCAGCCCGGATGCGATGGACAATGAGACCCTCCCAATGGCCTCCACCCCTAGAGGCGTGGACAACACTGAGGAGTCGTCCCAAAGGGGCCCAGGCCAGGGCGAAGCTTAGGAGACCGTCGAGGCGGCGCTGGAGGGTCAAAGCTCGGCAACCGGACTCATGGGGGAGCAGACCCCCATGGATACTGAAGGCAGAGGCCGTCCTAAATTCGGCCCCCAGCTAGAGACAACTCCGGAGACCAATATGGCTCCAGAATCAGGCCGGCAGCCTTCTTCAGCAGAAGGTGGTGCGCCTATTGCACCGGTGACCTTAGTCCATCCAGAGGTGCCGGATACTTTATTGGCGGCGCTGCAAAGCACTTCCATCGTTGAAGAGCACCATACCCTTATGGGTGCGGTGATTGAGAAGGTCCAGTCCGCCAAAAGCGGGCTGACCAAAGGCTGCACCAGCCTTCTAATAGGCTTTGATGTAAGTTAAAAGAATGTTATAATATAGATAATAGCCCCTGATACACTGTTCGGTGTTTTGGAAAGAAAGCCGGACAGAGGATCAAATATATTTTGCATGAGACTACTTAGGGAATACCTATGTGAATGATCAGGCGTCATTACTGACTGCAACCTTTCATACTTCAGAGGTCTCCGGACTGAAGCAGAGTCTGGAGCGGGCCGAAAAGGAGAACGGCCAAGTAAAAAATCAATTGGAAGATAACCATGGTATGGGATAACTTTGTTTATATTTATATACAAGTGAATAGTTATTTTGACTGGAAAATGTCATGCTATGTATTAGGAGCGACGACTGAAGTCGAGGCTATTAAGAAGGCGATCGCTGAGGCCGAGAAGAAGGCGGCCAAGGAGCAAGCCACTCGTGAAAACCCTGAGTCTCGGGTCATTGAAGTTCAACAAGAGCTCCAAGAAGCCATAAAGAAGTGCGAGACCTTGGAGCAGAGTATAAAGGATCAAGAGTCCTAACTCAACAAGGCTCGCCAATCCGCAGACGATGCCCGGGCTAAAGCCCAAGGTGCCCTCCAGGAAATCCAGGAGGCCCGAAAGATCGCAGTGGGTAAGGCCTTTATTATGTAGAGAAAATATGCGGTCTATTTAAAGACCCAACATTCTCTGTTAGTATGATTTGCTAGTTTATCGGCGGTGCCGTGGATTTGGCATGGACGATCGAGTATGCGGTCCAGACTGGACGGGCCCGGATTGTTTCTATTAAATGGCTTTTTCCGCTGACCGGACTTGGAGACACTGAATCCGGCATTGACGGCCGTGTCTTCGGAGTTATCGCCATTATTTCGATGCTTGTGTCTACTACGTCGGGGCTTGCCATTACTGTGTCTGGCTTCAGAAGTGCCAGGTTTACTTGAGGTGTTGTTGCTACGAGCTAGCCAGCTATCCTCGCCCGTGCAAAAGCAGGTCATGAGCATCGTGAGGGCTGCCATGGACTTTGGCTTTTCTTGGCCGAGGTGTCGGGCAAGCCACTCGTCACGGATGTTATGCTTAAAGGCCGCTAGGGCTTTGGCGTCCGGACAGTCGATGATTTGGTTCTTTTTAGTTAAGAACTGAGTCCAGAATTTCCTGGCTGACTCTCCAGGCTGTTGGATTATATGACTTAAGTCATCGGCATACGGAGGTCGGACATAAGTGCCTTGAAAGTTGTCAAGGAATGCATCTTCCAGGTTCTCCCAACTGCCAATGGAGTTTTCGGGCATACTGTTCAACCAGTGCCGAGCTGGTCCCTTAAGTTTTAGCGGGAGATACTTGATGGCATGGAGATCATGCCACGGGCCATATGTATATGGAGAAGAAAGTCCTTGATCCATACCGCGGGATCTGTTGTTCCATCATATGATTCAAAGTTTACAGGTTTGAACCCTTCTAGGAATTCATGTTACATTACTTCATCGGTGAAGCATAGGGGGTGTGCGGTGCCTCTGTGTCGGGCTACGTTGCGACGCAGCTCGAATGGAGCCGGTATGCGCTATTTGGCCCGGACATGTGTGTATTTGTTATATCCGGCATGGTGGCCGTCGCTGCGTATTAGCCCCCCCGATCCATAGATCTATCTGGTATGTCCTGCTTTGTTCTCCAAGTCATACTACAGGTCATGTGTGTATCCCTGAGCTGCTGTGTTTCTATTTCTTCGGCAACGTGGCACCGGCTGGTGTTCGGGCTGAATTGCCGTTTTGTCTTGGCCACGCGGTGGTCGGTTTGCCGCATTATGCGCTGGTAGTGCTGGCCCCGGTGCCTCGTCATCGAATTGAGGTAGCAATTTGCGCTTTGGGTAACTTTTGGTTGGGCGTCCTCGGCTGCCAGGACCTCAGTCCATCTATCGGTGAGCAGATCTTGATCAGCTTGAAGCTGTTGCTGCTTCTTCTTCTGGCCCTTTGCCATGGCTATAAGCCGGTGCTTAAAATGCTCTTGCTCGATAGGATCCTCTGGCACGATAAATTCTTCATCGCCGAGGCCCACCTCATCCTTGGGGAGAGGCATGTAATTGCTGTCCTCCGAGTCATCGTCCACGGCTTGTTCATCGGGACTGGCTCGCCCGTCTTCCTATTCAGCCTGTTCGAAACATGGCTTGGCGGGGTCTTCGTTGTCTTCGGCATCGTCCGGCATGCTATTCTCTCTTGTGCCAGTATTGCTATTTTTACCATGGCGTGATTTAGAGCGGCACCGTTGACGTTGGCGCTTAGATTGCTTCTCAGGAAGTTTATCCTGAATTGGATCTTTTATGTCATCGCCATTGTCTTCTTTGGGTGTATCCACCATGTATATATCGTATGAGGAGGTGGTTGTCCAGCGCCCTATGGGCGGTGGTTCCTGTTCTTCTCCGGCATCGTCGTCCATACCATCGATGTCTTCGGAGTCGAAATCAAGCATGTCGGTCAACTCGTCAACAGTGGCTATCAAGTGGGTGGTGGGTGGGTAACAAAATTCCTCGTCGTCCTCTTCCCACTCAAGCCGGACATAGTTTGGCCAAGAGTCTCCATACAAGGAGAGAGGCTTTAACGAGTTTAACACATTGCCTAAGGGTGAGTGTTGGAAGATGTCCGCGGAGCTGAACTCTAAGATCGGCGCCCTGTCAACGGGTGTGGATACACAAGGTTCGGAGCCTATAGCTGGAGACGAGTCCGAGGTTCCGATGACACAGGCCTCGTTGGAAGTCCGATCTGTGTTCGGCTCTAGCGCCGCTGAGTCCGCGGTTTCTGTGGAGAGGTTGAGCCTCCCATCCTCGGATGACGCGCTCTGCTCTAGATCTAAGGCCAGTGCGGTTATAGGCGCAATCTCCTGCACACAGTCCGATGATAGACCTAGGTCATGTTCATCGTGGCAGCAGGGCGCGACTGTCATGGGCTCAAATCCGTTGAAGATCAAGTCTCCGCGGATGTCGGCGGTGTAGTTCAAGCTTCCAAACTTGACCTGATGGCTAGGGGCGTAACTGTCGATCTGCTCCAGATGGCCAAGCGAGTTGGCCCGCAGTGCGAAGCCGCCGAATACGAAAATCTGTCTGAGGAGAAAAAATTGACCCTGGATTGCGTTGTTGTAGATGATTGAAGGAGCCATTGAGCCTTATGGTGATGACACAGTGGAACTCTCAATGAAAGCACCAATGTCGGTGTCAAAACTGGCGGGTCTTGGGTAGGGGGTCCCGAACTGTGCATCTAAGGCTAATGGTAACACGAGGCGGGGGACACAATGTTTACCTAGGTTCGGGCCCTCTCGATGGAGGTAATACCCTACTTCCTGCTTGATTGATCTTGATGATATGAGTATTACAAGAGTTGATCTACCATGAGATCGTAGAGGCTAAACCCTAGAATCTAGCCTATGATTATGATTGTTCTTGTCCTACGGACTAAACCCTCTGGTTTATATAGACACCGGAGGGGGCTAGGGTTACACAGAGTCGGTTACAGAGAAAGGAATCTTCATATCCGAATCGCCAGGCTTGCCTTCCACGCAAAGGAGAGTCCCATCCGGACATGGGACGAAGTCTTCTATCTTGTATCTTCATACCCCAACAGTCTGGCTTATACATATAGTTCGGCTGTCCGAGGACCCCTTAATCCAGGACTCCCTCAATGTGCAATGCCATCCTCTTTAACCAGGAATCATATATTTGAATGATATCTTGCCCATCCTTTTCTTCATTACATTTCCATTTGTCGACAATGTTTGTACATTAAACTACTCTTCCTGTGAATCAGCCATTTGGGTGGGAGATGGAAAAATCTGGAGTGAAAACAAGGCCTTCAGAGCAGATAGTGCTACTTGTCGAAGCAATTCTCTTGTTGGGTCCCGATAGCTCCTCAGAGATGGATTCAGAGATAGATGACCAGTCCTATTCCCCCAACGACGTGTATGCTATAACTTGGCATGGTTATACAGCTCATATCATGCATATGGTGTCTTGCATTACATAGTTTAGACATCATATACACAATATTCAACACCATGTTATTAGTTCAAACATCATATTGAATGCCCTCTATTTAGCATATCAATCACATATGTGAATTCAATCATGCGATCCTGATTACTTAGATAACATGTATGTGAATTATGTCATGCGATCCTGTTTAGTTATTCATCATATCTCTGAATGATGTTATGCTATGCTATCCAGTTTAGATAGACATCATTTATGTTAAATTATGTCATGCTATCCGTTTTAGTTAAACAATATACATGTCAACTATTTCATGCCCTCTTTTTTCCTCACTATCTATTTCATCTGTCTATCATACAATGTCTGTACATTCAACTATGTTTCCTGTTTATTAGCCATTTGAATTGGAGCGGGTGATGCCAGTATCTAGCGGAGTAAAAACACGGTCTTCAAATAAAACAGTGCTACCTCTTGGTGGAGATTCCACCCTGGTTGTACATGCACGAGAACTAGCCATACCACACATAGCCCAGACTCTCGCAGATTGTAACCCTACCGCGATGGACAGAGAACCAGCTTCACCCAATCTAACCCCAACCCCAGCAGATAGTAACCCAGTTCCTGTTGACATAGCACCATCTCCACCACAGAGCTCCCAAACAAGAGCGGTTAGTAAGGCAGCTCCAGTGCGCAAAGGGTCAGTACTACCACGGCGAACCCCAACTCCACCAGTTAGTACGCCTATTTCTGTGAAAGAAGCACAACCAGCCAGTCGTAGTTTAGCATCTATCGCATTTTATGTTGTAATGTTGTTAAATCCTATGTGCTTATCTTCCCATCTTGGAAATATTATACTAAAGATGAAGGAAAATGCCAGTTGCACGTGTTTGTCCAGGAGTTATGTGTAAGTAATGTTATTCATGGCAATTACTTTTCTTTGTCCCATACATCCTACCTCCATGATGGTTATAATACAACAAATTTTCCCATTTTTCTCTATAGAGAAGGACTGATTTGGAAACTCAGGATGAGGTAACCTATGCTAATACCTCCGCTATCTTCAAGAATGCTTGGTGGAAGTATCAGAATTACCTGAAGAAAACGTACTTCACCGACAAAGAAACTCATCAAATTCCCTTACAATCTCCTGAGACACATTTACTGGACGATGACTGGGAACGCCTTGTTATGTATTGGTCCCGAACCAAGAATGTGGTAAGGTCTATGAGCTCATTTTCTATTTTTAAGTACTATATTCTTGCGTCTTGATACGTCTCCAACGTATCTATAATTTTTGATTGTTCCATGCTTTTATATTACCCGTTTTCGATGTTTATGGGCTTTACTTTACACTTTTATATCATTTTTGGGACTAACCTACTAACCGAAGGCCCAGCCCGAATTGCTTTTTTTTTTGCCTATTTCAGTGTTTCGAAGAAAAGGAATATCAAATGGAGTCCAAACGGAATGAAACCTTCGGGAGCGATCTTTGTGGAACAAACGTGATCCAGGGGACTTGGAGTGGATGTCAAGCAACAGAGGAGGCGGCCACGAGGGTGCCCGGCACACCCCCTACAGGTGGGCGTGCCCCCCACCCTTGTGGGCCCCTCGAGCGTCCACCGACCTAATTCTTCCTCCTACATATACCCACGTACCCTGAAAACATCAGAAGCGACCACAAAAAACTATTTCCACCGTTGTAACCTTCTGTATCCGCGAGATCCCATCTTGGAGCCTTCGCCAGTGCTCCGCCGGAGGGGGAATCGACCATGGAGGGCCTCTACATCAACTCCAAGGCCATTCCGATGAGTTGTGAGTAGTTTCCCATAGACCTTCGGGTCCAAAGTTATTAGCTAGATGGCTTCTTCTCTCTCTTTGAATCTCAATACAAAGTTCTCCTCGATCTTCTTGGAGATCTATTTGATGTAACTCTTTTTGTGGTGTGTTTGTCGCAATCCGATGAATTGTGGGTTTATGATCAAGTTTATCTATGATAAAAATTTGAATCTCCTCTGAATTCTTTTATGTGTGATTAAGTTATCTTTGCAATTCTCTTCGAATTATCAGTTTGGTTTGGCCTACTAGATTGATCTTTCTTGCAATGGGATAAGTGCTTAGCTTTGGGTTCAATCTTGCAGTGTCCTTTCCTAGTGATAGTAGGGGCAGCAAGGCACATATTGTATTTTTGCCATCGAGGATAAAAAGACGGGGTTTATATCATATTGCATGTGTTTATCCCTCTACATCATGTCATCTTTCTTAATGCGTTACTCTGTTCTTTATGAACTTAATACTCTAGATGCATGCAGGATAACGGTAGATGTGTGGAGTAATAGTAGTAGATGCAGGCAGGAGTCGGTCTACTTGTCACGGATGTGATGCCTATATACATGATCATGCCTAGATAATCTCATAGTTATTCACTTTTCTATCAATTGCTCGACAGTAATTTGTTCACCTAGTTTAATACTTATGCTATCTTGAGAGAAGCCACTAGTGAAACCAATGGCCCCCGGGTCTATCTTCTATCATATAAGCTTTCAATCTACTTTTATTTGCATCTTTACTTTTCCAATCTATATCATAAAAATACCAAAAAAATATTTATCTTATCATATTATCTCTATCAGATCTCACATTCGCAATTGGCCGTGAAGGGATTGACAACCCCTTTATTGAGTTGGTTGCGAGTTCTTGTTTGTTTGTGTAGGTGCGTGGGACTTTTGAGGAGCCTCTTACTGGATTGATACCTTGGTTCTCAAAAACTGGGGGAAATACTTACGCTACTATTGCTGCATCACCCTTTCCTCTTCAAGGAAAACCAACGCAAGCTCAAGACGTAGCAAGAAGGATTTCTTGCACCGTTGCCGGGGAGGTCTTAGCTCAAGTCAAGACATACGAAGTACCCATCACAAACTCATCTCCCTCGCACTTACATTATTTGTCATTTGCCTCTCATTTTCCTCTCCCCCACTTCACCCTTGGCATTTTATTCACCCTCTCTTTCCCTTTCTCCTCTCTCTTTTTCGCTTGTCTTCTTGTGTGCCTGTTTGCCCTTATGGCTTTGCCTAAGATTACCGACCTTCATCTTAGAAGGTTGGAAGAGACTGAATCAAACATTAGAAGTTTTATGACTTGACAATTTGAGCATAATAGTTTCTTTTGAAAAGAGCTTAAAGAACAAAAAAGCTTTATGGGGTATATGAACAAAGATCTTGATGGTATGTCTAAGGAATTTTATGGTTTGAACTCTCAAATTACTCGTCTTGAAAAATCAATAGCCCAAATTTCTGATAAGCAGTCCACCTTGGTCAATAAGATGGCTGCCAAACCAGAAGAGTTAGGGGAAAATAATGATGAAGATCTAAAAGTTATTGATGTGTCCCCTATTAAATCTTTGTTTTGCAATATGAATCTTAATAATGATGGGACTGGAGATGAGTCAACTTTAGTTAAAAGGAGTCCCAATGATTCGGAGTTTTAGATCTTGATGCTGAATTTGGTAAAAGTGAGATTGGAGAGGTCAAGACTTTAAATAGCATTGAACCCACTATCTTGGATTTCAAGGAATTTAATTATGATAATTGTTCTTTAGAAGGTTGTATTTCTTTGTTGCAATCCGTTTTGAATTCCCCTCATGCTTATAGTCAAAATAAAGCCTTCGCCAAACATATTGTTGATGCCTTGATGCAATCTTATGATGAAAAACTTAATTTGGAAGTTTCTATACCTAGAAAACTTTATGATGAGTGGGAACCTACTATAAATATTAAAATTAAAGATCGTTAGTGTTATGCTTTGTGTGATTTGGGTACTAGTGTTTCCACAATTCCGAAAACTTTATGTGATATTCTAGGTTTCCATGATCTTGATGATTGCTCTTTAAATTTGCACCTTGCGGATTCTACCATTAAAAAGCCTATGGGAAGGATCAATGATGTTCTTATTGTTGCAAATAGAAACTATGTGCCCATAGATTTTATTGTGCTTGACATAGATTGCAATCTTTCTTGTCCTATTATTCTTGGTAGACCTTTTCTTAGAATGATTGGTGCAATTATCGATATGAAGGAAGGGAATATTAGATTCCAATTTCTATTAAGGAAATGCATGGAGAACTTTCCAAGAAAAAAAATTCAAATTACCTTATGAATCTATCATGCGACCTACTTATGAATTGAGTGCCAAGGATGGCACTACTTAGATCTATCCTCGCTTTTATGCCTAGCTTGGGGCGTTAAACAATAGCGCTAGTTGGGAGGCAACCCAATTTTATCTTGGTTTTTTGTTTTTGCTTCTGTTTAGTAATAAAATTTTCATCTACCTTCTGTTAGATGTGTTTTTATGTTTTAATTAGTGTTTGTGCCAAGTAGAACCTATAGGATAACCTATGGTGATAATTAATTTGATTCTGCTGAAAAATAGAAACTTTGCACGCACGAAAATAATTTTAGTAATTCACAGAAACATGATTTTGCGTTGTTTCTTTTTTATGTAGATCAATAGACAAATTTCCCAGGACTTCCTATTTTCGTAGGATTTGTAGAGTTCCAGAAGTATTCGAGAGTTACAGATTGCTACAGACTATTCTGTTTTTGACAGATTCTGTTTTTCGTGTGTTGTTTGCTTATTTTGATGCATCTATGGCTAGTATTAAGGGGTATGAACCATAGAGAAGTTGGAATACAGTAGGTTTAACACCAATATCTACCTAATATTAAAATACGGATTGTTTCTCCACTTTATTTGGTCCATCGGGCGTTTTTTGTACGTCAGTCGTTTTTTCGTCCGTCGTTTTTGTGTTGTTCCTTTTTTTTGTGTTGTTCCTTTTTGCATCAACAAAAAAATATTAGTTAAATTTTCATCAAGACGGACTCGAACCAGGCCCCCATGGTTGTAGCCCGCATGAACCAACCAACCCACCTAGAGAACCTATTGTGTTAGAAGAAAGAGGAAGTTTCCTTTTTATAACTGCGTTCCGTTTCCTGGGAAATCAAAAAATAAATTAAAATTAATTTGCATTACGCGGGACTCGAAACCCTTGGTCGGTTTCTAAGATTAGTAACTCGAAACAGGAGTTACAGAATAAATAGAAACTAGTTGAGGGTGAAGTGACGATGTGTGTTGGAAGTGGTTCCAAGATTGATATGATCATCATCGCACACTCCCTATACTTTCGGGATTAGTGTTGAACCTAAATAAATGTTATTTGGTGTTTGCGTTGAGCATGAATATGATTTGATCATGTTTATTGCAATACGGTTATTCATTTAAAATCAGAGAATAATTGTTGTTCTGTTTAAATGAATAAAACCTTTGATGGTCATACACCCAATGAAAATAGTTTGTTGGATCTCGATCGTAGTGATACACATATTCATAATATTGATGCCAAAAGATGCAAAGTTGATAATGATAGTGCAACCTATTTGTGGCACTGCCGTTTGGGTCATATCGGTGTAAAGCGCATGAAGAAACTCCATAAAGATGGATTTTCGGAATCACTTGGTTACGAATCATTTGATGCTTGCGAACTGTGCCTTTTGGGCAAGATGACTAAAAACTCCGTTCTCCGGAACAATGGAACAAGCTACTGACTTATTGGAAATAATACATAACGATGTATGCGATCCAATGAGTGTTGATGCTCGTGGCAAGTATCGTTATTTTCTGACCTTCACAAAATGATTTGAGCAGATATGGGTATATCTACTTGATGAAACATAAGTCTGAAATAATTGAAAGGTTCAAAGAATTTCAGAGTGAAGTGGAAAAATCATCGTAACAAGAAAATAAAATTTCTATGATCTGATCGCGGAGACGAATATTTGAGTTACGAGTTTGGTCTTCAATTAAAACAATGTTGAATAGTTTCACAGCTCACGCCACCTGGAACACCACAACGTTATGGTGTGTCCGAACATCGTAACCGCACTTTATTGGATATGGTGCGATCTATGATGTCTCTTATCGTTTTTACCACTATCATTTTAGGGTTGTGCATTAGAGACAGCTGCATTCACGTTTAAAAGGGCACCATCTAAATCTGTTGAGACGACACCGTATGAACTATGGTTTAGCACTAAACCTAAGCTATCATTTCTTAAAGTTTGGATTTGCGATGCTTATATGAAAAAGGTTTTCAACCTGATAAGCTCGAACCCAAATCGGAGAAGTGCGTCTTCATAGAATACCCAAAGGAAACTGTTGGGTACTCCTTCTATCACAAATCCAAAGGCAAAACATTCTTTGCTAAGAATGGATCCTTTCTAGAGAAGGAGTTTCTCTCGAAAGAAGTGAGTGGGAGGAAAGTAGAACTTGATAAGGTAATTGTACCTTCTCCCGAATTGGAAAGTAGTTCATCACAGAAATCAGTTCTAGTTATTCCTACACCAATTAGTGAGGAAGCTAATGATAATGATCATGAAGCTTCAGATCAAGTTACTACCAACCTTTGTAGATCTTCCAGATTAAGACCCGCACCAGAGTGGTACGGTAATCTTATTCTGGAAATCATTGTACTAGGCCATGATGAACCTACGAACTATGAGGAAGCGATGATGAGCCCAGATTCCACGAAAAGGCTTGAGGCCATAAAATCTGAGATGAGATCCATCTATGAGAACAAAGTATGGACTTTGGCTGTCTTGCCCGATGATCGGCAAGCCATAGAAAATAAATGTATCTTCAAGAGGAAGACGGACGTTGATAGTAGTGTTACTATCTATAAAGCTCGACTTGTCGCAAAAAGGTTTCTGACAAGTTCAAGGTGTTGACTACAATGAGATTTTCTCAACTGTAGCGATGCTTAAGTCTATCCGAATCATGTTAGCAATTGCCACATTTTATGAAATCTGGCAAATGGATGTCAAAACTGCATTCTTTAATGGTTTTCTTAAAGAAGAGTTGTATATGATGCAACCAGAAGGTTTTGTCAATCCTAAAGGTGCTGACAAAATGTACAAGCTCCAGCGATCCATCTATGGACTGGTGCAAGCATCTCGGAGTTGGAATATACGCTTTGATGAGTTGATCAAAGCATATGGTTTTATACAGACTTTTGGAGAAGCCTGTATTTACAAGAAAGTGAGTGGGAGCTCTGTAGCATTTTCTAAAACTATATGTAGATGACATATTGTTGATTGGAAATGATATAGAATTTCTGGATACTATAAAAGGATACTTGAATAAGAGCTTTTCAATGAAAGACCTCGGTGAAGCTACTTACATATCGGGCATCAAGATCTATAAGATAGATCAAGACGCTTGATAAGATTTTTTCAATGAGTACATGCCTTGATAAGATTTTGAAGTAATTCAAAATGGAACAGTCAAAGAAGGAGTTCTTGTCTGTGTTGCAAGGTGTGAAGTTGAGTAAGACTCAAAACCCGACCATGGCAGAAAATAGGAAGAGAATGAAAAGTCATTCCCTATGCCTCAGTCATAGGTTCTATAAAGTATGCTATGCTGTGTACCAGACCTATTGTATTCCTTGCTCTGTGTTTGACAAGGGAGTACAATTCTGATCTAAGAGTAGATCACTGGACAGCGGTCAAGATCCTTAGTGAGGACTAAGGAGATGTTTCTCGATTATGGAGGTGATAAAAAAGTTCGCTGTAAAAGTTACATCGGTGCAAGCTTTTACACCGATCCAGATGACTCTAAGTCTCAATCTGGATACATACTGAAAGTGGGAGCAATTATCTAGAGTAGCTCCGTGCAGAGCATTGTAGACATAGAATATTTGCAAAATACATACGGCTCTGAATGTGACAGAACCGTTGACTAAGCTTCTCTCACGAGCAAAACATGATCATACCTTTGTACTCTTTGGGTGTTAATCACATAAGCAATGTGAACTAGAATATTGACTCTAGTAAATCCTTTTTTTGTGTTGTTCCTTTTTGCATCAACAACAAAATATTAGTTAAATTTGCATCAAGACGGACTCGAACCAGGCCCCCATGGTTGTAGCCCGCACAAACCAACCAACCCACCTAGAGAACCTATTGTGTTAGAAGAAACAGGAAGTTTCCTTTTTATAACTGCGTTCCGTTTCCTGGGAAATCAAAAAATAAATTAAAATTAATTTGCATTACGCGGGACTCAAAACCCTTGGTTTGAGTTGGCACATATCAACCAGACCACTAGCTATGTTGTGGGAGAAGGAAAGGAACATCTTCTTTTATATTAGCTAATTTGTTTCGTGGAAAATTTTGTACGTACATGACCTGGACTTTTCATTGTGCAACGAACAACAATCCATGACCCTCCACCTTTAAATACAACACCTATCATGTCCTAGTACTGTCGTCATCGATCCTCGCATCAATGCCATCGTGTAGACGAAGACGACGACCCCAGCCGTAGTGGCGAACTTGCGGAAGTTGGCCACATGATGGTGTTCTCCAAGAATCCAGACGTAGGCGTCGACATAGTACTCCACTCTCATAGTACTACGATGCAGGTGTAGGCCCGATGACACTCATGGTCGTGGGGAAGAGATCCTTCCCGAGGCCGATGTATCCCATGTGAGTGCTTGCCAATGAGCGTGCTCTGGGAACTCCTCAAAGGTCACGGTGGCAGATCGCATCCTGGCTTCACGCAGCGGCAAACCTAGTGCCATGAGATCGGGGCATAGTCTAGGCAAGGTGGTCAACTGGTCATGTTGCTAAGGCCGTTCTGCTCCTCTCTCACTAATCCCTTCTTCCCCGCGGGCTGAGATCGGGCAATGTATCAGAGCAGCAAGTGCTGGAAAAACCAGCTCGCCTCGAGCTCCACGATGTCCTTCGGCGCCATCTCCACCTTCACTGACCCGGCGACTCACTCATCCCCACTGGCATGGACTTCATCTCCTCCTCCGCAACCCTAGAGGCACAACGAGACGCCACTTACCAATGCATGATGTCGAGTAATGTCACCGTGGGGGCCTCCACTTGGACGTGCCACTCGCGTCCTCATGACCATATTCATGGCTATGACTCCACTGACAGCAGCTCACCGGTCTTGGCGGGCCAGTCTGGTTGAGATGAAGCCACCACCATGGAGGTGATCCCGAGCACCGCCAGCTAGCGTCTGGATGCGCCCACGAGCCTCTCCGCCCTCTGTCCGCCTCCTCTGCCATGTTCAACTTCTTGCCATGGCTCCTTGGCATGCACGTCGTGGTGGCCAGAGCAGAGCACATAAGTGTTCATGTGGTTTTCCTTCAGGTAGAAGTTAAGAGCGGGATGTGATCTTCTGAATTTATTCTCAAGAAGTTCAGAATGTGGTGACGAGAACAGTTGCTGGACACTGAATGGAGATGCACCGCGGTCTCTCTTGCGGGTTACGGGTTAGGGATAGCTGAAGGAAATATGCCCTAGAGGCAATAATAAAGTTATTATTTATTTCCTTATATCATGATAAATGTTTATTATTCATGCTAGAATTGTATTAACCGGAAACATAATACATGTGTGAATACATAGACAAACATAGTGTCACTAGTATGCCTCTACTTGACTAGCTCGTTTATCAAAGATGGTTATGTTTCCTAACCATGGACAAAAGAGTTGTCATTTGATTAATGGGATCACATCATTAGGAGAATGATGTGATTGACTTGACCCATTCCGTTAGCTTAGCCCTTGATCGTTTAGTATGTTGCTGTTGCTTTCTTCATGACATATACATGTTCCTGTAACTATGAGATTATGCAACTCCCATTTACCAGAGGAACACTTTGGGTGCTACCAAACGTCACAACGTAACTGAGTAATTATAAAGGAGTACTACAGGTGTCTCCAAAGGTACATGTTGTGTTTGCGTATTTTGAGATTAGGTTTTGTCACTCCGATTGTCGGAGAGGTATCTCTGGGCCCTCTCGGTAATGCACATCACTATAAGCCTTGCAAGCAATGTAGCTAATGAGTTAGTTACGGAATGATGCATTACGTAACGAGTAAAGAGACTTGCCAGTAATGAGATTGAACTAGGTATTGGATACCGACGATCGAATCTCGGGCAAGTAACATACCGATGACAAAGGGAACAAAGTATGTTGTTATGCGGTTTGACCGATAAAAGATCTTCGTAGAATATGTAGGAGCCAATATGGGCATCCAGGTTCCGCTATTGGTTATTGACCAAGAATAGTTCTAGGTCATGTCTACATAGTTCTCGAACCCGTAGGGTCCGCACGCTTAAGGTTTCGATGACAGTTATATTATGAGTTTATGAGTTTTGATGTACCGAAGGAGTTCGGAGTCCTGGATGAGATCGGGGACATGACGAGGAGTCTCTAAATGGTCGAGACGTAAAGATCGATATATTGGACGACTATATTTGGAGTTCGGAAAGGTTTCGAGTGATTCGGGTATTTTTTGGAGTACCGGAGAGTTACGGGAATTCGCCGGGGAGTATATGGGCCTTATTGGGCCATACGGGAATAGAGGAGAGAGGCCAAAAGGAAGGAGGCCTGTGCCCCCCCTCTGGTCCGAATTGGACAAGGGGCGCAGCCCCCTTTTCCTTATTCCTCTCCCCCTCTTTCCCTTTCTCCTACTCCAACAAGGGAGGTAGAATCCTACTAGGACTAGGGAGTCCTAGTAGGACTCCACACTTGCGCGCCCCCTCCTAGGGCCGGCCTCCTCCCCCCTTGCTCCTTTATATACGGGGGCAGGGGGGCACCCCATGACACACAAGTTGATCTACGGATCGTTCCTTAGCCGTGTGCGGTGCCCCCTCCACCATATTCCACCTCGGTCATATCGTCGCGGAGTTTAGGCGAAGCCCTGCGCTGGTAGAGCATCATCATCATCACCACGCCGTCATGCTGACAGAACTCATCCCCGAAGCTTTGCTGGATCGGAGCCCGGGGATCGTCATCGAGCTGAACGTGTGCTGAACTCGGAGGTGCCGTACGTTCGGTACTTGGATCGGTCGGACGTGAAGACGTACGACTACATCAACCGCGTTGTCATAATGCTTCCGCTTACGGTCGACGAGGGTACATGGACTACACTCTCCCCTCTTGTTGCTATGCCATCACCATGTTCTTGCGTGTGCGTAGGAAATTTTTGAAATTACTACGTTCCCCAACAGTGGCTTCCGAGCCTGGTTTTATGCGTAGATGTCATATGCATGAGTAGAACACAAGTGAGTTGTGGGCGATACAAGTCATACTGCTTACCAGCATGTCATACTTTGGTTCGGCGGTATTGTGAGATGAAGCGGCCCAGACCGACATTACGCGTACGCTTACGCGAGACTAGTTTCACTGTTACGAGCACTCGTGCTTAAAGGTGGCTGGCGGGTGTCTGTCTCTCTCACTTTAGTTGAACCGAGTGTGGCTACGCCCGGTCCTTGCGAAGGTTAAAACAGCACTAACTTGACGAACTATCATTGTGGTTTTGATGCGTAGGTAAGAACGGTTCTTGCTCAGCCCGTAGCAGCCACGTAAAATTTGCAACAACAAAGTAGAGGACGTCTAACTTGTTTTTGCAGGGCATGTTGTGATGTGATATGGTCAAGACGTGATGAAATATAAGTTGTTGTATCAGATGATCATGTTTTGTTGAAGTTATCGGCAACTGGCAGAAGCCCTATGGTTGTCTCTTTGTTGCATAAGATGCAAGTGTCAAATAATTGCTTTACTTTATCGCTATGCGATAGCAATAGTTGCAAGAGCAATAGTTGGCGAGACGACCATGTGACGACACATTGATATAGATCAAGATGATGAAGATCATGGTGTTGTGCCGGTAACGATAGAGATCATGACAGTACTTTGGAGATGGAGATCAAAGGCGCAAAATGATCATGGCCATATCATGTCACATATTTTGATTGCATATGATGTTTATCTGTTATACATCTTATTCTGTTTTGTTTGACGGTAGCATTTTAAGATGATCTCTCACTAATTGTCAAGAAGTGTTCTCCCTGAGTATGCACCGTTGCGAAAGTTCTTCGTGCTGAGACACCACGTGATGATCGGGTGTGACATGCTCTACGTTCAAATACAACGGGTGCAAAACAGTTGCACACGCGGAATACTTGGGTTAAACTTGACGAGCCTAGCATATACAGATATGGCCTCGGAACACGGAGACCGAAAGGTCGAGCGTGAATCATATAGTAGATATGATCAACATAATGATGTTCACCACTGAAACTACTCCATCTCATGTGATGATCGGACATGGTTTAGTTGATTTGGATCATGTGATCACTTAGATGACTAGAGAGATGTCTGTCTAAGTGGGAGTTCTTAAGTAATATGATTAATTGAACTTAAATTTATCATGAACTTAGTCCTGGTAGTATTTTGCAAATTATGTTGTAGATCAATAGCTTGCGTTGTTGCTTTCATATGTTTATTTTGATATGTTCCTAGAGAAAATTATGTTGAAAGATGTTAGTAGCAATGATGCGGATTGGATCCGTGATCTGAGGTTTATCCTCATTGCTGCACAGAAGAATTATGTCCTTAATGCACCGCTAGGTGACAGACCTATTGCAGGAGCAGATGCAGACGTTATGAACGTTTGGCTAGCTCAATATGATGACTACTTGATAGTTTAGTGCACCTTACTAGTGTTTATAGTAACCCCTGAGTATTTGATACTTGTTCGGTTGCTAAGATTAGTAACTCGAAACAGGAGTTACAGAATAAACATAAACTAGTTGAGGGTGAAGTGACGATGTGTGTTGGAAGTGGTTCCAAGATTGATATGATCATCATCGCACACTCCCTATACTTTCGGAATTAGTGTTGAACCTAAATAAATGTTATTTGGTGTTTGCGTTGAGCATGAATATGATTTGATCATGTTTATTGCAATACGGTTATTCATTTAAAATCAGAGAATAATTGTTGTTCTGTTTAAATGAATAAAACCTTTGATGGTCATACACCCAATGAAAATAGTTTGTTGGATCTCGATCGTAGTGATACACATATTCATAATATTGATGCCAAAAGATGCAAAGTTGATAATGATAGTGCAACCTATTTGTGGCAGTGCCGTTTGGGTCATATCGGTGTAAAGCGCATGAAGAAACTCCATAAAGATGGATTTTCGGAATCACTTGGTTATGAATCATTTGATGCTTGCGAACTGTGCCTTTTGGGCAAGATGACTAAAAACTCCGTTCTCCGGAACAATGGAACAAGCTACTGACTTATTGGAAATAATACATAACGATGTATGCGATCCAATGAGTGTTGATGCTCGTGGCAAGTATCGTTATTTTCTGACCTTCACAAAATGATTTGAGCAGATATGGGTATATCTACATGATGAAACATAAGTCTGAAATAATTGAAAGGTTCAAAGAATTTCAGAGTGAAGTGGAAAAATCATCGTAACAAGAAAATAAAATTTCTATGATCTGATCGCGGAGATGAATATTTGAGTGACGAGTTTGGTCTTCAATTAAAACAATGTGGAATAGTTTCACAGCTCATGCCACCTGGAACACCCCAACATTATGGTGTGTCCGAACGTCGTAACCGCACTTTATTGGATATGGTGCGATCTATGATGTCTCTTATCGGTTTTACCACTATCGTTTTAGGGTTGTGCACTAGAGACAGCTGCATTCACGTTTAAAAGGGCACCATCTAAATCCGTTGAGACGACACCATATGAACTATGGTTTAGCACTAAACCTAAGCTGTCGTTTCTTAAAGTTTGGATTTGCGATGCTTATATGAAAAAGGTTTTCAACCTGATAAGCTCGAACCCAAATCGGAGAAGTGCGTCTTCATAGAATACCCAAAGGAAACTGTTGGGTACTCCTTCTATCACAAATCCAAAGGCAAAACATTTGTTGCTAAGAATGGATCCTTTCTAGAGAAGGAGTTTCTCTCGAAAGAAGTGAGTGGGAGGAAAGTAGAACTTGATAAGGTAATTGTACCTTCTCCCGAATTGGAAAGTAGTTCATCACATAAATCGGTTCTAGTGATTCCTACACCAATTAGTGAGGAAGCTAATGATAATGATCATGAAGCTTCAGATCAAGTTACTACCAAACTTTGTAGATCTTCCAGATTAAGACCCGCACCAGAGTGGTACGGTAATCTTATTCTGGAAATCATGTTACTAGACCATGACGAACCTACGAACTATGAGGAAGCGATGATGAGCCCAGATTCCACGAAAAGGCTTGAGTCCATAAAATCTGAGATGAGATCCATCTATGAGAACAAAGTATGGACTTTGGTTGTCTTGCCCGATGATCGGCAAGCCATAGAAAATAAATGGATCTTCAAGAGGAAGACGGACGTTGATAGTAGTGTTACTATCTACAAAGCTCGACTTGTCGTAAAAAGGTTTCTGACAAGTTCAAGGTGTTGACTACAATGAGATTTTCTCAACTGTAGCGATGCTTAAGTCTATACGAATCATGTTAGCAATTGCCACATTTTATGAAATTTGGCAAATGGATGTCAAAACTGCATTCTTTAATGGTTTTCTTAAAGAAGAGTTGTATATGATGCAACCAGAAGGTTTTGTCAATCCTAAAGGTGCTGACAAAATGTACAAGCTCCAGCGATCCATCTATGGACTGGTGCAAGCATCTCGGAGTTGGAATATACGCTTTGATGAGTTGATCAAAGCATATGGTTTTATACAGACTTTTGGAGAAGCATGTCTTTAGAAGAAAGTGAGTGGGAGCTCTGTAGCATTTTCTAAAACTATATGTAGATGACATATTGTTGATTGGAAATGATATAGAATTTCTGGATACTATAAAAGGATACTTGAATAAGAGCTTTTCAATGAAAGACCTCGGTGAAGCTACTTACATATCGGGCATCAAGATCTATAAGATAGATCAAGACGCTTGATAAGATTTTTTCAATGAGTACATGCCTTGATAAGATTTTGAAGTAATTCAAAATGGAACAGTCAAAGAAGGAGTTCTTGTCTGTGTTGCAAGGTGTGAAGTTGAGTAAGACTCAAAACCCGACCATGGCAGAAAATAGGAAGAGAATGAAAAGTCATTCCCTATGCCTCAGTCATAGGTTCTAAAAAGTATGCTATGCTGTGTACCAGACCTATTGTATTCCTTGATCTGTGTTTGACAAGGGAGTACAATTCTGATCTAAGAGTAGATCACTGGACGGCGGTCAAGATCCTTAGTGAGGACTAAGGAGATGTTTCTCGATTATGGAGGTGATAAAAAAGTTCAATGTAAAAGTTACATCGGTGCAAGCTTTTACACCGATCCAGATGACTCTAAGTCTCAATCTGGATACATACTGAAAGTGGGAGCAATTATCTAGAGTAGCTCCGTGCAGAGCATTGTAGACATAGAATATTTGCAAAATACATACGGCTCTGAATGTGACAGAACCGTTGACTAAGCTTCTCTCATGAGCAAAACATGATCATACCTTTGTACTCTTTGGGTGTTAATCACATAAGCAATGTGAACTAGAATATTGACTCTAGTAAATCCTTTTTTTGTGTTGTTCCTTTTTGCATCAACAAAAAAATATTAGTTAAATTTGCATCAAGACGGACTCGAACCAGGCCCCCATGGTTGTAGCCCGCACGAACCAACCAACCCACCTAGAGAACCTATTGTGTTAGAAGAAACAGGAAGTTTCCTTTTTATAACTGCATTCCGTTTCCTGGGAAATCAAAAAATAAATTAAAATTAATTTGCATTACGCGGGACTCGAAACCCTTGGTTTGAGTTGGCACATATCAACCATACCACTAGCTATGTTGTGGGAGAAGGAAAGGAACATCTTCTTTTATATTAGCTAATTTGTTTCGTGGAAAATTTTGTACGTACATGACCTGGACTTTTCATTGTGCAAGGAACAACAATCCATGACCCTCCACCTTTAAATACAACACCTATCATGTCCTAGTACTGTCATCATCGATCCTCGCATCAATGCCATCGCGTAGACGAAGACGACGACCCCAGCCGTAGTGGCGAACTTGCGGAAGTTGGCCACATGATGGTGTTCTCCAAGAATCCAGACGTAGGCGTCAACATAGTACTCCACTGTCATAGTACTACGACGCAGGTGTAGGCCCGATGACACTCATGGTCGTGGGGAAGAGATCCTTCCCGAGGCCGATGTATCCCATGTGAGTGCTTGCCAATGAGCGTGCTCTGGGAACTCCTCAAAGGTCACGGTGGCAGATCGCATCCTGGCTTCACGCAGCGGCAAACCTAGCGCCATGAGATCGGGGCATAGTCTAGGCAAGGTGGTCAACTGGTCATGTCGCTAAGGCCGTTCTGCTCCTCTCTCACTAATCCCTTCTTCCCCGCGGGCTGAGATCGGGCAATGAATCAGAGCAGCAAGTGCTGGAAAAACCAGCTCGCCTCGAGCTCCACGATGTCCTTCGGCGCCATCTCCACCTTCACTGACCCGGCGACTCACTCATCCCCACTGGCATGGACTTCATCTCATCCTCCGCAACCCTAGAGGCACAATGAGACACCACTTACCAATGCATGATGTCGAGTAATGTCACCGTGGGGGCCTCCACTTGGACGTGCCACTCGCGTCCTCATGACCGTATTCATGGCTATGACTCCACTGACAGCAGCTCACCGGTCTTGGCGGGCCAGTCTGGTTGAGATGAAGCCACCACCATGGAGGTGATCCCGAGCACCGCCGGCTAGCGTCTGGATGCGCCCACGAGCCTCTCCACCCTCTGTCCGCCTCCTCTTCCATGTTCAACTTCTTGCCATGGCTCCTTGGCATGCACGTCGTGGTGGCCAGAGCAGAGCACATAAGTGTTCATGTGGTTTTCCTTCAGGTAGAAGTTAAGAGCGGGATGTGATCTTGTGAATTTATTCTCAAGAAGTTCAGAATGTGGTGACGAGAACAGTTGCTGGACACTGAATGGAGATGCACCGCGGTCTCTCTTGCGGGTTACGGGTTAGGGATAGCTGAAGGAAATATGCCCTAGAGGCAATAATAAAGTTATTATTTATTTCCTTATATCATGATAAATGTTTATTATTCATGCTAGAATTGTATTAACCGGAAACATAATACATGTGTGAATACATAGACAAACATAGTGTCACTAGTATGCCTCTACTTGACTAGCTCGTTTATCAAAGATGGTTATGTTTCCTAACCATGGACAAAAGAGTTGTCATTTGATTAATGGGATCACATCATTAGGAGAATGATGTGATTGACTTGACCCGTTCCGTTAGCTTAGCACTTGATCGTTTAGTATGTTGTTGTTGCTTTCTTCATGACTTATACATGTTCCTGTAACTATGAGATTATGCAACTCCCATTTACCGGAGGAACACTTTGGGTGCTACCAAACGTCACAACGTAACTGGGTGATTATAAAGGAGTACTACAGGTGTCTCCAAAGGTACATGTTGGGTTGGCGTATTTCGAGATTAGGTTTTGTCACTCTGATTGTCGGAGAGGTATCTCTGGGCCCTCTCGGTAATGCATATCACTATAAGCCCTGCAAGCAATGTAGCTAATGAGTTAGTTACGGAATGATGCATTACGTAACGAGTAAAGAGACTTGCCAGTAATGAGATTGAACTAGGTATTGGATACCGACGATCGAATCTCGGGCAAGTAACATACCGATGACAAAGGGAACAAAGTATGTTGTTATGCGGTTTGACCGATAAAAGATCTTCGTAGAATATGTAGGAGCCAATATGGGCATCCAGGTTCCGCTATTGGTTATTGACCAAGAATAGTTCTAGGTCATGTCTACATAGTTCTCAAACCCGTAGGGTCCGCACGCTTAAGGTTTCGATGACAGTTATATTATGAGTTTATGAGTTTTGATGTACCGAAGGAGTTCAGAGTCCCGGATGAGATCGGGGACATGACGAGGAGTCTCGAAATGGTCGAGACGTAAAGATCGATATATTGGACGACTATATTCGGAGTTCGGAAAGGTTTCGAGTGATTCGGGTATTTTTCGAAGTACCGGAGAGTTACGGGAATTCGCCGGGGAGTATATGGGCCGTATTGGGCCATACGGGAATAGAGGAGAGAGGCCAAAGGAAGGAGGCCTGTGCCCCCCCTCTGGTCCGAATTGGACAAGGGGCGCAGCCCCCTTTCCCTTATTCCTCTCCCCCTCTTTCCCCTTCTCCTACTCCAACAAGGGAGGTGGAATCCTACTAGGACTAGGGAGTCCTTCCTAGGGAGTCCTAGTAGGACTCCACACTTGGCGCGCCCCCTCCTAGGGCCGGCCTCCTCCCCCCTTGCTCCTTTATATACGGGGGCAGGGGGGCACCCCATGACACACAAGTTGATCTACTGATCGTTCCTTAGCCGTGTGCGGTGCCCCCCTCCACCATATTCCACCTCGGTCATATCGTCGCGGAGTTTAGGCAAAGCCCTGCGCTGGTAGAGCATCATCATCATCACCACGCCGTCGTGCTGACGGAACTCATCCCCGAAGCTTTGCTGGATCGGAGCCCAGGGATCGTCATCGAGCTGAACGTGTGCTGAACTCGGAGGTGCCGTACGTTCGGTACTTGGATCGGTCGGATCGTGAAGACATACGACTACATCAACCGCGTTGTCATAACGCTTCCGCTTACGGTCGACGAGGGTACATGGACTACACTCTCCCCTCTCGTTGCTACGCCATCACCATGATCTTGCGTGTGCGTAGGAAATTTTTGAAATTACTACGTTCCCCAACAGTGGCTTTCGAGCCTGGTTTTATGTGTAGATGTCATATGCACGAGTAGAACACAAGTGAGTTGTGGGCGATACAAGTCATACTTCTTACCAGCATGTCATACTTTGGTTCGGCGGTATTGTGAGATGAAGCGGCCCGGACCAACATTACGCGTACGCTTACGCGAGACTAGTTTCACTGTTACGAGCACTCGTGCTTAAAGGTGGCTGGCGGGTGTCTGTCTCTCTCACTTTAGTTGAACCGAGTGTGGCTACGCCCGGTCCTTGTGAAGGTTAAAACAGCACTAACTTGACGAACTATCATTGTGGTTTTGATGCGTAGGTAAGAACGATTCTTGCTCAGCCCGTAGCAGCCACGTAAAATTTGCAATAACAAAGTAGAGGACGTCTAACTTGTTTTTGCAGGGCATGTTGTGATGTGATATGGTCAAGACGTGATGAAATATAAGTTGTTGTATCAGATGATCATGTTTTGTTGAAGTTATCGGCAACTAGTAGAATCCCTATGGTTGTCTCTTTGTTGCATAAGATGCAAGTGTCAAATAATTGCTTTACTTTATCGCTATGCGATAGCAATAGTTGCAAGAGCAATAGTTGGCGAGACGACCCTGTGACAACACATTGATATAGATCAAGATGATGAAGATCATGGTGTTGTGCCGGTAACGATAGAGATCATGACAGTACTTTGGAGATGGAGATCAAAGGCGCAAAATGACCATGGCCATATCATGTCACATATTTTGATTGCATATGATGTTTATCTGTTATACGTCTTATTCTGTTTTGTTTGACGGTAGCATTTTAAGATGATCTCTCACTAATTATCAAGAAGTGTTCTCCCTGAGTATGCACCGTTGCGAAAGTTCTTCGTGCTGAGACACCACGTGATGATCGGGTGTGACAGGCTCTACGGTCAAATACAACGGGTGCAAAACAGTTGCACACGCGGAATACTTGGGTTAAACTTGACAAGCCTAGCATATACAGATATGGCCTCGGAACACGGAGACCGAAAGGTCGAGCGTGAATCATATATTAGATATGATCAACATAATGATGTTCACCATTGAAACTACTCCATCTCACGTGATGATCGGACATGGTTTAGTTGATTTGGATCACGTGATCACTTAGATGACTAGAGAGATGTCTGTCTAAGTGGGAGTTCTTAAGTAATATGATTAATTGAACTTAAATTTATCATGAACTTAGTCCTGGTAGTATTTTGCAAATTATGTTGTAGATCAATAGCTTGCGTTGTTGCTTTCATATGTTTATTTTGATATGTTCCTAGAGAAAATTATGTTGAAAGATGTTAGTAGCAATGATGCGGATTGGATCCGTGATCTGAGGTTTATCCTCATTGCTGCACAGAAGAATTATGTCCTTAATGCACCGCTAGGTGACAGACCTATTGCAGGAGCAGATGCAGACGTTATGAACGTTTGGCTAGCTCAATATGATGACTACTTGATAGTTTAGTGCACCATGGTTAACGGCTTAGAATCGGGACTTCAAAGATGTTTTGAACGTCATGGACCATATGAGATGTTCCAGGAATTGAAGTTAATATTTCAAGCAAATACCCGAGTTGAGAGATATGAAGTCTCCAACAAGTTCTATTGCTAAAAGATGGAGGAGAATCGCTGAACTAGTGAGCATGTGCTCAGATTGTCTGTGTACTTCAATCGCTTGAATCAACTGGGAGTTAATTTCCAGATAAGATAGTAATTGACAGAATTCTCTAGTCACCGTCACCAAGTTAGTAAAACTTTGTGATGAACTATAGTATGCAAGGGATGACGAAAATGATCCCGAGCTCTTCGTGATGCTGAAATCGACGAAGGTAGAAATCAAGAAGGAGCATCAAGTGTTGATGATTGACAAGATCACTAGTTCCAAGAAAAAGGGCAAAGGGAAAGAAAGGGAACTTCAAGTAGAATGACAAGAAAGTTGTCACTCCCGTGAAGAAGCCCGAAGCTGGACCAAAGCCTGAAACTAAGTGCTTCTACTGCAAAGGAAATGGTAACTGGAAACGGAAATACCTTGAATATTTGGTGGATAAGAAGGATAGCAAAGTGAACGAGGGTATATTTGATATACATGTTATTGATGTGTACCTTACTAGTGTTTATAGTAACCCCTGAGTATTTGATACTTGTTCGGTTGCTAAGATTAGTAACTCGAAACAGGAGTTACAGAATAAACAGAAACTAGTTGAGGGTGAAGTGATGATGTGTGTTGGAAGTGGTTCCAAGATTGATATGATCATCATCGCACACTCCCTATACTTTCGGGATTAGTGTTGAACCTAAATAAATGTTATTTGGTGTTTGCGTTGAGCATGAATATGATTTGATCATGTTTATTGCAATACGGTTATTCATTTAAAATCAGAGAATAATTGTTGTTCTGTTTAAATGAATAAAACCTTTGATGGTCATACACCCAATGAAAATAGTTTGTTGGATCTCGATCGTAGTGATACACATATTCATAATATTGATGCCAAAAGATGCAAAGTTGATAATGATAGTGCAAACTATTTGTGTCACTGCCGTTTGGGTCATATCGGTGTAAAGCGCATGAAGAAACTCCATAAAGATGGATTTTCGGAATCACTTGGTTATGAATCATTTGATGCTTGCGAACTGTTCCTTTTGGGCAAGATGACTAAAAACTCTGTTCTCCGGAACAATGGAACAAGCTACTGACTTATTGGAAATAATACATAACGATGTATGCGATCCAATGAGTGTTGATGCTCGTGGCAAGTATCGTTATTTTCTGACCTTCACAAAATGATTTGAGCAGATATGGGTATATCTACTTGATGAAACATGAGTCTGAAATAATTGAAAGGTTCAAAGAATTTCAGAGTGAAGTGGAAAAATAATCGTAACAAGAAAATAAAATTTCTATGATCTGATCGCGGAGACGAATATTTGAGTTACGAGTTTGGTCTTCAATTAAAACAATGTGGAATAGTTTCACAGCTCATGCCACCTGGAACACCACAACGTTATGGTGTGTCCGAACATCGTAACCGCACTTTATTGGATATGGTGCGATCTATGACGTCTCTTATCGGTTTTACCACTATCGTTTTAGGGTTGTGCATTAGAGACAACTGCATTCACGTTTAAAAGGGCACCATCTAAATCCGTTGAGACGACACCGTATGAACTATGGTTTAGCACTAAACCTAAGCTGTCGTTTCTTAAAGTTTGGATTTGCGATGCTTATATGAAAAAGGTTTTCAACCTGATAAGCTCGAACCCAAATCGGAGAAGTGCGTCTTCATAGAATACCCAAAGGAAACTGTTGGGTACTCCTTCTATCACAAATCCAAAGGCAAAACATTCGTTGCTATGAATGGATCCTTTCTAGAGAAGGAGTTTCTCTCGAAAGAAGTGAGTGGGAGGAAAGTAGAACTTGATAAGGTAATTGTACCTTCTCCCGAATTGGAAAGTAGTTCATCACAGAAATCAGTTCTAGTGATTCCTACACCAATTAGTGAGGAAGCTAATGATAATGATCATGAAGCTTCAGATCAAGTTACTACCAAACTTTGTAGATCTTCCAGATTAAGACCCGCACCAGAGTGGTACGGTAATCTTATTCTGGAAATCATGTTACTAGACCATGACGAACCTACGAACTATGAGGAAGCGATGATGAGCCCAGATTCCACGAAAAGGCTTGAGGCCATAAAATCTGAGATGAGATCCATCTATGAGAACAAAGTATGGACTTTGGTTGTCTTGCCCGATGATCAGCAAGCCATAGAAAATAAATGGATCTTCAAGAGGAAGACGGACGTTGATAGTAGTGTTACTATCTACAAAGCTCGACTTGTCGCAAAAAGGTTTCTGACAAGTTCAAGGTGTTGACTACAATGAGATTTTCTCAACTGTAGCGATGCTTAAGTCTATCCGAATCATGTTAGCAATTGCCACATTTTATGAAATTTGGCAAATGGATGTCAAAACTGCATTCTTTAATGGTTTTCTTAAAGAAGAGTTGTATATGATGCAACCAGAAGGTTTTGTCAATCCTAAAGGTGCTGACAAAATGTAAAAGCTCCAGCGATCCATCTATGGACTGGTGCAAGCATCTCGGAGTTGGAATATATGCTTTGATGAGTTGATCAAAGCATATGGTTTTATACAGACTTTTGGAGAAGCCTGTATTTACAAGAAAGTGAGTGGGAGCTCTATAGCATTTTCTAAAACTATATGTAGATGACATATTGTTGATTGGAAATGATATAGAATTTCTGGATACTATAAAAGGATACTTGAATAAGAGCTTTTCAATGAAAGACCTCGGTGAAGCTACTTACATATCGGGCATCAAGATCTATAAGATAGATCAAGACGCTTGATAAGATTTTTTCAATGAGTACATGCCTTGATAAGATTTTGAAGTAATTCAAAATGGAACAGTCAAAGAAGGAGTTCTTGTCTGTGTTGCAAGGTGTGAAGTTGAGTAAGACTCAAAACCCGACCATGGCAGAAAATAGGAAGAGAATGAAAAGTCATTCCCTATGCCTCAGTCATAGGTTCTATAAAGTATGCTATGTTGTGTACCAGACCTATTGTATTCCTTGCTCTGTGTTTGACAAGGGAGTACAGTTCTGATCTAAGAGTAGATCACTGGACAGCGGTCAAGATCCTTAGTGAGGACTAAGGAGATGTTTCTCGATTATGGAGGTGATAAAAAAGTTCGCTCTAAAAGTTACATCGGTGCAAGCTTTTACACCGATCCAGATGACTCTAAGTCTCAATCTGGATACATACTGAAAGTGGGAGCATTTATCTAGAGTAGCTCCGTGCAGAGCATTGTAGACATAGAATATTTGCAAAATACATACGGCTCTGAATGTGACAGAACCGTTGACTAAGCTTCTCTCACGAGCAAAACATGATCATACCTTTGTACTCTTTGGGTGTTAATCACATAAGCAATGTGAACTAGAATATTGACTCTAGTAAATCCTTTTTTTGTGTTGTTCCTTTTTGCATCAACAAAAAAATATTAGTTAAATTTGCATCAAGACGGACTCGAACCAGGCCCCCATGGTTGTAGCCCGCACGAACCAACCAACCCACCTAGAGAACCTATTGTGTTAGAAGAAACAGGAAGTTTCCTTTTTATAACTGCATTCCGTTTCCTGGGAAATCAAAAAATAAATTAAAATTAATTTGCATTACGCGGGACTCGAAACCGTTGGTTTGAGTTGGCACATATCAACCAGACCACTAGCTATGTTGTGGGAGAAGGAACGGAACATCTTCTTTTATATTAGCTAATTTGTTTCGTGGAAAATTTTGTACATACATGACCTGGACACTTCATTGTGCAAGGAACAACAAGCCATGACCCTCCACCTTTAAATACAACACCTATCATGTCCTAGTACTGTCGTCATCCATCCTCGCGTCAATGCCATCGCGTAGACGAAGACGACGACCCCAGCCGTAGTGGCGAACTTGCGGAAGTTGGCCACATGATGGTGTTCTCCAAGAATCCAGACGTAGGCGTCGACATTGTACTCCACTGTCATAGTACTACGACGCAGGTGTAGGCCCGATGACACTCATGGTCGTGGGGAAGAGATCCTTCCCGAGGCCGATGTATCCCATGTGAGTGCTTGCCAATGAGCGTGTTCTAGGAACACGTCAAAGGTCACGGTGGCAGATTGCATCCTAGCTTCACGCAGCGGCAAACCTAGCGCCATGAGATCGGGGCATAGTCTAGGCAAGGTGGTCAACTGGTCATGTCGCTAAGGCCGTTCTGCTCCTCTCTCACTAATCCCTTCTTCCCCGCGGTCTGAGATCGGGCAATGAATCAGAGCAGCAAGTGCTGGAAAAACCAGCTCGCCTCGAGCTCCACGATGTCCTTCGGCGCCATCTCCACCTTCACTGACCCGACGACTCACTCATCCCCACTGGCATGGACTTCATCTCCTCCTCCGCAACCCTAGAGGCACAACAAGATGCCACTTACCAATGCATGATGTCGAGTAATGTCACCGTGGGGGCCTCCACTTGGACGTGCCACTCGCGTCCTCATGACCGTATTCATGGCTATGACTCCACTGACAGCAGCTCACCGGTCTTGGCGGGCCAGTCTGGTTGAGATGAAACCACCACCATGGAGGTGATCCCGAGCACCGCCGGCTAGCGTCTGGATGCGCCCACGAGCCTCTCCGCCCTCTGTCCGCCTCCTCTGCCATGTTCAGCTTCTTACCATGGCTCCTTGGCATGCACGTCGTGGTGGCCAGAGAAGAGCACATAAGTGTTCATGTGGTTTTCCTTCAGGTAGAAGTTAAGAGCGGGATGTGATCTTGTGAATTTATTCTCAAGAAGTTCAGAATGTGGTGACGAGAACAGTTGCTGGACACTGAATGGAGATGCACCGCGGTCTCTCTTGCGGGTTACGGGTTAGGGATAGCTGAAGGAAATATGCCCTAGAGGCAATAATAAAGTTATTATTTATTTCCTTATATCATGATAAATGTTTATTATTCATGCTAGAATTGTATTAACCGGAAACATAATACATGTGTGAATACATAGACAAACATAGTGTCACTAGTATGCCTCTACTTGACTAGCTCATTTATCAAAGATGGTTATGTTTCCTAACCATGGACAAAAGAGTTGTCATTTGATTAATGGGATCACATCATTAGGAGAATGATGTGATTGACTTGACCCGTTCCGTTAGCTTAGCACTTGATCGTTTAGTATGTTGCTGTTGCTTTCTTCATGACTTATACATGTTCCTGTAACTATGAGATTATGCAACTCCCATTTACCGGAGGAACACTTTGGGTGCTACCAAACGTCACAACGTAACTGGGTGATTATAAAGGAGTACTACAGGTGTCTCCAAAGGTACATGTTGGGTTGGCGTATTTCGAGATTAGGTTTTGTCACTCCGATTGTCGGAGAGGTATCTCTGGGCCCTCTCGGTAATGCACATCACTATAAGCCTTGCAAGCAATGTAGCTAATGAGTTAGTTACGGAATGATGCATTACATAACGAGTAAAGAGACTTGCCAGTAACGAGATTGAACTAGGTATTGGATACCGATGATCGAATCTCGGGCAAGTAACATACCGATGACAAAGGGAACAAAGTATGTTGTTATGCGCTTTGACCGATAAAAGATCTTTGTAGAATATGTAGGAGCCAATATGGGCATCCAGGTTCCGCTATTGATTATTGACCAAGAATAGTTCTAGGTCATGTCTACATAGTTCTCGAACCCGTAGGGTCCGCACGCTTAAGGTTTCGATGACAGTTATATTATGAGTTTATGAGTTTTGATGTACCGAAGGAGTTAAGTGTCCCGGATGAGATCGGGGACATGACGAGGAGTCTCGAAATGGTCGAGACGTAAAGATCGATATATTGGATGACTATATTCGGAGTTCGGAAAGGTTCCGAGTGATTCGGGTATTTTTCGGAGTACCGGAGAGTTATGGGAATTCGCCGGGGAGTATATGGGCCTTATTGTGTTGGAAATATGCCCTAGAGGCAATAATAAAAGCATTATTATTATATTTCCTTGTTCATGATTATTGTATTTTATTCATGCTATAATTGTATTATCCAGAAATCGTAATACACGTGTGAATACATAGACCATAACATGTCCCTAGTGAGCCTCTAGTTGACTAGCTCGTTGGTCAACAGATAGTCATGGTTTCCTGACTATGGACATTAGATGTCATTGACAACGGGATCGCATCATTAGGAGAATGATGTGATGGACAAGACCCAATCCTAAGCATAGCACAAGATCGTGTAGTTCGTTTTGCTAGAGCTTTTTCAATGTCAAGTATCTCTTCCTTAGACCATGAGATCGTGTAACTCCCGGATACCGTAGGAGTGCTTTGGGTGTACCAAACGTCACAACGTAACTGGGTGACTATAAAGGTGCACTACAGGTATCTCCGAAAGCGTCTGTTGGGTTGACACGGATCGAGACTGGGATTTGTCACTCCGTATGACGGAGAGGTATCTCTGGGCCCACTCGGTAATGCATCATCATAATGAGCTCAAAGTGACCAAGTGTTTGGTCACGGGATCATGCATTACGGTACGAGTAAAGTGACTTGCCGGTAACGAGACTGAACGAGGTATTGGGATACCGACAATCGAGTCTCGGGCTTGTAACGTACCGATTGACAAAGGGAATAGTATACGGGGTTGCTTGAATCCTCGACATCGTGGTTCATCCGATGACATCATCGAGGAGCATGTGGGAGCCAACATGGGTATCCAGATCCCGCTGTTGGTTATTGACCTGAGAGCCGTCTCGGTCATGTCTGCGTGTCTCCCGAACCCGTAGGGTCTACACACTTAAGGTTCGGTGACGCTAGGGTTATTAGAAGACTTGTATGTGATTACTGAATGTTGTTCGGAGTCCCGAATGAGATCCTGGACGTCACGAGGAGTTCCGGAATGGTTCGGAGGTAAAGATTTATATATGGGAAGTTGTCATACGGACACCGGAAGGTTTCGGGGGCATATCGGTATTGTACCGGGGCCACCGGAAGGGTTCCGGGGGTCCACCGGGAGGGGCCACCCCTCCCGGGGGGCCACATGGGCTGCGTGGGGCAGGAGCCAGCCCCTGGAGGGCTGGGCGCCCCCCCCCCTTGGGCCCATGCGCCTAGGGTTTGGGGGGGGGGAACCCTAGAGGGGGCGCCCCCCTTGCTTGGGGGGCAAGTTCCCCCTCCCTGGCCGCCGCCCCCCTCTAGATCCCATCTAGAG
>NC_041393.1:595988293-596028265 GCF_002162155.2 Triticum dicoccoides
CCCTATAAATAGAGGGGTGAAGGGAGGGCTGAACACGCAAGCCAAGGCGCAGCCCCTCCCCTCCCCAACACCTCTCCTCCTCCGTACGTGCTTGGCGAAGCCCTGTCGGAGTACTGCTGCACCAACAACACCACGCCGTCGTGCTGCCGTTGGAGCTATCTTCCTCAACCTCTCCTTCCTCCTAGCTGGATCAAGACGGAGGAGACGTCGTCCGTACCGTACGTGTGTTGAACGCGGAGGTGCTGTCCGTTCAACACTTGGTCATCGGTGATCTGAATCACGGCGAGTACGACTCCATCATCACCATCCCCATGAACGCTTCCGCACTCGATCTACAAGTGGTATGTAGATGCATACTCACTCCCTTGACTCGTTGCTTAGATGAACTCATAGATGGATCTTGGTGAAACCGTAGGAAAAATTTTAATTTTCTCCAACGTTCCCCAACAGTGGCATCATGAGCTAGGTCTATGCGTAGTTCTCTATTGCACGAGTAGAACACAATTTTGTTGTGGGCGTAGATCTTGTCAACTTGCTTGCCGCTACTAGTCTTATCTTGCTTCAGCGGTATTGTGGGATGAAGCGGCCCGGACCAACCTTACACGTACGCTTACGTGAGACCGGTTCCACCGACTAACATGCACTAGTTGCATAAGGTGGCTGGCGGGTGTCTGTCTCTCCCACTTTAGTTCAAGCGGATTCGATGAAAAGGGTCCTTATGAAGGGTAAATAGAAGTTGACAAGATCACGTTGTGGTTATTCGTAGGTAAGAAAACGTTCTTGCTAGAACCCAATTGCAGCCACGTAAAAGATGCAACAACAATTAGAGGACGTCTAACTTGTTTTTGCAGCAATTGTCATGTGATGTGATATGGCCAGAAGTTGTGATGAATGATGAATGATATATTGTGATGTATGAGATCATGTTCTTGTAATAAGAATCACGACTTGCATGTCGATGAGTATGACAACCGGCAGGAGCCATAGGAGTTGTCTTTATTTTTGTATGACCTGCGTGTCATTGAAGAACGCCATGTAAATTACTTTACTTTGTTGCTAAACGCGTTAGCCATAGAAGTAGAAGTAGTCGTTGGCGTGACAACTTCATGAAGACACGATGATGGAGATCATGATGATGGAGACCATGATGATGGAGATCATGGTGTCATGCCGGTGACGAAGATGATCATGGAGCCTCGAAGATGGAGATCGAAGGAGCTGTATGATATTGGCCATATCATGTCACTATTATATAATTGCATGTGATGTTTATTATGTTTATGCATCTTGTTTACTTAGAACGACGGTAGTAAATAAGATGATCCCTTACAAAAGTTTCAAGAAGTGTTCTCCCCTAACTGTGCAACGTTGCTAAAGTTCGTCATTTCGAAGCACCACGTGATGATCGGGTGTGATAGATCCTTACGTTCACATACAACGGGTGTAAGACAGTTTTACACATGCAAAACACTTAGGGTTAACTTGACGAGCCTAGCATGTACAGACATGGCCTCGGAACACGGAGACCGAAAGGTCGAACACGAGTCGTATGGAAGATACGATCAACATGAGAATGTTCACTGACGATGACTAGTCCGTCTCACGTGATGATCGGACACGGCCTAGTCGACTCGGATCGTGTAGCACTTAGATGACTAGAGGGATGTCTAATCTGAGTGGGAGTTCATTAAAATAATTTGATTAGATGAACTTAATTATCATGAACTTAGTCTAAAACCTTTGCAAATATGTCTTGTAGATCAAATGGCCAACGCTCATGTCAACATGAACTTCAACACGTTCCTAGAGAAAACCAAGCTAAAAGATGATGGCAGCAACTATACGGACTGGGTCTGGAACCTGAGGATCATCCTCATAGCTGCCAGGAAACAATATGTCCTAGAAGGACCGCTAGGTGACGCTCCCGTCCCAGAGAACCAAGACATTATGAATGCTTGGTAGTCTCGTGCTGATGATTACTCCCTCATTCAGTGCGGCATGCTTTACAGCTTAGAACCGGGGCTCCAAAAGCGTTTTGAGCAACACGGAGCATATGAGATGTTCGAGGAGCTGAAACTAGTTTTCCAAGCTCATGCCCGGGTCAAGAGATATGAAGTCTCTGACAAGTTCTATAGTTGTAAGATGGAGGAAAATAGTTCTGTCAGTGAGCACATACTCAAAATGTCTGGGTTGCACAACCGCCTGTCCCAGCTGGACATTAACCTCCCGGATGAGGCGGTCATTGACAGAATCCTTCAGTCGCTCCCACCAAGCTACAAGAGCTTTGTGATGAACTACAATATGCAAGGGATGGTGAAGACCATTCCTGAAGTATTTTCAATGCTGAAGTCAGCAGAGGTTGAAATCAAGAAAGAACATCAAGTGTTGATGGTCAATAAGACCACTAAGTTCAAGAAGGGCAAGGGTAAGAAGAATTTCAAGAAGGACGGCAAAGATGTTGCCGCGCCCGGTAAGCCAGTTGCCGGGAAGAAGTCAAAGAATGGACCCAAGCCTGAGACTGAGTGCTTTTATTGCAAGGGGAAGGGGCACTGGAAGTGGAACTGCCCCAAATACTTAGCGGATAAGAAGACCGGCAACACCAAAGGTATATTTGATATACATGTAATTGATGTGTACCTTACCAGTACTCGTAGTAACTCCTGGGTATTTGATACCGGTGCCGTTGCTCATATTTGTAACTCACAGCAGGAGCTGCGGAATAAGCGGAGACTGGCAAAGGACGAGGTGACGATGCGCGTCAGGAATGGTTCCAGAGTCGATGTGATCGCCGTCGGCACGCTACCTCTATATTTACCTACGAGATTTGTTTTGAACCTTAATAATTGTTATTTGGTGCCAAGTTTGAGCATTAACATTGTATCTGGATCTCGTTTGATACGAGATGGCTACTCATTTAAATCCGAGAATAATGGTTGTTCTATTTATATGAGAGATATGTTTTATGGTCATGCCCCGATGGTCAATGGTTTATTCTTAATGAATCTCGAATGTAGTGTTACACATATTCACAGCGTGAGTACCAAAAGATGTAAAGTTGATAACGATAGTCCCACATACTTGTGGCACTGCCGCCTTGGTCACATTGGTGTCAAGCGCATGAAGAAGCTCCATGCTGATGGACTTTTAGAGTCTCTCGATTATGAATCATTTGACACATGCGAACCATGCCTCATGGGCAAAATGACCAAGACTCAGTTCTCCAGAACAATGGAGCGAGCAACCAACTTGTTGGAAATCATACATACCGATGTGTGCGGTCCAATGAGTGTTGAGGCTCGCGAAGGATATCGTTATGTTCTCACTCTCACAGATGAGTTGAGTAGATATGGGTATGTATACTTGATGAAACAAAAGTCTGAGACCTTTGAAAAGATCAAGGAATTTCAGAATGAAGTAGAGAATCAACGTGACCGAAAGATAAAATTCTTACGATCGGATCGTGGAGGAGAATATTTACGTCACGAATTTGGTACACACTTAAGAAAATGTGGAATCGTTTCACAACTCACGCCGCCTGGAACACCTCAGTGAAACGGTGTGTCCGAACGTCGTAATCGCACTCTATTGGATATGGTGCGATCTATGATGTCTCTTACCGATTTACCGCTATCATTTTGGGGATACGCTCTAGAGACAGCTACATTCACTTTAAATAGGGCACCGTCTAAATCCGTTGAGACAACACCGTATGAATTACGGTTTGGGAAGAAACCTAAGCTGTCGTTTCTAAAAGTATGGGGATGCGACGCTTATGTCAAGAAACTTCAACCTGAAAAGCTCGAACCCAAGTCGGAAAAATGCGTCTTCATAGGATACCCTAAAGAAACCATTGGGTATACCTTCTACTTAAGATCCGAGGGCAAGATCTTTGTTGCCAAGAATGGATCCTTTCTGGAAAAAGAGTTTCTCTCAAAAGAAGTAAGTGGGAGGAAAGTAGAACTCGATGAAGTACTACCTCTTTAACGGGAAAGTAGTGCATCTCAGGAAAATGTTCCTGTGATGCCTACACCAACTGAAGAGGAAAATAATGATGATGATCAAGGTACTTCGGATCAAGTTGCTACTGAACTTCGTAGGTCCACAAGGACACGTTCCGCACCAGAGTGGTACGGCAACCCTGTCCTGGAAATCATGTTGTTAGATAACGATGAACCTTCGAACTATGAAGAAGCGATGGCGGGCCCAGATTCCAACAAATAGCTAGAAGCCATGAAATCCGAGATAGGATCCATGTATGAAAACAAAGTATGGACTTTGACTGACTTGCCCGATGATCGGCGAGCGATAGAAAACAAATGGATCTTTAAGAAGAAGACGGACGCGGATGGTAATGCCACCATCTATAAAGCTCGACTTGTCGCTAAGGGTTATTGGCAAGTTCAAGGGATTGACTATGATGAGACTTTCTCTCCCGTAGCGAAGCTTAAGTCCGTTCGAATCATGTTAGCAATTGCCGCATACTATGATTATGAGATATGGCAGATGGACGTCAAAACGGCATTCCTTAACGGGCATCTTAAGGAAGAACTGTATATGATGCAGCCGGAGGGTTTTGTCAATCCTAAGAATGCTAACAAAGTATGCAAGCTCCAGCGATTCATTTATGGGCTGGTGCAAGCATCTCAGAGTTGGAACATTCGCTTTGATGAAATGGTCAAAGCGTTTGGGTTTATGCAGACTTATGGAGAAGCCTGCGTTTACAAGAAAGTGAGTGGGAGCTCCGTAGCATTTCTCATATTATATGTAGATGACATATTTTTGATGGAGATGATATAGAATTCTTGGACAGCATTAAGGCCTACTTGAATAAGTGTTTTTCAATGAAGGACCTTGGAGAAGCTGCTTATATATTAGGCATCAAGATCTATAGAGATAGATCGAGACGCCTCATAGGTCTTTCACAAAGCACATACCTTGATAAGATTCTGAAGAAGTTCAAAATGGATCAGTCCAAGAAGGGGTTCTTGCCTGTATTGCAAGGTGTGAGATTGAGCTCGGCTCAATGCCCGACCACGGCAAAAGATAAAGAAGAGATGAGGGTCATCCCCTATGCCTCAGCCATAGGATCTATTATGTATGACATGCTGTGTACCAGACCTGATGTAAACCTTGCCGTAAGTTTGGTAGGAAGGTACCAAAGTAATCCCGGCAAGGAACACTGGACAGCGGTCAAGAATATCCTAAAGTACCTGAAAAGGACGAAGGACATGTTTCTCGTTTATGGAGGTGACGAAGAGCTCGTCGTAAAGGGTTACGTCGACGCTAGCTTCGACACAGATCTGGATGACTCTAAGTCACAAACCGGATACGTGTATATGTTGAATGGTGGAGCAGTAAGCTGGTGCAGCTGCAAGCAGAGCGTCGTGGCGGGATCTACATGTGAAGCGGAGTACATGGCAGCCTCGGAGGCAGCGCATGAAGCAATTTGGGTGAAGGAGTTCATCACCGACCTAGGAGTCATACCCAATGCATCGGGGCCGATCAAACTCTTCTGCGACAACACTGGAGCTATTGCCCTTGCCAAGGAGCCCAGGTTTCACAAGAAGACCAGGCACATCAAGCGTCGTTTCAACTCCATCCGTGAAAATGTTCAAGATGGAGACGTAGATATTTGCAAAGTACATACGGATCTGAATGTCGCAGATCCGTTGACTAAACCTCTCTTGCGAGCAAAACATGATCAGCACCAGAACTCTATGGGTGTTCGATTCATCATAATGTAACTAGATTATTGACTCTAGTGCAAGTGGGAGACTGTTGGAAATATGCCCTAGAGGCAATATTAAAAGCATTATTATTATATTTCCTTGTTCATGATAGTTGTCTTTTATTCATGCTATAATTGTATTATCCAGAAATCGTAATACACGTGTGAATACATAGACCATAACATGTCCCTAGTGAGCCTCTAGTTGACTAGCTCGTTGGTCAACAGATAGTCATGGTTTCCTGACTATGGACATTAGATGTCATTGACAACGGGATCACATCATTAGGAGAATGATGTGATGGACAAGACCCAATCCTAAGCATAGCACAAGATCGTGTAGTTCGTTTTGCTACAGCTTTTTCAATGTCAAGTATCTCTTCCTTAGACCATGAGATCATGTAACTCCCGGATACCGTAGGAGTGCTTTGGGTGTACCAAACGTCGCAACGTAACTGGGTGACTATAAAGGTGCACTACAGGTTTCTCCGAAAGCGTCTGTTGGGTTGAGACGGATCGAGACTGGGATTTGTCACTCCGTATGACGGAGAGGTATCTCTAGGCCCACTCGGTAATGCATCATCATAATGAGCTCAAAGTGACCAAGTGTTGGTCACGGGATCATGCATTACGGTACGAGTAAAGTGACTTGCCGGTAACGAGACTGAACGAGGTATTGGCATACCGACGATCGAGTCTCGGGCTTGTAACGTACCGATTGACAAAGGGAATAGTATACGGGGTTTCTTGAATCCTCGACATCGTGGTTCATCCGATGACATCATAGAGGAGCATGTGGGAGCCAACATGGGTATCCAGATCCCGCTGTTGGTTATTGACCTAAGAGCCGTCTCGGTCATGTCTGCGTGTCTCCCGAACCCGTAGGGTCTACACACTTAAGGTTCGGTGATGCTAGGGTTATTAGGAAGACTTGTATGTGATTACCGAATGTTGTTCAGAGTCCCGGATGAGATCCCGGACGTCACGAGGAGTTCCGGAATGGTCCGGAGGTAAAGATTTATATATGGGAAGTTGTCATACGGACACCGGAAGGTTTCGGGGGCATATCGGTATTGTATCGGAGCCACCAGAAGGGTTCCACGGGTCCACCGGGAGGGGCCACCCCTCCTGGGGGGCACATGGGCTGCGTGGGGCAGGAGCCAGCCCCTGGAGGGCTGGGCGCCCCCCCCTTGGGCCCATGCACCTAGGGTTGGGGGGGAACCCTAGAGGGGGCGCCCCCCTTGCTTGAGGGGCAAGTTCCCCCTCCCTGGCCGCCGCCCCCCTCTAGATGGGATGAACACGCAAGCCAAGGCGCAGCCCCTTCCCCTATAAATAGAGGGGTGAAGGGAGGGCTGAACACGCAAGCCAAGGCGCAGCCCCTCCCCTCCCCAACACCTCTCCTCCTCCGTACGTGCTTGGCGAAGCCCTGTCGGAGTACTGCTGCACCAACAACACCACGCCGTCGTGCTGCCGTTGGAGCTATCTTCCTCAACCTCTCCTTCCTCCTTGCTGGATCAAGACGGAGGAGACATCATCCGTACTGCACGTGTGTTGAACGCGGAGGTGCTGTCCGTTCAGCACTTGGTCATCGGTGATCTGAATCACGGCGAGTACGACTCCATCATCACCATCCCCTTGAACGCTTCCGCACTCGATCTACAAGTGGTATGTAGATGCAAACTCACTCCCTTGACTCGTTTCTTAGATGAACTCATAGATGGATCTTGGTGAAACCGTAGGAAAAATTTTAATTTTCCGCAATGTTCCCCAACATATTGGGCCATACGGGAATAGAGTAGAGAGGCCAAAAGGAAGGAGGCCTGTGCCCCCCCTCTGGTCCGAATTGGACAAGGGGCGCAGCCCCCTTTTCCTTATTCCTCTCCCCCTCTTTCCCCTTCTCCTACTCCAACAAGGGAGGTGGAATCCTACTAGGACTAGGGAGTCCTAGTAGGACTCCACACTTGGCGCGCCCCCTCCTAGGGCCGGCCTCCTCCCCCCTTGCTCCTTTATATACGGGGGCAGGGGGGCACCCCATGACACACAAGTTGATCTACGGATCGTTCCTTAGCCATGTGCGGTGCCCCCCTCCACCATATTCCACCTTGGTCATATCGTCGCGGAGTTTAGGCGAAGCCCTGCGCCGGTAGAGCATCATCATCGTCACCACGCCGTCATGCTGACGGAACTCATCCCTGAAGCTTTGCTGGATCGGAGCCCGGGGATCGTCATCGAGCTGAACGTGTGCTGAACTCGGAGGTGCCGTACGTTCGGTACTTGGATCGGTTGGATCGTGAAGACGTACGACTACATCAACCAAGTTGTCATAACGCTTCCGCTTACGGTCTACAAGGGTACGTGGACTACACTCTCCCCTCTCGTTGCTATGCCATCACCATGATCTTGCGTGTGCATAGGATTTTTTTTCAAATTACTATGTTCCCCAACAATAGCTGCTTCTGAATTTATTATCAAGATGGAGCTTCGTGAGTTCTTATTCCAATTTCAGTTTCAATGTGACTGCCCAAGAACTATTTGTATTATTTTTTCTAATGCCTGCATGAAAAAGCTTTATTTAGTGTTAACATATCATCATACAGTACGGCGTACTACATTTACCGTGTGCCGGCCTCCTTTTCGTCTTTCTACGTAAATCTCTGAATCTCTATCCTGTGGAGTCTTAACCCATCCGAAGCAATTGAGTATGGAAGTGCATCATGGTACATCATTGGTTTCATATGCAGTTCGTTTTTTATAAAGGTATGTACTGAAACCATAAGTTTGCCTATTAGGACGAATTCTTATATCTAATTTACTACGTATTTTTTATATGATGCATGGATAATGTGCTCAGGTAATTTTGAGCCATGAGGATCATATGATTACTTGAAGAGGACTATGAGAGAGGATTAATGATCCTTACGGACATATACATGCAAGGGCATGCACAATGTGATGTGCGTATGTTCTCTCAAAAAAAGTGTGATGTACGTATGTATAAATATATGGTCTATTTGTTTAATCATGTATAAAAGAGAGAAAAATCAGCTTCAAATAGTTTGAGTGAAAAACATTTATTAAATCATGACTTGCTATACTAATAAGAGAGGAAGCAATTATACATGTAGAGACAATAGATGACAAAAATGATATATCTATGTATAGATCACTTAATCACATGTTTGATTCATTTATCCACATTGTCACATGGTTCATGCAAACTGGTTCGTGGAAAATCATTAATTGAAGAAACCTCGCCGCATGTGCATCAGATGGCATTGTTGCGGCCCTATGTTTATGTGTCTGCTCCACTCAGATCCGCTCCTAGAAATGTGGCTATAGTCATTGATCACCTCACGTCGGGCTCATTGACTACACATAGATGCATCGTGATCAAGTGGACATCACGATCATCATCATCTCAAGGTTAGAGCGGGAACGAGAATAAATAGGGCCTAGGACGGGAAGAAGGATAGGTGCCGACACGGATCAAACATCAGTGTTAAAATTGAGGGTGTGGACATGTATGGAAGGGGTTTTTGGGACATGCTTATTTGGATAGGGGCATGTGATATTATATTCTCCCGTTGCAACGCACGGGCATGTTTGCTAGTATAAATAAAGAATGAGTTCATTACAGTACCTTTTGTGGTGGTTCTTCTTTCTTGCACTAACGGAGCTTATGAGATTTCCTGTTGAGTTTTGTGTTGTGAAGTTTTCAAGTTTTGGATAAAGATTTGATGGACTATGGAATAAGGAGTGGCAAGAGCCTAAGCTTGGGGATGCCCATGGCACCCCAAGATATTCAAGGATAACCAAAAGCCTAAGCTTGGGGATGCCCCGGAAGGCATCCCCTCTTTCGTCTTTGTCTATTGGTAACTTTACTTGGAGCTATATTTTTATTTGCCACATGATATGTGTTTTGCTTGGAGCGTCTTGTATGATATTAGTCTTTGATTTTTGGATCACCACAACCATACTTGTTGTACACACCTTTTGGGAGAAGCCCACTTGATTAGAATTTATTAGAATACGCTATGTGCTTCACTTATATCTTTTGAGCTATATAGTTTTGCTCTAGTACTTCACTTAAATCTTTTAGAGCTCGGTGGTGGATTGATCTTGAAGAAATTGTTGATCTCTCATGCTTCACTTATATTATTTTGAGAGTCTCGTAGAACAGCATGGTATTTTCTATGGTTATAAAATTGGTCCTAGAATGATGGGCATCCAAGTTGGGTATAATAAAAACTATCATAGGAAGTGAATTGGATACTATGATCAATTTGATACTTGATAATTGTTTTGAGATATAAAGGTGGTAATATTAGAGTCATGCTAGTTGGGTGATTATGAATTTAAAGAATACTTGTATTGAAGTTTGTGATTCCCGTAGCATGCACGTATGGTGAACCGCTTTGTGATGAAGTTGGAGCACAATTTTATTTATTGATTGTCTTCCTTATGAGTGGCGGTCGGGGACGAGCGATGGTCTTTTCCTACCAATCTATCCCCCTAGGAGCATGCGCGTAGTACTATGTTTTCAATGGCTTGTAGATTTTTGCAATAAGTATATGAGTTCTTTATGACTAATGTTGAGTCCATGGATTATACGCACTCTCACCTTCCACCATTGCTAGCCTCTCTTGTTCCGCGCAACTTTCACCGGTACCATACACCCACCATATACCTTCCTCAAAACAGCCACCATACCTACCTATTATGGCATTTCCAAAGCCGTTCCGAGATATATTGCCATGCAACTTTCAACCGTTCCATTTATATGACACGCATCATCATTGTCATATTGCTCTTTGCATGATCATGTAGTTGACATCGTATTTGTGGCAAGGCCACCTTCATAATTTTCATACATGTCACTCTTGATTCATTGCATATCCCGGTACACCGCTGGAGGCATTCATATAGAGTCATATCTTGTTCTAAGTATTGAGTTGTAATCTTGAGATGTAAGTAAATAAAAGTGTGAAGGGGCAATGTTAAAAGGCCAAAGAGCCCACCAAAGAAAAAAAGGGAAAGGCCCAAAAAGAAAAAAAAGGAAAAAAGGAAATGAGAGAAAAATAGCCCACCAAAGAGCCCACCAAAGAGCCCACTTAAAAAAACAGGCCAAAGAGCCCACCAAAGAAAAAAAAGGGAAAGGCCCAAAAAGAAAAAAAAGGAAAAAAAGGAAATGAGAGAAAAAGAGAGAAGGGGCAATGTTACTATCCTTTTTACCACACTTGTGCTTCAAAGTAGCACCATGATCTTCATGATGGAGAGTTTCCTATGTTGTCACTTTCATATACTAGTGGGAAATTTTCATTATAGAACTTGGCTTGTATATTCCAATGATGGGCTTCCTCAAAATGCCCTAGGTCTTCGTGAGCAAGCGATTTGGATGCACACCCACTTAGTTTATTTTGTTGAGCTTTCATAAATTTATAGCTCTAGTGCATCCGTTGCATGGCAATCCCTACTAACTCACATTGATATCTATTAATGGGGATCTCCATAGCCCGTTGATACGCCTAGTTGATGTGAGACTATCTTCTCCTTTTTTGTCTTCTCCACAACCACCATTCTATTCCACATATAGTTCTATGTCCATGGCTCACGCTCATGTATTGCGTGAAAGTTGAAACAGTTTGAGATTACTAAAGTATGAAACAATTGTTTGGCTTGTCATCGGGGTTGTGCATGATTAAATACTTTGTGTGATGAAGATAGAGCAACAGCCAGACTATATGATTTTGTAGGGATAACTTTCTTTAGCCATGCTATTTTGAGAAGACATGATTGCTTTGATTAGTATGCTTGAAGTATTACTATTTCTTATGTCAATATGAACTTTTATTTTGAATCATTTGGATCTGAACATTCATGCCATAATAAAGAAAATTACATTGAGAATTATGCTAGGTAGCATTCCACATCGAAAATTCTGTTTTTATCATTTACCTACTCGAGGACGAGCAGCAATTAAGCTTGGGGATGCTTGATACGTCTCCAACGTATCTATAATTTTTGATTGTTCCATGCTATTATATTACCCGTTTTGGATGTTTATGGGCTTTACTCTACAGTTTTATATCATTTTTGGGACTAACCTACTAACCGGAGGCCCAGCCCGAATTGCTGTTTTTTTGCCTATTTCAGTGTTTCGAAGAAAAGGAATTATAAACGGAGTCCAAACGGAATGAAACCCTCGGGAGTGATCTTTTTGGAACAAACGTGGTCTAGAGGACTTGGAGTGAAAGTCAAGAAACAAGCGAGGCATCCACGAGGGTGCCCGGCGTGCCCCCTACAGGTGGGCGCGCCCCCCATCCTCGTTGGCCCCTCGAGCATCCACTGACCTACTTCTTCCTCCTACATATACCCATGTACCCTAAAAACATCAGAAGCGACCACGAAAAACTATTTCCACCACCGTAACCTTCTGTATCCGTGAGATCCCATCTTGGAGCCTTCGTCGGTGCTCCACCGGAGGGGGAATCGACCACGGAGGGCCTCTACACCATCTCCAAGGCCTCTCCGATGAGTTGTGAGTAGTTTACCACAGACCTTCGGGTCCATAGTTATTAGCTAGATGGCTTCTTCTCTATCTTTGAATCTCAATACACAGTTCTCCTCGATCTTCTTGGAGATCTATTCAATGTAACTCTTTTTGCCGTGTGTTTGTCGAGATCCGATGAATTGTGGGTTTATGATCAAGTTTATCTATGACAAATATTTGAATCTCCTCTGAATTCTTTTATGTGTGATTAAGTTATCTTTGCAAGTCTCTTCAAATTATCAGTTTGGTTTGGCCTACTAGATTGATCTTTCTTGCTGAAAGGATCGAGAAGAGGTGTCTAGAGGGGGGGGTGAATGGACTCTAAGCAAGTAAAGTTGCAGTTTTTAATTTCTTTAAGTTGAAGTGGAGTTTTGGCACAAGTTTAACATTCACAATACATATCAAGCAAACATGAAAAGAGCATATGAGCTGCGGAAAGTAAAGCTTGCAAATTGCAAGAATGTAAAGTGGTGTGATTGGAGTGTGCAAACGCAATTTGGAGACATGGAGAGTTTTGAGCCGCGGTTCCGATAGGTGGTGCTATCGTAAATCCACGTTGATGGAGACTTCAACCCACGAAGGGTAACGGTTGCGCGAGTCCACGGAGGGCTCCACCCACGAAGGGTCCACGAAGAAGCAACCTTGTCTATCCCACCATGACCGTCGCCCACAAAGTACTTGCCTTACTAGGGGTAGATCTTCATGAAGTAGGCGATCTCCTTGCCCTCAAAATCTCCTTGGTTCAACTCCTCAATCTTGATGGAGGCTCCCAAGTGACACCTAGCCAATCTAGGAGACACCACTCTCCAAGAAGTAACAAATGGTGTGTTCATGATGAACTCCTTGCTCTTGTGCTTCAAATAATAGTCTCCCCAACACTCAACTCTCTCTCACAGGATTTAGATTTGGTGGAAAGAAGATTTGAGTGGAAAGCAACTTGGGGAACTCTAGAGATCAAGATTTATGTGTTAGGAATGGAAGATCTTGACCTCAACACAAGTGTAGGTGGTTCTCTCTCAGAAAATGTATGATGTAAGTGTAGGCACGTTCTGATGGCTCTCTCCACGAGTGAAGAGTGGGTGGAGGGGTATATATAGCCTCCACACAAAATATAACCATTACATGCAACTTACCAAACTCAGTCGGACCGATTTAGCAAAGAATGTGACCGTTAGGATTTTCGATGGGACCGAAATGTCAACTCTGTGGGACCGATATGGTTAGGGTGAGGGCATAACGTAATCTCGGTGAGACCCATTACTCAAACTCGGTGAGACCGATTTTGGTAATAGACACACAGAGGGTTGGTCAGGCAAACTCGGTGGGACCGATTTGCTCATCTCGGTTGGACCAAAATGTTACGAAGAGGAACAGAGAGTTTGCATTGTAATCTCGGTAGGACCGATTACCCAATCTCGGTGAGACCAATTTTGGTAATGGACATACACTGAGAGATTACAATCCCATCTCAGTGAGACCGAGATCCCTATCGGTGAGACCGAAAAGACTAGGGTTTTGTGGTAGTGGCTATGACATCTGAACTCAGTGGCGCCAGATAGAAAGATTCGGTAGGGCCGAGTTTGACTTTTGGTTTGGGACATATGTGGATGTGAGAAAGTAGTTTAGGGCTTTGGAGCATATCAGTAAGCACTTTGAGCAAGAAACTCATTAAGCAACACCTCATCCCTCCTTGATAGTATTGGCTTTTCCTATAGACTCAGTGTGATCTTGGATCACAAAAAGTAAAATGTAGAGTATTGAGCTTTGAGCTTGAGCCAATCCTTTGTCCTTAGCATCTTGAAGGGGTTCCACATCCTCTAGTCCATGCCACTCCATTGTTGAACTTATCTGAAACATACTAGGTAAAAGTATTAGTCCAACAAGAGATATGTTGACATTAATTAACGAAATCACCCAGGGAGCACTTGTGCTTTCAATCTCCCCCTTTTTGGTAATTGATGACAACATAAATCAAAGCTTTAGATAAATATATAGAGAACTACAAGTAAAGCTTTGGAAAGACATGTAACATGCATAGGCTCCCCCTACATGTATGCAATCATGTAAAATAGGAGCATGTGAATACATAAACATGCAGAGTAAGCAATGTGTTACATGCATCTTGGCTATATGCATCAGAGCAAATGATGTGACTATTGGAAATGTACCTTCATGCTCATGAGTCCTTCTTGCAAACAGTATGTACATCAGTAAGAAATCCTCATACACATGACTGTGATGCCTATACTTACCTTGTGGTCTTGAGTTGGCTTAGGAAGGAATGAACCTGCGTAAACAAGGTTAGATAACACATATACACCTACTAGCCAGAGCAAACAAAAGAAACCACAAGACTACCAAGACTGGGATGACATGTAGAGAGTGAGTACTGAGTACTCCATTGGATATATACATGTCCCCAAAGGTAAAAATGTGCAAAGAATTCAAGGATTTCCTTCCCTTAGATGTCTTGCTCCCCCTGAATCTAGCATGGGATATTGGAAGAAGATAGGGAACAGAGAATCAGAGCAAATAAAGGAAACAAAGGTAAGTATTTCCCCCTAAATATGAACATGTCTTTCCCCTCTTAAAGACATGTGACTTCTCTCCTCTTGAACACCGAGCATCTGGGGTTTCTCTCTCCTAAGTATTTTCTCCCCCTATAGAAATGATTAAGCTTTGATGTGATCTCTCTCTCCCCCTTTGACATCAATTTCCAAGAAGGGTCTTCTGGATTTTTGTCACAAATGGGTTTGGTCCTTGAGTCACACAACAAAGCAGCAAGTTGAATGTGATGCTGGTAGAGGACAAGAATAATTGAGTGGAGCTGGATCAAGAAGAATGCAGAAACAAGTGGCAAGCTGTCTTTCCTATAGTGAAATTGGTGGCACTGAGTTGTATGCTTCGGTTGCATCGAAAGGTTTCGGTTGGACCGAAGGCAATAGACCGGTGTGACCGAGTTCATCACAGAGAAAAAACTTGTCACCTTAGCTCAGTAGACGAGTAAGATCTCACAAGGAGTTGCAAGGAATTAACTGAAGGATTTGCAATGAATTGGATGCGGAGAATGAAGATCACACAGAAACAGAAAAGAAATCTAGATGAAGTTTTTTTTTGAAAGGGGAAACAAATATGCATGAGACAAATGCAAGGCACAGAGAAGAACAGAAGAGACCTTCATCTAGAGTTGGCCGGCGACAAAGTCACCTATATTAGAGAATACTGACATAGGAGTCAAGTGAGATCACTTGATCATAGGTCATACTCATTGTTTAAGCTCAAAATGGGGTTGCCATTTTTCGTTTAAGCATTTTGATGTATTCACATCTTGTTGAGTTGCTTTGACTAAAGCTTCTCTAAGATGGAATAACATACCTTGGGTGGTGGTGTTCATCGTGATCATGTAGTTGAACTTATGTGGGTTGCTCCAGGTCGATGTAGCTCATCAAGAGTTCGGGCACCACTTGGAATTTGAGTTCATCTACCTACATGGGTTAGTTTTGCAAGGAAGAGCACTTGTGTATCCAAAATGACAATCATGAAACTCAATATAGAATTTTTCAAAGGATATATTTGAATTGTTTCGTCCTTCCTTGACTTCAACCACCATTGTGTAGAGACTTGGTGATGTAGAGATTGCTCAAGATGTGAGTGAATTGCAATCTCATAGATTTAGATTCATCCAAGTACCTACAAGGGTTAGATAACATGCAAGGTGCAAATATATCCAAGACATAAGATTGTCTTCATAAGAGAAATGTCAAGGATTAGTCATAGGCTCATGTCTTGCATGTACACAAATGGAGTTCCTACTCCAAGTTTGAAGCATCAATGATGTTTAATTCACCTCTCAACCTGCAAAACACTTTCTCTTCAAGTGGTAATATATCCGCCAATTGCTTGTCGGTACGAACATGCTTAAGATTAATATCCCCGTTGGCAACATGATCTTGAATGAAATGATGACGAACTTCAATATTCTTAGTTCGAGAGTGTTGCACGGGATTGTGAGCAATCTTGATAGAACTTTCATTGTCACAAAGCAATGGAACATGTTTCACATATATCCCATAATCTTTAAGAGTTTGGGTCATCCAAAGTAATTGAGCACAACATGAACCAGCAGCAATGTATTCCGCTTCGGCGGTGGATAAGGATACCGAGTTTTGTTTCTTGGAGGACCAAGACACAAGAGATCTACCAAGAAATTGACAAGTACCCAAAGTGGACTTTCTATCAACCTTGTCACCAGCATAGTCCGATTCGGAGTAGCCAACAAGATTGAATGAGGCCCTCTTAGGATACCAAATGCCAAAATTTGGTGTATGGATTAAGTATTTCACTATCCTTTTCACGGCCTTAAGATGACATTCTTTAGGGGCGGCTTGATATCGTGCACACATGCACACACTTAGCATAACATCGGGACGAGAGGCACATAGATATAACAATGATCCAATCATGGAGCGGTAAACCTTTTGATCAACCGGTTCACCATATTTGGTCAAATCAAGATGTCCACTAGTAGGCATGGGTGTTGTCATACATTTGCATTCTTGCATATTGAACTTCTTGAATAAGTCCTTGGTGTACTTCGTTTGAGAGACAAAGGTGCCTTCCTTAGTTTGCTTGATTTGCAAACCGAGAAAGAACTTGAGTTCACTCATCATAGACATCTCAAACTACTCCGACATTAGCTTTCCAAAGTGTTCACTAAAGTGAGGGTTAGTCGAACCAAATATAATATCATCAACATAGATTTGGCACACAAATAGTTCTCCATTAACCCGTTTAGTAAAAAGAGTAGAAACAATTTTTCCAATTTCAAAGCCCTTTTCAATAAGGAACTTGGTCAAGCATTTATACCACGCTCTAGGAGCTTGTTTAAGACCATAAAGATCTTTGTGAAGTTTGTAAACATGATTAGGTTTCTTAGGATTAACAAAACCGGGAGGTTGCTTAACATAAACTTCCTCCTCTATTTCACCATTTAGAAAAGCACTTTTAATGTCCATTTGGTACAAGGTGATATCATGGTGATTAGCATAGGCAAGTAAGATGCGAACTGACTTGAGTCTAGCAACGGGGGCATATGTCTTACCATAGTCCATACCTTCGACTTGAGCGTAGCCTTGGGAGATGAGACATGCTTTGTTGCAAACTACTTGTCCATCTTCATCTTGCTTTTTGTGAAACACCCATTTGGTACCGATGATGTTGTGGTTGTTGTCGGGCTTCTCAACCAACGTCCACACTTGGTTTCTCTCAAAGTTGTGTAGTTCTTCGTGCATGGCGTTTATCCAATCCGGATCTTCCAATGCTTCTTCAACCTTCATAGGTTCAATGCTAGAGATGAATGAATAATGTTCACAAAAGTTAGCTAAACGAGTTTTAGAGCGAGTGATTCTCCCGGTTTGGATATCATTGTAGATTTGCTTGATGGGATGGTGTTTAGCAACTCTTGCTTGAACTCGTGAAAGCTTTTGCTTGGATCTTGGTGGAACATCTTCTTCATCTTGTTCTTCTTCTTGGCCTTCTTCATTGTTAACATTATCGTTCTCTTGTCGTGGTGGAGAAGGAGGTTGTTGATGTTCATCTTGGTGTACTTCCTCGTTTTCTTCATCTTGGTGTGTTCCACTTGTGGATGCTTCTGTATCAACTCTTGGTTCACCTTGTCGTGAGGTAGAAGCTTCCACTTGGACGGACGAGGTACTCTCCTTCACCTCCGTTGGACGAATCTTGCCAATAGACAAGTCTTGGATTGCTTCCGAAGGGTCTTTGTATCCTACATCAATTGGCAATTACTCTACTTGCGAGCCGTTAGATTCATCAAACTTCACATCTACCATCTCTTCAACCTTCCGGGTGAAATTATTGTAGACACGGTAAGTGTGAGAGTTTGAGCCATAACCAAGTAGGAAACCTTCATGAGACTTAGGAGCAAATTTAGAACGACGCTGCTTATCAAGAATGTAGCACTTTGAGCCGAATACTCAAAAGTATCCAACTTGGGGTTTGTTACCAGTGAGGAGCTCGTACGCCGTCTTGCCGAGTAGATTGTGAAGATACAAGCGATTTGTTGCATGACAAGTTGTCTCAACCGCTTCCGCCCAAAAGGTCTTTGGCATCTTGTACTCATCAAGCATCGTTTTCGCCATTTTGATGAGTGTCTGGTTCTTCCTGTCAACAACTCCATTTTGTTGAGGTGTGTACGTAGCTGAGAACTCATGTGAAATCGCTTCTTCATAAAGAAAGGTGTCCACATTTGCGTTCTTGAACTCCGTTTCGTTGTCACTGCGAACCTTCTTGATCTTCACTTCAAATTGATTTTGGGCCTTCCTAGCAAAGTTTTTGAAGATCTTTTGGACCTGCGATTTATCACTGAGAAAGAACACCCACGTAAATCTTGAAAAATCATCAACTATAACTAGACCAAAAGAATTTCCACCGAGACTTTTGTAGGCGCTGGGACTGAAAAGATCCATATGAAGTAGCTCGAGTGGCCTCCTTGTGGTCATGATGTTCTTCTCGGGATGCCTTCCTCCAACCTGCTTACCTGCTTGACAAGTGCTACAAAGTCTATCCTTATCAAATATGACATCGTTAACGTCAAGGATATGATTTCCTTTAATAATCTTGTCAAGGTTTCGCATGCCAACATGACCTAATCGTCTATGCCACAACCAACCTTTAGAGGATTTAGCAAGTAAGCAAGTTCTAGGTTGGGTCTTGTTAGTAAAATCAACAATGTAAAGATCACCTCTACGTATACCGGTAAAGACCATTTTATGATTATCTCAACAAAACACTTGGCAATCTATTTCAGTAAATAGGACATTGAAACCGAAATCAGCAAGTCTAGATACTGAAAGTAAATTGTACACAAGAGATTCAACGAGCATGACATTTTGTATGGAGCTATCATGTGAGATGGCCACCTTACCGAGGCCAACCACCTTACCCTTTGAGTTATCACCAAAAGTGACATACTTTCGAGGGCCGTCGTTTTCAGCAAGCTCACAAAACATATCTTTATCTACGGACATGTGATCGGTACACCCACTATCAAGAACCCATTCCTTTCCTCCTGCCATGTATCCCCGAAGATTTGCCATAAGACCAAAGTGTCTCATTGCATCGTCAAGATCAAAGTCACTATCATCATCCTCATCATAGTATCCATGTTCAACATCATGTGATGGATCAATTCCTAGAGAGGGTGATTCGTTAGAATGAGTTTGACAATGATCTTCTTTATGAATTTTAATAGCTTCGGAAATAATATCGCTAATAATTCCAACATCTCCTTTGGCACGCATAAGATTTGTAAGCTCAAATAGACAATCACCAAACTTAGGATCATTGGAATTCATCTTACTCAAGGCAATAGACTTATGGAGAATTTCATCTAGATTTTTCAAGGAATAATTTGGAAAATGTTCCTCAAGAAATTTCCATATGGTGTAGGCACACTCAAGAGTAGGCAAACATCCAATCAAGTTTCTAGGGAAACCTCTAGTGATAATATTAACAGTTCTAAGATTGCAAATCATGTCAATTGACTCATCAAGGGTGGGAGCATAGGATCAACATGAGGTGCACAAGGGCTAGTAATGTACTTGTTCAAAAGATATTCATTGAAAATCACAAGCATCTCATTTTTCCACTCGTGAAAGTACTCTCCATCAAGTATATGCACTCTATGTCTAAGACTCCCCAAAGTAGACTCATCCATCTTCCTCCAATGGTGTTTAAACCAAAGCAATGGAAACAAAAGCTCTGATACAAATTGAAAGGATAGAGAAGAGGTGTCTAGAGGGGGGTAAATAGTCTCTAAGCAAGAAAAGTTGCAGTTTTTAATTTCTTTAAGTTGAAGTGGAGTTTTAGCACAAGTTTAACATTCAAAATACATATCAAGCAAGCATGCAAAGAGCATATGAGCAGCGGAAAGTAAAGCATGCAAATTGCAAGAATGTAAAGGGATGGGATTGGAGTGTGCAAAGGCAATTTGGAGACACGGAGATTTTTGAGCCGTGGTTCCGATAGGTGGTGCAATCATACATCCAGTTGATGGAGACTTCAACCCACGAAGGGTAATGGTTGCGCGAGTCCACGGGGGGCTCCACCCACGAAGGGTCCACGAAGAAGCAACCTTGCCTATCCCACCATGGTCGTCGCCCACGAAGGACTTGCCTCACTAGGGGTAGATCTTCACGAAGTAGGCGATCTCCTTGCCCTTACAAACTCCTTAGTTCAACTCCACAATCTTAACGGAGGCTCCCAAGTGACACCTAGCCAATCTAGGAGACACCACTCTCCAAGAAGTTACAAATGGTGTGTTGATGATGAACTCCTTGCTCTTGTGCTTCAAATGATAGTCTCCCCAACACTCAACTCTCTCTCACAGGATTTGGATTTGGTGGAAAGAAGATTTGAGTGGAAAGCAACTTGGGGAAGGCTAGAGATCAAGATTAATGTGGTAGGAATGGAAGATCTTGACCTCAACACAAGTGCAGGTGGTTTTCTCTCAGAAAATGTATGCCAGAAGTGTAGCCATGTTCTGATGGCTCTCTCCATGAGTGAAGAGTGTGTGGAGGGGTATATATAGCCTCCACACAAAATATAACCATTACACACAACTTACCAAACTCGGTGGGACCGAATAGTGAAACTCGGTCGGACCGATTTAGGAAATAATGTGACCATTAGGATTTTCGGTGGGACCGACATGTCAACTCGGTGAGACCGATATGGTTAGGGTTAGGGCATAACGTAATCTCGGTGAGACCGATTACTCAAACTCGGTGAGACCGATTTTGGTAATAAACACACAGAGGGTTGGTCAGGCAAACTCGGTGGGACCGATTCGCTCATCTCGGTTGGACCGAAATGTTACGAAGAGGAACATCGAGTTTGTATTGTAATCTCGGTAGGACCGATTACCCAATCTCGGTGAGACCGATTTTGGTAATGGACATACATAGAGATATTACAATCCCATCTCGGTGAGACTGAGATCCCTATTGGTGAGACCGAAAAGACTAGGGTTTTGTGGCAGTGGCTATGGCATCTGGACTCGGTGGCGCCGGATAGAAAGATTTGGTAGGGCCGAGTTTGACTTTTAGTTTGGGACATATGTGGATGTGAGAAAGTAGTTGAGGGCTTTGGAGCATATCACTAAGCACTTTGAGCAAGAAACTCATTAAGCAACACCTCATCCCTCCTTGATAGTATTGGCTTTTCCTATAGACTCAATGTGATCTTGGATCACTAAAAGTAAAATGTAGAGTCCTGTGCTTTGAGATTGAGCCAATCCTTTGTCCTCACCATCTTGAAGGGGTTCCACATCCTCTACTCCATGCCACGCCATTGTTGAACTTATCTGAAACATACTAGGTAAAATTATTAGTCCAACAAGAGATATGTTGACATTAATTACCAAAATCACACAGGGAGCACTTGTGCTTTCACTTGAAATGGGAGAAGTGCTTAGCTTTGGGTTTGATCTTTCGGTGTCCTTTCCCAGTGACAGCAGGGGCAGCAAGGCCCGTATTGTATTGTTGCCATCGAGGATAAAAAGATGGGGTTTATATCATATTGCATGAGTTTGTCCCTCTACATCATGTCATCTTTCTTAATGCGTTCCTCTGTTCTTTATGAACTTAATACTCTAGATGTATGCTGGATAGCGGTCAATGTGTGGAGTAATAGTAGTAGATGCAGGCAGGAGTCGGTCTACTTGTCACGGACGTGATGCCTATATACATGATCATGCCTAGATAACCTCATAATTATTCGCTTTTCTATCAATTGCTCGATAGTAATTCGTTCACCCACCATAATACTTATGCTATCTTGAGAGACGCCACTAGTGAAACCTATGGCCCCCTGGTCTATCTTTTATCATATAAGCTTTCAATCTACTTTTATTTGCATCTTTAATTTTCCAATCTATATCATAAAAATACCAAAAATATATTTATCTTATCATATTATCTCTATCAGATCTCACTTTTGCAAGTGGATGTGAAGGGATTGACAACCCCTTTATTGTGTTGGTTGCGAGTTCTTGTTTGTCTGTGTAGGTGCGTGGGACTTCTGAGGAGCCTCCTACTGGATTGATACCTTGCTTCTCAAAAATCGAGGGAAATACTTACGCTACTATTGTTGCATCACCCTTTCCTCTTCAAGGAAAACCAACGCAAGCTCAAGACGTAGAAGCCCACCATGATTTGAGGTGTCCCCCACGCCACCACTTATCTGCACTGGGCCTCTACACCGCACGCCATCAATGTCCTGCAATGAAGAGGAGCCAGTTGGCCATCCAGCTATTCGAGGAGGGTTGGAGGTGCTCTTCCTACCTTGGCGTGAGGCCCTGCTGCCAACCCCTGTTGCTTCCCCGCCCGCGGCCCCCACGGCACACCGGAAAACTCTGACTTTTGTTGCCATCAGCACTTGTGGCAGGCTCTTCCTTAGGCGCACCAGTGCTCGCATCAAGACCAGTGGACGCGCCATGAAAGCGCTAGTGGCCAAGCAAGCTGAGATCCTAGTTTGGCCCAACCTTGACATTGTCAAGAACGGCAAGGATGTTACAGGGGCCGTGCTGGAGGCTGCTACGTCTTGAGCTTGCGTTGGTTTTCCTTGAAGAGGAAAGGGTGATGCAGAAATAGTAGTGTCATGGTGGGCGCACGGCAGACGCCAAGTGATGGCTAAAGAGAGGAGGAGGCTCGAGGGCGCTGGTGGGCTCCAGAGGCGAGGTTGGTATGAGCGGGCACGGGACGCCGGACATACCCAGGTTCGGGGCCCTCCAGAGAGATCACACCCCTAGTCCCGCCGAGTGTAGTTTGATGTTTGATAGTACAATGTGGCTCCTGGAGCTTTATGGGGGTGGAAGGAAGCTGGCCAAGGCTTAGGCTGCTCCTTCTCCCCGGTGTTGCTGTCTCGGTGGCTAGTTCTTCTCTATGCTCTGTTGCTTACATGCCCATATGTGAGGGATCCTTAGGGGTTTTATAGACCAAACCCCAGGGGTACAATGGTAATGTTACAAGTCGGTGGGTCCGGGTTGTCGGCGTCTGAGGACTCGGGCTGGGACCCGCCAGGGGCCTATGGTTCGCCGGGTTCCCCTAGGCGCAGGCCCCGCATGTCCAGGGGGACTGTGCGTCGTCTTGTCGATCGTTAGGGCGTGGCCGAGTCGAGTCATGTATAGTGGCTCTTCGTCAGGTCACAGCTTTCTGTCGTCAGCGGTGAGGGTGGGGGCACTGTAGCCACGCCAGCCCTGGTCAGCGGGTAGGTGAGGGGCACTGTTGCCACGCTCCGGCTGACCAGAGGCATGGGCGGGGCACTATTTCCTTGGTCATCAATGATTGAAGACTCGTCCCATCGTACGGCCTGGATGGGACGGGAGCTCACACGTGGCTGGATTGTGGAGCATGCCGCGGGTGGAGCTGGCTTGTCGAGGAAGCTTTGGTTGTGCCGGGTTCGGGTGTCTTGCGCTAGTTGTTGAGGCCGAGTCGACGCATCTTGCTGGGTCGGAGAGTTCGGCCGGGTTGCGGGGCTTTGCCGGAGCAAGCGACCCGGCCAAGCGCATGCCGGCTTGAGGGGCGATGCCGGCCTTGTTGTTTTTGAAAAGGATCCGGGTTCCGTTGCCTGCCCGGGGTTCATCCCCCCGACAGTAGTCCCTGAAGCTATGAAGGTCCTCCGTCTTCGGATGAGTGGGCCTTCACAGTTTCCCCCTTAAGAAAGGCGGATTCTACAAGCGCCGGGTCCGACAACACCCACTGTGTGCCGGTTTTCTCAGAAACAAGATCGCGACATCCCGGCCGTGGCAGGAACCGAGGAGTCTGTCAAATCTTGGGGCAATCCCTCGGGCTTTGCGTGGGCGCCACGTGGTGCCCGGAAGTCGGAGGGGCCTGACAGGCCACGCGTGTGACGGGATTGAGCGACGGGATGGGGCCCGCTGCCGCGCGCCCTTGGCCCACACGCGCGGGTTTATTGCAGCTTTAGGGGGCCGGTTGCTCTTCCCCGGGCAGTTACTACGTGCGTACGTGCACACTTATTGTGAGGTAGTCAAACGGTGCGTGCAGACGATCCCACTCCCCCATGTTCAAACCGAGGGTAGGGGGGTGGTGGACATCATTGTCGCATGCGCCCTCCTGTCCCTTTGCTCTTGCTCTTCTCTTCGCAACCAATGCACTGTGGCGCCCGCTGCCCCGAGCAGAACTTCTCCGTCGTCCATCTTCTTTCTCCTTCCTTCGATCATGCCACTGTCGTCGGGCTCTTGGATGGGTTTGAATTTCACGACCGAGGACATCGCCCATCTTCGGGCGTCGCGACACCTGCCACGGGAGACGGATGTCGTCGTCCGTTTACCGCGGGGCAAGTAGAGGCCGCGGCCCGAGGAGTTGGAGCGCGTGGTCTTCCTCACGCACTTCAAGCACGGATTTGGGCTGCCAGCGACCACCTTCTTCTGCACGTTCCTGAAGTTCTTCGGGCTCCAGCCGCATCATCTTCACACTGGCGCCATCGTCCAGCTCTCCGTCTTCGTCACCCTTTGCGAGGGGTACCTGGGGGTCGATCCCACGATCGACCTTTGGGCGCGCTTCTTCTCCCTAAAGTAGCAGGGCCCGTCGGCCGGAGAGTTCGCCGACTGCGGCGCCTCCATCATCTCGAAGCGGTCGGGGGCGGACTTTCCCAAGATCCCGCTGGAGGATTCTGCCAAGAAATCATAGAACTCCTTCTACGTCCGCAACTTGGGTGCGGACCGCATCAATCTTCCGAAGTTCGCAATCGCGCCGCCACGGGCGAAGATAAACTGGGGCTACTCGCCCAGGCACCCATCGTAGGAGATTCTCAATCTCTGCGAGTGAATGACGGTGATGAGGACGCGGGAGGGTCTCACCGGCAACGACCTCATCACCGCGTTCATCATGCGTCGGGTCCTCCCGCTGTAGAGGCGCTCCTGCCTCATCGGCGAGATGGTCCTCCTTGAAGACCCCAACCGCATGGGGTTGACGCGGCTGACAGCGGAGCAGATCGCGCGCCACATTAACGACATCTCCAAGGCCAACCTTGGGGAGAACTGTGGTTCGACATGGTGCCGTAAAGCAAGTCGAACCCGACGCCATAGGTGACTGTCTGGTCACCTTACTTTGCTGCTGCGCACCTTCTTGTCTGTCAGGACCCCGACTCGATGTCACATCGATCTAGCTGGTAACACCTCATATCACTTTGCGGCCTCACGCACGGTATCCCCACGGGTGTCGTCTTACCTTTTCCCGGGACCGTTTGCGCCTTTTGGCTCACGTATATGATAGTGTCGCTAGCATTCATATGATAAAGAGCCCGGGCTGACATGACTAGTCGTAAACCCAAAGTGGCACAGACTTACAGGGACAGGCATCCATGACCCAGCTTCGAACGTGTCGGTCATCAGCAAGTGGGTCCGGGCTGTAGCACTGGGCTAGCAGGACTCCGGTAAACCGGGCTGTAGCGGGCTAACAGGACTCTGGTACTCAAAGCGTGACATTTCCCCGAAGGGACAGACACAGGGACGAAGAAGGACACATGCCGGCCAGCCTAAGTGTTCCAGAGCAGTAGCAAGCTACCATGGCTCAGCGGTAACACTAGGAGACATTTCCCGGTAAGAGAGGCTACCAAAGATAAACAACTAGATAGTCAGATCTCACACATACCAAGCATTTCAATCATACACACAATATGCTCGATATGTGCAAATACAACGAAGCATCACAACATGACTCTATGACACAAGTATTTATTTAAGGCTCAGTGAGCCATACATAACATACACAAAGGTACGGGTCTCACGACCCCACATACAAGTCATACAGTCATACAAACCAGCAGCGGAAGTAACTTGTCTGAGTACAGACAACTAGTAAAATAAAAGAGGCTTGGAAAGCCTCGCTATACTACGTGGTCCTTCACAAGCTCAGGGTCACCACCTGGGTCTTTAGCCTACTCGTTGATGTCAACGTCTACATAGAACCCATCAGAAGGGGTTGCAGCGTCTTCTGTAAAAATGTAGATTATAGCAACATGAGTACAAAGGTACTCAGCAAGACTTACATCAGATCCTACATACATGCATAGTATCAAGAAGGGTTGGTGGAGTTATTGCAGCAAGCCAGCTTTGACTCTTGGCTAGGCTATCCTACGATACTCCAACTTAAAATGGTTTTGCGCACACGAGTCCACTACTCACCACTTCAATACACTACCGAGGGTCCACCTCCGTCTTCCTACGGAAGAGCCATCCTCGGCACTCACACTTATCTTGAGGCTTTTAATAGTTTCCATTTACTTGTCTATGAACTGTATAGGCAACCAAGTAGTCCTTTACCGCGGACGCGGCTATTCGAATAGATCATGTTAACCCTGCAGGGGGTACTTCTTCATACACGCTCTCACCACTTACCGTCATTTACACGACATGTACTCGGCAACCTTCAAGCGGAAGCCCAACGTGGGTGTCGGCCACGACCTACCTAATCACCTAAGCCTCCAGTCCAGGTTTATCGCCTATCCAGGTTCCATCCGCAGGGAGTCCGGCCGAGGTTTCCCATACGGCCCCGAACGATGTGAACAGGGTTCCCGAGATACCTAACGGGTATTCGGTACACCGTGCCACGTACCTACCGCATCACAGCCCACCCCTACGGTCAGCGCTGTCCACGGCCTCCAGTAGGCTACAAACACCAGAAACTACTTGCAACTCCTGGACGGAGAACTAGGGTGAATAAGAAGCCGAGAGGGTCCATTGGTTTCGGGCCCAGTGCATGGTAGTAGCTGATTCTTAAATCACACATACAGATCTCAGTGCTTAAGGTCGGCTTCAAAGAAACAACCCACCATGTACTCCTACATGGCCTTTCATCGATACCTTTACCAAATCGCGTTCACCACACCACTCCCATTACCGACATAATCATTTCACTCCAGCCCATCACCCAGATGAACCAGACCTGACACGACTCTAAGCATAGCAGGCATAGCAAGGTAGGAACAACACATACATATGGCTCAAGCAACTCCTACACATGCTAGTGGGTTTCATCTAGTTACTGTGGCAATGACAGGTCATGCAGAGGAAATGGGTTCAACTACCGTAGCACACAGTAGTTTGAATCGCGTTGTCTTAATGCAGTAAAAGAGAGCAGGAGCGAGAACATGGGATTGTATCGATATGATCAAATGGTTGGTTGCTTGCCTGATGGTTCGATGCACTGATATGGTTCTTCGTTAGGGTAATCACGGTACTCCTCGGGGACAGAACCTGTCGCAAAGGACATCGATACACAAGCATCACCAAACAATGTGCAACAATATGATGCATGCATGAAACATGGCAATATGAGTGTGTTGGGCTAATGCAACTAGAACCAGAAGGGTTTGAACAAATTTGAATCAAAGATTCAAATTTCAAATTCAAACATGGCCTTTTAAAAGTGCTTTTCCTTGTTCTGCTTAAAACATCAATTTAACTTGTTTGATCATGCATGAAAATAGTACAGATGGGTAGATTGGATTTTTCTGATCATTTTTCATATATAATTTGTCCAATTTGGAGTTACAGAATAAAAGTTATGAATTTTTGAAGTTTAAATAATATTCTGGAATTTCCTGATTTAAAGTAAATCCAGAAATATAATTATTGCGCCAGCATGACGTCAGCATGACGTCAGTGGTCAACTGCGGCTGGCTGAGGTCAAACCTGACGTGTGGGGCCCACACGTCAGTGACAGGGGGGGTTAAACAGGATTAAATTAATCCTAATTAGGGATTAGTGGCGCTGGGGCCCACTGTCAGTGTCAGGGGGGGTTGACTAACAGTAGTTTAGCGCTAATCTAACCACCTGGCCGACAGGGCCCACGCGTCAGTGACCCTGGGAGGTCAAACCCCAGGTCGGACAAGTCAAACCCCACCGGCGACTTGACGCCGGCGAGGTCCGAGACGGCGGCGAAAGTGCTTTTTGCCATTCCGGCAACCAAATGGACGGCGGAAGGCATCTACGTGTTGCTGAGGTTGAGCCGCGTCTATTGGTGGTAGTGGTTGGGCTCGGGGTGGCCGGAGTTGATGGCGGCGAGCTCGGCTGCGGCTGCCGGAGTTCGGGTGCGGTCGGAATCGACGTTGCAGGGCGTTAGAGGAGGTGTTGGTGCGTGCTACGTGCTCCTGGTGAGGTGTGGAGCACGATGGTGTGCTCGGTTGGGCGCTACGGCGACCGTGGCCACGACGGCGACATCGCCGGCGGCGTGGAGCTCTCGGCCAAGGTGGGGCTAGGGCCTAGAGGTCGAAAGGGACCAGGGGAGAAGGGGGAAACGATCCGGGGGCTCACCGCGGTTGCAGTGGGCGTCGAAGCGGGCTCGGCGACGCGCCGGAGACGACGAATTCGACGGCGACGATGATCGGAGCCCGAAGAGGGGAACGGCGACGTGGCGGCGATGCAGGGCTTCCGGGGAGCTGTGGAGCGGTGGGGAGGAAGAGGGGGTCGTGGCGGAGCTTCTGAGCTAGTCGGGGGAGCGAGGGGTGGCCGGAGACGGCTGCTGTGGCGAACGGCGGCGAGTGTGGTGTTCGGCCGTGTGAGAGAGAGAGCGAGGGAGAGGAGAGGAGAGCCGGGGGAGAGTGAGAGAGAGCAGGGGGAGATCGGGACGGCCTGCGGGAGTCGTCCACGCGGCCAGGAGCGCGTCGGCAAGCAGGAGGTGGCCGCGCGGCCGTGCGCGCGCGAGCACGCAGCAGCTTCGGGGCGAGGGGAGGAAGACGACGGAGAGCTGCAGTGGTGGGCTGGGCCGCTGCTGGCTGGGCTGGCCAGCTGGCTGGGCCGCACAGTGGAGGAGCCCAGGTAAGCTCCTCCTGTTATATATTTTTCTGTTTTTTAATTTCTGACATTTGTTTTGATTTAAATAATATATTAAATCATTTATTTAACTTATGCCAATTTTTGCAGGAGCTATTTATATTATTCCAGAGCTCTATTATAATTGGCATAATATTTGGGCATATATTAATATATATAATTAATATATTTCCAATGCAAATATTTATGCATTAATTCCAAATGCCCAAAATAAATGTCCATGAGCCACTAAAAATATTGGTTTGATTTTTATCTCTGTCCAATATTTTCAGAGAGCAACATGAGCATTTTCTTGGACCCTTTTGGAGAAATTTTTATTTAGGTCATTTTCAAAATGGTTCTGAGGGTTTCACAGATCCCCATTTCAAGTTTCTGATGAAAGAGTAAACATGATGCAACACTCTAATGCATGACTAGCTAGGGTGTGACAACTCACCCCCACTCAAAAGAATCTCGTCCCGAGATTTGGGTTCCTCCGGGAAGAAGGCGGGATACTCGAGTCGAAGACGATCCTCCCTTTCCCAGGTTGCTTCATCCTCAGATTGGTGCGACCATTGAACTTTGAGAAATTTGATATTATGACGCCGGGTGGTACGTTCGGCTTGATCGAGGATACGAATGGGGTACTCTCGATATGTAAGATCATCTTGGAGATCAAGCGTTTCGTGGTCCACTTCATGACGGTGTACTCGTATTGGCCGTAACGAGTAACAAAGGCCGTTTTAGGAATGTCCCCGTTTCTGATTTTGATTTGATGGTAGCCCAACCTCAAATCCATCTTGGAGAAGACTGAGGATCCAGCGAGCTGATCGTACAGGTCGTTGATCCTGGGAAGCGGATATTTGTTCTTGATTGTGACCAAATTGACAGGTCGGTAATCTACAACCATCCGGTCCGTACCATCCTTCTTCTTGACGAATAGGACGGGGCAAGCCCACGGAGATGAGCTAGGTCGGATGAAACCCTTTTTCAAGGACTCATCGAGTTGTTTCTTAAGCTCGGCTAGTTCTAGGGGTGCCATCTTATAGGGTCTTCTAGCAATCGGAACGGTTCCTGGAATGAGGTCTATTACGAACTCAACATCCCTGTCAGGTGGAACACCTGGCAATTCCTCTGGAAAGACATCCGGGAAGTCACGGACTACCGGAACGTCCTCAAGGTCTGGCAAAGGGCTGGCGTTAAGAGAATATAATTGTCGCTTGGCTATTCGGGTCAAGACATTGACTATCTTCCCCGAAGGATGGGTGAGTTGAACAGTCCTAGAGAAGCAATCAATTTGGGCATGATGAGCTGACATCCAGTCCATACCCAGAATGATATTAATATCTGAAGATTTAAGGGCTATCAAAGATGCAAGGAAAACAAGTCTGTCGACTTGGATTTCGTTTCCATGGCTTACTCTAGAAGTTTGCCATTTGGATCCCGGAGTTTGAATTACCATAGAGGTTGGCATATCACCGAATGCGACGTTATGCAAGCGAGCATAGTTTTCAGATATAAAAGAATGAGAGGCTCCTGTATCGAAAAGAACAGATGCCGGGTGGCAATTTACAAGAAGCGTACCGAGAACGACGTTGGGATCCTCTTGAGCTTCTTCGGCAGAGATACAGTTGACATGGCCACGTGAAGCGGTGACCGGTTTAGCATGAAACACTTTCCCTGTCGGCTTGCCACGGCCAACAGCTTTAGCAGATTGATTGGGGTTGGTCTGGGGGCATTCACGCATATAGTGACCAGATTCCCCACACTTGAAACAAGTCACGGAACTGGTACGTGGAGGAGCATTATTGGTTGGACCCCCATAGGGCTTGGCTGGAGCAGACTGTTGAACAGGGCGAGGCGCCTGGAAAGATGGCCTCGGTGTGAACCTGGGTGGCAGGGCGGTGTTGGGTACCCACATACGGCGCTTCTGAGGACCAGCACCGGATGAGGAACCCATATCACGTCCATGCTTGCGTGTTGCGTCATAGTCAGTCTGACCAGTTTCAGCACTGATGGCTTTGTTGACAAGTTTCGAATAAGATGTGCACTCATGCAGACGGAGGTCGCGGCGAAGCTCAGGACTAAGGCCCTTACGGAACCTTGCTTTCTTCTTGGCGTCAGTAGACACTTCCTCAGTTGCATATCGTGCGAGATTACCAAACTCCCTGCTATAGGCATCCACAGAAAGTCGGCCTTGGGTGAAACTGCAAAATTCTTCACGTTTACGGTCCATGAGACCCTCCGGAATGTGATGTTCACGGAAAGCCTCGCTGAACTCAGCCCAAGTAGTGACATGGCCCGCTGGGCGCATAGCTCCATAATTCTCCCACCATAGACTGGCGGGGCCTTCAAGATGATATGCAGCAAAGGTGACCTTGTCAACCTCAGCTACTAGCGCGGAACGCAGCTTGTGAGAGATACTGCGAAGCCAATCATCAGCGTCGAGAGGCTCGACGGAGTGGTGGAACGTGGGTGGATGCAATTTGATAAAATCACTGAGTGACACCACGTTAGCCCTCTGATGGTGTGCTGTATTCTGTTCAATACGCTCCAACAAACGGTTTGTCTCCCGCTTGTTTCTCTCAGCTTCCATCATCACCTCGGCTAGTGAAGGAGGATGAGGCAGATTTACATCCCTGGCTTCACTGCCTTCAGCCTGCTCTTGAGAAGCAGGGTTAGCGCGCGTGTTGACCATCCTAGGTAAACAAGACAATGATTTAGTCAGGATGGTAAAATTCCGACATAGGATTTATAATGTAAGAAATAACTCGGAATGCAAGATGATCATCCGTATGACATGGTAGATACAGAAACTGCTTCTTTTATTCCATCGTCATACACACCATACAGGGTTTAGTACAAGACCAAACAAAGTACTATTACGGTGAAAAGAGGATTACATCTCATCGGAGGCATTCCCAGCTCCTATACATTATTTTTCTACACCTCCGGAAGGAGTACAAACTAGGTCATATCCCACGAGTCACGCGGGACGATAGACGACACAGCTAGTGCGAACTAGTGATACTACCACTAACTCAGACCGATCCGTAGTAGTCCTCGTAGAAGTCACCTCCATAGCCTGGGAGTACAACATGATCATCCGGAAACAGACGGTCTCGCGGAGCTTGTGGACCATAGGGGCTAGGATGAGGCCTTGGACCAACAAACGGTGGCCTGCGGGGACCGCGCGGTGGGGTGATGCCTCCTACATCACGCCAAACCATCACGTCTGGCAGAGCAGATCTCACAGGATAGAGATCGCGCATATCTGAATATCCAGCTTGCACCGCCGGTGCGAACCGAGTCAAAGTGGCCCAGTGGTCAGCACGGGTGTTGAAGAGCTCTAGCCTTAAGGCCCGATTTTCATGGTCCTTATCCTCGAGCATCTCAGCAGTGGTGCGAGTCCGTGAATCCTCCTGAGTGGGGTCAGCATAGATAGCCTGGAGATACCCTTGTGCTCCCGGAAGTGATCCTGGCATATACCGAAAATCAGAGTCCTGAAATAACCCAGATCTGACTCGCATAATGGTCATCATAGAGTAGGCGGCGTCCTGCACAGCCATTTCAATAGTAACCCCGAGTCCATAGGAGCAGTGAAGAGGCTCGGTGGATCCAGGATAAGATGGAAATATCCTGACAGTGCAGAGATACTGGCTTTGATTAAAGTCTCGGAATTGCTCTTCGACCGTGTACTCGGGATACCAGTGATATCCAGCCTCAGTCATTACCCTGACCAACTTAGCAGTATGGCCGGGTACATCTAGGCATCGAGTCAGGCGAACCACTTGATTGAGGTCGCGAGTGGCCATCTGAAAGCACAATTATTATGCAAAGGCATTAGAATTTCTAGCAAAATTTCGGCAGCATGACAGCTGTAAATGCTCAAGAAGGATTTTGAGACATTTGACAAAGGATTTCATACACACTCAACATCATCATATCAAAGTTCTGGATCCATTCTAACAACATAATGTGGTAGTAGAACTGAACTAGGCTTGTATCCATCAAACTTATAAGGTACTACTGATTAGTAACTCGTGATCCTGATAGAGAGAACAGATCCTAATTCCTTAACCCCCGGTGGAAGAATGGACTGACTCAGATCAGAAAGTCATAAGGTATAAGGAGTAAAAAGAGCCTTACGTTCCAACCCACAAACAATTCCCCTACATATAACTAAAGAATTTCTAGACTCAACATCGACCAGTTTGGCTTGGAGAACCTACAGGCAGTCCGGCTCTGATGCCAACGCTGTCAGGACCCCGACTAGATGTCACATCGATCTAGCTGGTAACACCTCATATCACTTTGCGGCCTCACGCACGGTATCCCCACGGGTGTCGTCTTACCTTTTCCCGGGACCGTTTGCGCCTTTTGGCTCACGTATATGATAGTGTCGCTAGCATCCATATGATAAAGAGCCCGGGCTGACATGACTAGTCGTAAACCCAAAGTGGCACAGACTTACAGGGACAGGCATCCATGACCCAGCTTCGAACGTGTCGGTCATCAGCAAGTGGGTCCGGGCTGTAGCACTGGGCTAGCAGGACTGCGGTAAACCGGGCTGTAGCGGGCTAACAGGACTCCGGTACTCAAAGCGTGACATTTCCCCGAAGGGACAGACACAGGGACGAAGAAGGACACATGCCGGCCAGCCTAAGTGTTCCAGAGCAGTAGCAAGCTACCATGGCTCAGCAGTAACACTAGGAGACATTTCCCGGTAAGAGAGGCTACCAAAGATAAACAACTAGATAGTCAGATCCCACACATACCAAGCATTTCAATCATACACACAATATGCTCGATATGTGCAAATACAACGAAGCATCACAACATGACTCTATGACACAAGTATTTATTTAAGGCTCAGTGAGCCATACATAACATACACAAAGGTACGGGTCTCACGACCCCACATACAAGTCATACAGTCATACAAACCAGCAGCGGAAGTAACTTGTCTGAGTACAGACAACTAGTAAAATAAAAGAGGCTTGGAAAGCCTCGCTATACTACGTGGTCCTTCACAAGCTCAGGGTCACCACCTGGGTCTTTAGCCTACTCGTTGATGTCAACGTCTACATAGAACCCATCAGAAGGGGTTGCAGCGTCTTCTGTAAAAATGTAGATTATAGCAACATGAGTACAAAGGTACACAGCAAGACTTACATCAGATCCTACATACATGCATAGTATCAAGAAGGGTTGGTGGAGTTATTGCAGCAAGCCAGCTTTGACTCTTGGCTAGGCTATCCTACGATACTCCAACTTAAAATGGTTTTGCACACACGAGTCCACTACTCACCACTTCAATACACTACCGAGGGTCCACCTCCGTCTTCCTACGGAAGAGCCATCCTCGGCACTCACACTTATCTTGAGGCTTTTAACAGTTTCCATTTACTTGTCTATGAACTGTATAGGCAACCAAGTAGTCCTTTACCGCGGACGCGGCTATTCGAATAGATCATGTTAACCCTGCATGGGGTACTTCTTCATACACGCTCTCACCACTTACCGTCGTTTACACGACATGTACTCGGCAACCTTCAAGCGGAAGCCCAACGTGGGTGTCGGCCACGACCTACCTAATCACCTAAGCCTCCAGTCCAGGTTTATCGCCTATCCAGGTTCCATCCGCAGGGAGTCCGGCCGAGGTTTCCCATACGGCCCCGAACGATGTGAACAGGGTTCCCGAGATACCTAACGGGTATTCGGTACACCGTGCCACGTACCTACCGCATCACAGCCCACCCCTACGGTCAGCGCTGTCCACGGCCTCCAGTAGGCTACAAACACCAGAAACTACTTGCAACTCCTGGACGGAGAACTAGGGTGAATAAGAAGCCGAGAGGGTCCATTGGTTTCGGGCCCAGTGCATGGTAGTAGCTGATTCTTAAATCACACATACAGATCTCAGTGCTTAAGGTCGGCTTCAAAGAAACAACCCACCATGTACTCCTACATGGCCTTTCATCGATACCTTTACCAAATCGCGTTCACCACACCACTCCCATTACCGACATAATCATTTCACTCCAGCCCATCACCCAGATGAACCAGACCTGACACGACTCTAAGCATAGCAGGCATAGCAAGGTAGGAACAACACATACATATGGCTCAAGCAACTCCTACACATGCTAGTGGGTTTCATCTAGTTACTGTGGCAATGACAGGTCATGCAGAGGAAATGGGTTCAACTACCGTAGCACACAGTAGTTTGAATCGCGTTGTCTTAATGCAGTAAAAGAGAGCAGGAGCGAGAACATGGGATTGTATCGATATGATCAAATGGTTGGTTGCTTGCCTGATGGTTCGATGCACTGATATGGTTCTTCGTTAGGGTAATCACGGTACTCCTCGGGGACAGAACCTGTCGCAAAGGACATCGATACACAAGCATCACCAAACAATGTGCAACAATATGATGCATGCATGAAACATGGCAATATGAGTGTGTTGGGCTAATGCAACTAGAACCAGAAGGGTTTGAACAAATTTGAATCAAAGATTCAAATTTCAAATTCAAACATGGCCTTTTAAAAGTGCTTTTCCTTGTTCTGCTTAAAACATCAATTTAACTTGTTTGATCATGCATGAAAATAGTACAGATGGGTAGATTGGATTTTTCTGATCATTTTTCATATATAATTTGTCCAATTTGGAGTTACAGAATAAAAGTTATGAATTTTTGAAGTTTAAATAATATTCTGGAATTTCCTGATTTAAATTAAATCCAGAAATATAATTATTGCGCCAGCATGACGTCAGCATGACGTCAGTGGTCAACTTCGGCTGGCTGAGGTCAAACCTGACGTGTGGGGCCCACACGTCAGTGACAGGGGGGGTTAAACAGGATTAAATTAATCCTAATTAGGGATTAGTGGCGCTGGGGCCCACTATCAGTGTCAGGGGGGGTTGACTAACAGTAGTTTAGCGCTAATCTAACTACCTGGCCGACAGGGCCCACGCGTCAGTGACCCTGGGAGGTCAAACCCCAGGTCGGACAAGTCAAACCCCACCGGCGACTTGACGCCGGCGAGGTCCGAGACGGCGGCGAAAGTGCTTTTTGCCATTCCGGCAACCAAATGGACGGCGGAAGGCATCTACGTGTTGCTGAGGTTGAGCCGCGTCTATTGGTGGTAGTGGTTGGGCTCGGGGTGGCCGGAGTTGACGGCGGCGAGCTCGGCTGCGGCTGCCGGAGTTCGGGTGCGGTCGGAATCGACGTTGCAGGGCGTTAGAGGAGGTGTTGGTGCGTGCTACGTGCTCCTGGTGAGGTGTGGAGCACGATGGTGTGCTCGGTTGGGCGCTACGGCGACCGTGGCCACGACGGCGACATCGCCGGCGGCGTGGAGCTCTCGGCCAAGGTGGGGCTAGGGCCTAGAAGTCGAAAGGGACCAGGGGAGAAGGGGGAAACGATCCGGGGGCTCACCGCGGTTGCAGTGGGCGTCGAAGCGGGCTCGGGGACGTGCCGGAGACGACGAATTCGACGGCGACGATGATCGGAGCCCGAAGAGGGGAACGGCGACGTGGCGGCGATGCAGGGCTTCCGGGGAGCTGTGGAGCGGTGGGGAGGAAGAGGGGGTCGTGGCGGAGCTTCTGAGCTAGTCGGGGGAGCGAGGGGTGGCCGGAGACGGCTGCTGTGGCGAACGGCGGCGAGTGTGGTGTTCGGCCGTGTGAGAGAGAGGGCGAGGGAGAGGAGAGGAGAGCCGGGGGAGAGTGAGAGAGAGCAGGGGGAGATCGGGACGGCCTGCGGGAGTCGTCCACGCGGCCAGGAGCGCGTCGGCAAGCAGGAGGTGGCCGCGCGGCCGTGCGCGCGCGAGCACGCAGCAGCTTCGGGGCGAGGGGAGGAAGACGACGGAGAGCTGCAGTGGTGGGCTGGGCCGCTGCTGGCTGGGCCGGCCAGCTGGCTGGGCCGCACAGTGGAGGAGCCCAGGTAAGCTCCTCCTATTATATATTTTTCTGTTTTTTAATTTCTGACATTTGTTTTGATTTAAATAATATATTAAATCATTTATTTAACTTATGCCAATTTTTGCAGGAGCTATTTATATTATTCCAGAGCTCTATTATAATTGGCATAATATTTGGGCATATATTAATATATATAATTAATATATTTCCAATGTAAATATTTATGCATTAATTCCAAATGCCCAAAATAAATGTCCATGAGCCACTAAAAATATTGGGTTGATTTTTATCTCTGTCCAATATTTTCAGAGAGCAACATGAGCATTTTCTTGGACCCTTTTGGAGAAATTTTTATTTAGGTCATTTTCAAAATGGTTCTGAGGGTTTCACAGATCCCCATTTCAAGTTTCTGATGAAAGAGTAAACATGATGCAACACTCTAATGCATGACTAGCTAGGGTGTGACATCGTCCGTCCTGACGCGACGCGGGAGGTGCTTCTGAACGCGATCCGGCATCCTTACGCCCGGGCTCCATCGCAAGTGGCGCCGGTGGTGCCAGAGGAGCCCACGGCCCCCGACGGGGAGGAGGAGGCCGAGGCCGACGCCGGTGCGGGTAAGTCTTGTATTTTTCTTCATGTATCTTGAGTTGCTGACCGCGGTACGGTTCAGGCGATGCTGACGCCAGTTGCTGGTGTAGTGGCATTGGGCGGAGGAGGCGGCGACACGGGCGGAGCCGGGTCTTCGCGTGGGGCGGTGCCGAGCCGCCCGCACGGGAAGGACAGCGTCGCGCCGCGGCCCTGGGCCTCGAAGCGCACGGCGGACCCTACCGGGGCCGGGAGGCCAGCCAAGAGCAAGCGCGGCGCCGGACATGGGAGGCCAGCCCCAGTCCTGGTCTTGTCGGGGTAAGCTTCATCTCCCATACACATCCGGTCTTTGGTTTCTTTTTCTCATTCTGTATTCTTCTTCAGGTCGCCAATCGCGCTGGCGAGGGCGGTGGCGGCCGCCGCGGCCGCCGAAGGGACCGCGTTCTGCAGGAGCCCGTTCGACCTTGTCGACCAGGCCGAGGCGGAGGGATGGGCCAACTCGGACCTTCGCCTGGGCCCGAACGATGCCAAGGGTCTGGCCTGGCGGGACAGGAATAGGGCCGAGGCGGAGCTGGAGGCGGCGTCGGTCCGGGCTTGGACCGACGCGGCGGCAGCATGGGCGCGAGCCGGCACGGAGCCGGCCTGGCGCGAGATGCCGGAGGGCACGGTGGTGGAGGCGACGGTCTTCGAGCCGTCATCGGTGAGGCAGCACGGCTGTGAAGGCCAAGCTGAGGTGGTGATCCTCGTCCAGGAAGTCATGGAGGTGGAGGATGATACCCCGCCGAGGGTCAACGTTGTTGAGCGAGCAGGGGCTGATGGTGGTGGAGGCGGCGCCGTCTTGGAGGAGGCGCCGCGGGATCTTAGGTCTTGCTTTCTCATTCGCTGAATCCTTCTTTTTCGTAGCCGAGGTGCTGTCCTGGCAGAGTCGTCTGCTCCGGGATGGTCATCACTATGATCGGATCGTTGCCGACACAGGCCCTCTTGGCGTCGAGGCGGCGCAGGTGAGGGCGGAGGCGGCCGCGGCCCGGCGGTCTCTCGACGAGGCCAACCAGCTGCATGAGCAGCTGGCAAGTCACAAGATCCGCCTCGAGGCCGAGGTGGATCTTCTTAAGGCGGAAGCCGCCAAGGTGGTGGAGGCACAGCAGGCCCTGGTCGAGGCGGACCAGCAGCGCGGCCAGCTGGCCGATGACAAGGGCCGGCTCCAGCCCGAGGTGGATCGTCTGCGGGGGCAGGTTACCACGGCTGAGGGGGCCCGGCAGGATGAGGCCCATCGTCGCGAGGCAGACGAGAAGGCGGTCGACGACAAGGACACCGAGCTGAAGGCGGCGCTTGCCATGGCGGCCGATCTGGAGAAGGCGCTTCAGGAGCGCGACCGCGCCATTGTACCGGTGCGGCCTGGTACGTTGCTCGAAGCGCAGCACCTGGAAGAGTCCTTCTCCAGTAAGTGTTTTTCTTGTGTTTTGCCGGGTCGGGATCCGGCCTTTCGTCCTTGTTGTCCTTCTTCTGATACGTTTCGCCTTTTTGTGGCAGGAGCCTTCCCGGAGAAGCAACGGCTGGCAGAGGAAGCCGTCCGCTTTCAGCGTGACCCGACTGGAGTCGTTGGATCCAAAAAGGACCCTCGAGTGGCATGGACCTTCTTGGAAATCATCGCCGCAGCTGAGGCCCGCCTGCGAGTCTTGGGGATGCAGATGGGGCAGCTGTCCCAGGCCGGCACCGCGATGACGGCAGACCTTTGGCCAGACTCTGTCGAGCCGAGCAACTTCACACGCCTGGCGCGTTGGTTGGAGATGGGGCTGGACAGGCTTCATGAGTGGCGCGTCTCCGCCGCTCGTGTCGGCGCTGAGATAGCGCTTCGATTCGCGTTGTCTTGGCATCCGGACCTGCAGCTGGATGAGCTGATGGGCCAGCGGGACGGCTCGGAGCAGCTCTTGAAGGAGCAAGCTGGCCGGATTGCCTCCCGGGCCAGCTAGATCGCTGAGTTCGCCTTCCACGACGAGTTCCACCCGGAGCAGACGGAAGACGGCAGGGTCATCGATGGCGACGACTACGGCTTTCTTCTCCACGATCCGGAGGGGAGCTCCGAGGAGACGGGCGTCTACCGCGATGGGGGTGCCGAGGAGGACACCGGTGCCTCGCCAGACCGGGAGGCCGCCAGGGGAGAGCCGTCGATGTCGCGATGCAGCGCTGGAGATGGCTGAGACATTCTTAGTAGAATTTTTTAAGTAGCAGGTCCACCCACCCACTGGGGGTTTTAGGGTGTAATGAACTCGGGCCATGGGCCTTTTAAATACTTGTGTGTAAATGTCGTGAGTGTTTTTGCTTTTGCCTTCCGTA
>NC_041393.1:596028603-596063023 GCF_002162155.2 Triticum dicoccoides
CTCCAGTCCATGACAAGGAGTTCGGTTCTTCGAGAGGAGCACGCATGACTTGGGCCCTTCAAAACTAGGCCGGTTGGCGGCGATCCGGCGAAGCCGGTTGGCGAGCAGCCGATCGTGCGGCTGTTTTCTTCGGAGCGGCGGGCCGGGTTGATCGGCCCGGCAACCTTTGACTTAGTGTATGAAGCATAAAGGAGCTCTGGCCCGTTGTGCTTGCCAGCCGATAGCCGAAGCCGGATCTGTAGCTTTAGGGCGAAGTGGGGGACCGTGGCATCCTAATTTTATCAGGAATCAGCAAGTAAGGCAGGAGGGTGGTGATCGAGCCGGCCAGCCCCCGAGCCCCGGGGTCGAGCGGGTCGGACCGGTGGCCGGGTTCAGTGGCATAGTGATGCAAGAAAGTAGGGACACAATAAATTGGTTGACAAAACGCACCCCCAAGTCTCGTTCGGGAACCCCATAGTTTCATGCATTTACAAAAGGCGATGATACATACACTCGTGCGGCTAACTGTAAAATGGGCGGAGGAGTTCCGCGTTCCACGGCTGGGTCGTTTCTTTGCCAGCGGTGTCTTTGTTGCCCTTCTTTGACTTGTGTGCGTCGATGAGGTAGTAGGCATTGCGATCGCGCAAGGCCCTGCTCACGATGAATGGGCCCTCCCATGGAGGGGCCAGCTTGTGCTGGCCTGCTTGCTCTTGGACGAGTCGGAGCACAAGGTCGCCCTCGCGGAATGCGAGGGGCTTGATCTTCTTGCTGTAGTAGTGCCTGAGGCCTTGTTGGTAGATGGCCGAACGGCTGAGAGCTAGGAGGCGTGCTTCTTCAAGCAGGTCGACGCCATCTTCACGGGCTTCTCTGGCTTTGGCTTCGGTGTACATCATGACGTGCGGCGAGTCGAACTCGACGTCGGTCGGTATGACGGCTTCGGCTCCATAGACGAGGAAGAACGGGGAGAACCCGGTCGACCAATTCGGCGTGGTGCGGAGACTCCAGAGAACGGCCGGCAACTCATCGAGCCAGCTGCCGGGTGATTGGATGAGGGGCTCGACGAGTCGTGGCTTGACGCCGGACAGGATGAGTCCGTTGTGTTGGGTAACGTAGTAATTTCAAAAAAATTCCTACGCACACACAAGATCATGGTGATGCATAGCAACGAGAGGGGAGAGTGTGTCCATGTACCCTCGTAGACCGTAAGCGGAAGTGTTAGCACAACGCGGTTGATGTAGTCGTACGTATTCACGATCCGACCGATCCAAGTACCGAACGTACGGCACCTCCGAGTTCAGCACACATTCAGCTCGATGATGATCCCCGGGCTCCGATCCAGCAAAGCTTCGGGGATGAATTCCGTCAGCATGACGGCATGGTGACGATGATGATGCTCTACCGGCGCAGGGCTTCGCCTAAACTCCGCGACGATATGACCGAGGTGGAATATGGTGGAGGGGGGCACCGCACACGGCTAAGGAACAATCCGTAGATCAACTTGTGTGTCTATGGGGTGCCCCCCGCCCCCGTATATAAAGGAGCCAGGGGGGAGGAGCGGACGACCTAGGAGGGAGCGCCAAGGGGTGGAATAGGAGAAGGGGGGAAAGAGGAGGAAGAGGAGAAGGAAAGGGGGGGGGCGCCGCCCCCCTTCCCTTGTCCTATTCGGACTAGGAAGGGGAGGGGCGCGCGGCCCCCTCCTGCCTCCTTCCCTCTTCTCCCTCGAGGCCCATGTAGGCCCAATAACCCCCCGGGGGGTTCCTGTAACCTCCCGGTACTCCGGTAAAATGCCGATTTCACCCGGAACGATTCCGATGTCCAAATATAGGCTTCCAATATATCGATCTTTATGTATCGACCATTTCAAGACTCTTCGTTACGTCCGTGATCACATACGGGACTCCGAACAAACTTAGGTACATCAAAACTTATAAACTCATAATAAAACTGTCATCATAACGTTAAGCGTGCGGACCCTACGGGTTCGAGAACCATGTAGACATGACCTAGAACTATTCTCGGTCAATAACCAATAGCGGAACCTGGATGCCCATATTGGTTCCTACATATTCTAGGAAGATCTTTATCGGTCAAACCGCATAACAACATACGTTGTTCCCTTTGTCATCGGTATGTTACTTGCCCGAGATTTGATCGTCGGTATCCAATACCTAGTTCAATCTCGTTACCGGCAAGTCTCTTTACTCGTTCCGTAATGCATCATCCCATAACCAACTTATTTGGTCACATTGCTTACAAGGCTTAATTTATGTGCATTACCGAGAGGGCCCAGAGATACCTCTCCGACAATCGGAGTGACAAAACCTAATCTTGAAATACGCCAACTCAACATGTACCTTCGGAGACACCTGTAGTACTCCTTTATAATCACCCAGTTACGTTGTGACGTTTGGTAGTACCCAAAGTGTTCCTCCGGTAAACGGGAGTTGCATAATTCTCATAGTTACAAGAACATGTATAAGTCATGAAGAAAGCAATAGCAATATACTAAACGATCAAGTGCTAGGCTAACGGAATGGGTCAAGTCAATCACATCATTCTCCTAATGATGTGATCCCATTAATCAAATGACAACTCATGTCTATGGCTAGGAAACTTAACCATCTTTGATTCAACGAGCTAGTCAAGTAGAGGCATACTAGTGACACTATGTTTGTCTATGTATTCACACATGTATTATGTTTCCGGTTAATACAATTCTAGCATGAATAATAAACATTTATCATGAAATAAGGAAATAAATAATAACTTCATTATTGCCTCTAGGGCATATTTCCTTCAGTCTCCCACTTGCACTAGAGTCAATAATCTAGTTCACATCGCTATGTGATTTAACACCAATATTCACATCTGCATGTGATTAATACCCATAGTTCACATCATCATGTGATCAACACCCAAATGGTTTACTAGAGTCAATAATCTAGTTCACATCGCTATGCGATTAACACCCAAAAGAGTACTAAGGTATGATCATGTTTTGCTCGTGAGAGAAGCTTAGTCAACGGGTCTGTCATATTCAGAGCCGTATGTATTTCGCAAATATTCTATGTCCACAACGCTCTGCACGGAGCTACTCTAGCTAATTGCTCCCACTTTCAATATGTATCCAGATTGAGACTTAGAGTCATCTGGATTGGTGTAAAAAGCTTGCATCGTTGTAACTTTTACGACGGGCTCTTTTATCACCTCCATAATCGAGAAACATCTCCTTAGTCCTCACTAAGGATATTCTTGACCCATGTCTAGTGATCTGCTTATTAGATCAAAATTGTATTCCTTTGCCAAACACAGAGCAAGGTATACAATAGGTCTGGTTCACAGCATAGCATACTTTATAGAACCTATGAGTGAGGCATAGGGAATGACTTTTCATTCTCTTTCTATTTTCTGCAATGGTCGGGTCTTGAGTCTTACTCAACTTCACACCTTGTAACACAGGCAAGAACTCCTTCTTTGACTGTTCCATTTTGAACTATTTCAAAAATTTATCAAGGTATGTACTCATTGAAAAATATTATCAAGCGTCTTGATCTATCTTTATAGATCTTGATGCTCAATGTGTAAGCAGCTTCACCGAGGTCTTGCTTTGAAAAACTCTTATTCAAGTATCCTTTCATGCTATCCAGAATTTCCATATCATTTCCAATTAACAATATGTCATCCACATATAATATTAGAAATGCTACAGAGTTCGCACTCACTTTCTTGTAAATACAGGCTTCTTCAAAAGTCTGTATAAAACCATATGCTTTGATCAACTCATCAAAGCATATATTCCAACTCCGAGATGCTTGCACCAGTCCATAGATGGATCGCTGGAGCTTGCACAATTTGTTAGCACCTTTGGGATTGACAAAAACTTCTGGTTGCATCATATACAACTTTTCTTTAAGAAAACCATTAAGGAATGCAGTTTTGTTTATCCATTTGCCAGATTTCATAAAATGCGGCAATTGCTAACATGATTCAGACAGACTTAAGCATAGATACGAGTGAAAAACTCTCATCGTAGTCAACATCTTGAACTTGTCGAAATCCTTTTGCGACAATTCTAGCTTTGTAGATAGTAACACTATCCGCATCCGTCTTCCTCTTGAAGATCCATTTAATCTCAATGTATCGCCGATCATTGGGCGAGTCAATCAAAGTCCATACTTTGTTTTCATACATGGATCTTATCTCAGATCTCATGGCCTCAAGCCATTTTGCGGAATCTGGGCTCACCATCGCTTCTTCATAGTTCGTAGGTTCGTCATGGTCTAGTAACATAACTTCCCGAACAGGATTACCGTACCACTCTGGTGCGGATCTTACTCTGTAAGACCTACGAGGTTCTGTAGTAACTTAATCTGAAGTTTCATGATCATCATCATTAACTTCCTCACTAATTGGTGTAGTAGTCACAGGAACAGATTTCTCTGATGAACTAATTTCCAATAAGGGAGCAGGTACAGTTACCTCATCAAGTTCTACTTTCCTCCCACTCACTTCTTTCGAGAGAAACTTCTTCTCTAGAAAGGATCCATTCTTGGCAACGATTGTTTTGCCTTCGGATCTGTGATAGAAGGTGTACCCAACAGTTTCTTTTGGGTATTTTATGAAGACGCACTTCTCCGATTTGGGTTCGAGCTTATCAAGTTGAAAACCTTTTTCATATAAGCATCGCAACTCCAAACTTTAAGAAACGACAGCTTAGGTTTACTGCTAAACCATAGTTCATACGGTGTCGTTTCAACGGATTTAGATGGTGCCCTATTAAACGTGAATGCAGCTGTCTCTAATGCATAACCCCAAAACGATTGGTAAACTGATAAGAGATATCATAGATCGCACCATATCTAGTAAAGTACGATTACGACTTTCGGACACACCATTACATTGTGGTGTTCCAGGTGGCGTGAGTTTGTGAAACTATTCCGCATTGTTTTAATTGAAGACCAAACTCGTAACTCAAATATTCATCTCCATGATCAGATCGCAGAAACTCTATTTTCTTGTTACGATGATTTTCTACTTCACTCTGAAATTCTTTGAACCTTTCAACTATTTCAGACTTATGTTTCATCAAGTAGATATACCCATATCTGCTCAAATCATTTTGTGAAGGTCAGAAAATAATGATACTTGCCACGAGCATCAACACTCATTGGATCGCATACATCGGTATGTATTATTTCCAATAAGTCAGTAGCTTGTTCCATTGTTCCGGAGAACAGAGTTTTAGTCATCTTGCCCAAAAGGCACGGTTCGCAAAAGCATCAAATGATTCATAACCAAGTGATTCCGAAAATCCATCTTTATGGAGTTTCTTCATGCGCTTTACACCAATATGACCCAAACGGCAGTGCCACAAATAAGTTGCACTTATCATTATCAACTCTGCATCTTTTGGCATCAATATTATGAATATGTGTATCACTACGACCGAGATCCAACAAACTATTTTCATTGGGTGTATGACCATCAAAGGTTTTATTCATTTAAACAGAACAACAATTATTCTCTGATTTTAAATGATTAACCGTATTGCAATAAACATGATCAAATCATATTCATGCTCAACGCAAACGCCAAATAACATTTATTTAGGTTTAACACTAATCCCGAAAGTATAGGGAGTGTGCGATGATGATCATATCAATCTTGGAACCACTTCCAACACACATCGTCACTTCACCCTCAACTAGTTTCTGTTTATTCTGTAACTCCTGTTTCGAGTTACTAATCTTTAGCAACCGAACAAGTATTAAATACTCAGGGGTTACTATAAACACTAGTAATGTACACATAAATAACCTATATATCAAATATACCCTTGTTCAGTTTGCCATCCTTCTTATCCACCAAATATTCAGGGTATTTCCGTTTGCAGTGACCATTTCCTTTGCAGTGTAAGCACTCAGTTTCAGCCTTTGGTTCATCTTTGGGATTCTTCATGGGAGTGACAACTTGCTTGTCATTCTAGTTGAAGTTCCCTTTCTTTCCCTTTGCCCTTTTCTTGAAACTAGTGGTCTTGTCAATCATCAACACTTGATGCTCTTTCTTGATTTCTACCTTCGTTGATTTCAACATCACGAAGAGCTTGGGATTCACTTTCGTCATCCCTTGCATATTATAGTTCATCACGAAGTTCTACTAACTTGGTGATGGTGACTAGAGAATTCTGTCAATCACTATTTTATCTGGAAGATTAACTCCCACTTGATTCAAGCGATTGTAGTACCCAGACAATCTGAGCACATGCTCACTAGTTGAGCGATTCTCCTCCATCTTTTAGCTATAGAACTTGTTGGAGACTTCATATCTCTCAACTCGGGTATTTGCTTGAAATATTAACTTCAATTCCTGGAACATCTCATATGGTCCATGACGTTCAAAACGTCTTTGAAGTCCCGATTCTAAGCCGTTAAGCATGGTGCACTAAACTATCAAGTAGTCATCATATTGAGCTAGCCAAACGTTCATAACGTCTGCGTCTGCTCCTGCAATAGGTCTGTCACCTAGCGGTGCATTAAGGACATAATTCTTCTGTGCAGCAATGAGGATAAACCTCAGATCACAGATCCAATCCGCATCATTGCTACTAACATCTTTCAACACAATTTTATCTAGGAACATATCAAAATAAACATATGAAAGCAACAACGCAAGCTATTGATCTACAACATAATTTGCAAAATACTACCAAGACTAAGTTCATGATAAATTTAAGTTCAATTAATCATATTACTTAAGAACTCCCACTTAGACAGACATCTCTCTAGTCATCTAAGTGATCACGTGATCCAAATCAACTAAACCATGTCCGATCATCATGTGAGATGGAGTAGTTTTCAATGGTGAACATCACTATGTTGATCATATCTACTATATGATTCACGCTCGACCTTTCGGTCTCCGTGTTCCGAGGCCATATCTGTATATGCTAGGCTCGTCAAGTTTATCCCGAGTATTCCGCGTGTGCAACTGTTTTGCACCCGTTGTATTTGAACGTAGAGCCTATCACACCCGATCATCACGTGGTGTCTCAGCACGAAGAACTTTCGCAATGGTGCATACTCAGGGAGAACACTTCTTGATAATTAGTGAGATATCATCTTAAAATGCTACCGTCAATCAAAGCAAGATAAGATGCATAAAGGATAAACATCACATGCAATCAATATAAGTGATATGATATGGCCATCATCATCTTGTGCTTGTGATCTCCATCTTCGAAGCACCATCGTGATCACCATCGTCACTGGCGCGACACCTTGATCTCCATCGTAGCATCGTTGTCATTACGCCATCTATTGCTTCTACGACTATCGCTACCGCTTAGTGATAAAGTAAAGCAATTACAGGGCGTTTGCATTTCATACAATAAAGCAACAACCATATGGCTCCTGCCAGTTGCCGATAACTTCAGTTAGAAAACATGATCATCTCATACAATAAAATATAGCATCACGTCTTGACCATATCACATCACAACATGCCCTGCAAAAACAAGTTAGACGTCCTCTACTTTGTTGTTGCAAATTTTACGTGGCTGCTACGGGCTTAGCAAGAACCGTTCTTACCTACGCATCAAAACCACAACGATAGTTCGTCAAGTTAGTGTTGTTTTAACCTTCGCAAGGACCGGGCGTAGCCACACTCGATTTAGCTAAAGTGAGAGAGACAGACACCCGCCAGCCACCTTTAAGCACGAGTGCTCCCAACGGTGAAACCAGTCCCGCGTAAGCGTACGCGTAATGTCAGTCCAGGCCGCTTCATCTCACAATACCGCCGAACCAAAGTATGACATGCTGGTAAGCAGTATGACTTGTATCGCCCACAACTCACTTGTGTTCTACTCGTGCATATAACATCAACGCATAAAACCTAGGCTCGGATGCCACTGTTGGGTAACGTAGTAATTTCAAATATTTTCCTACGCACACGCAAGATCATGGTGATGCATAGCAACGACAGGGGAGAGTGTGTCCACATACCCTCGTAGACCGTTAGCGGAAGCGTTAGCACAACGCGGTTGATGTAGTCATACGTCTTCACGATCCGACCAATCCAAGTACCGAACGTACGGCACCTCCGAGTTCAGCACACGTTCAGCTCGATGACGGTCCCCGGGCTCCGATCCAGCAAAGCTTCGGGGATGAGTTCCGTCAGCACGACGGCGTGGCGACGATGATGATGCTCTACCGGCGCAGGGCTTCGCCTAAACTCCGCGACGATATGACCGAGGTGGAATATGGTGGAGGGGGGCACCGCACATGGCTAAGGAACGATCCGTAGATCAATTTGTGTGTCTATGGGGTGCCCCCCGCCCCCGTATATAAAGGAGCCAGGGGGGAGGAGGCGGCCGGCCAAGGAGGCACGCCAAGGGGGGAGTCCTACTCCCACCGGGAGTAGGACTCCCTGCTTTCCTAGTTGGAATAGGAGAAGAGGGGAAAGAGGAGGAAGAGGGGAAGGAAAGGGGGGGCGCCGCCCCCCTTCCCTTGTCCTATTCGGACTAGGAAGGGGAGGGGCGCACGGCCCCCTCCTGCCTCCTTCCCTCTTCTCCCTCGAGGCCCATGTAGGCCCAATAACCCCCCGGGGGGTTCCGGTAACCTCCCGGTACTCCGGTAAAATGCCGATTTCACCCGGAACGATTCCGATGTCCAAATATAGGCTTCCAATATATCGATCTTTATGTCTCGACCATTTCGAGACTCCTCATTACGTCCGTGATCACATCCGGGACTCCGAACAAACTTCGGTACATCAAAACTTATAAACTCATAATAAAAATGTCATCGTAACGTTAAGCGTGCGAACCCTACGGGTTCGAGAACTATGTAGACATGACTTAGAACTATTCTCGGTCAATAACCAATAGCGGAACCTGGATGCCCATATTGGTTCCTACATATTCTACGAAGATCTTTATCGGTCAAACCGCATAACAACATACGTTGTTCCCTTTGTCATCGGTATGTTACTTGCCCGATATTTGATCGTCGGTATCCAATACCTAGTTCAATCTCGTTACCAGCAAGTCTCTTTACTCGTTCCGTAATGCATCATCCCGTAACCAACTCATTTGGTCACATTGCTTGCAAGGCTTATAATGATGTGCATTACCGAGAGGGCCCAGAGATACCTCTCCGACAATCGGAGTGACAAAACCTAATCTCGAAATACGCCAACTCAACATGTACCTTCGGAGACACCTGTAGTACTCCTTTATAATCACCCAGTTACGTTGTGACATTTGGTAGTACCCAAAGTGTTCCTCCGGTAAATGGGAGTTGCATAATTATCATAGTTACAGGAACATGTATAAGTCATGAAGAAAGCAATAGCAATATACTAAACGATCAAGTGCTAGGCTAACGGAATGGGTCAAGTCAATCACATCATTCTCCTAATGATGTGATCTTGTTAATCAAATGACAACTCATGTCTATGGCTAGGAAACTTAACCATCTTTGATTCAACGAGCTAGTCAAGTAGAGGCATACTAGTGACACTATGTTTGTCTATGTATTCACACATGTATTATGTTTCCGGTTAATACAATTCTAGCATGAATAATAAACATTTATCATGAAATAAGGAAATAAATAATAACTTTATTATTGCCTCTAGGGCATATTTCCTTCATGTTGGCCCGCTCAACCTACCCGTTGGACTGCGGATGTGCAACGAAGGCCAGGTTGAGGTGGATGCCGGAGACGGAGCAGTATTGCTCGAGCGCGCCATTGGTGAAGTTGGTGCCATTGTCCGTGATGATGTTGTTTGGCATGCCGTAGCGCACCGCCATGTCCTTGATGAACCGAATGGCTGTTGGCCTGTCCAGTTTCTTGATTGGTCGTGCCTCGATCCATTGGGTGAACTTGTCCACCGCCACCAGCAGGTGCGTCATCCTGCCGCGAGCGGTTTTGAAGGGTCCCACTATGTCGAGTCCCCAGACCGCGAAGGGCAGGCGATCGAAATGGTGCGGAGTGCTGACGCCGGCTGGTGGTTGCGTTTGCTGAAGCGCTGGCACCCCTCACACTTGAGAACAAGCGACTCAACATCTTGGAGGGTTGTGGGCCAGTAGAAACCGTGGTGGAACGCCTTGGCCACCAGGGATCGCGACACGGCGTGGTGCCCGCATTCGCCCTGGTGTATGTCGAGGAGGATGTCGATGCCCTGTTCCTGCTCGACACAATGCTAGAACATGCTGGTGGAGCTGCGCTTGATGAGCTCGTTGTTGATGATGCTGTAGGCGGACGCCCAGCGCTGCACTTGCCGGACTTCGGTCTCGTCCATGGGGAGAACCCCGTTCTCCAGGAATTCTGATATTGGGAGGCCCCAAGACGGAGCCGCAAACACGGCGAGGACGGCCACCAAGGTGGGTTCCGAGTCGGCAGCCCCCGAGCCGGGTTGAGCAGCCCCCGGGTCGGGGATGGCGATGGCCCGGTCCGGGGCGATGGTGGCCAAGTTGATCTGAGCAGCCCCCGGGCCGGGTTGAGGTGCGGTCGGGTCGTCTGGAACATGGATGGACTCGGAGTCCGGCGATGGCTTGACGGACGGCTTGCACAGGTGCTCGAGGGAGACGCCGGACGGGATGGACAGTCGTGTCAAGGCGATCTTTGCGAGCGTGTTGGCCGCTTCGTTCTCCGTGCATGGGACGTGGAGAAACTCGCAGCCCTCGAAGGATCCGGACAGCTTCTGGACGAGGAAGCGGTAGCTTGCCATGTTGGAGTCGCGAGCGTCCCACTCACCAGAGCACTGCTGCACCACCAGGTCCGAGTCGCCGAAGCAAAGGACGCGTCGGATGCCGAGTTCCTTGGTGAGCCGGAGGCCGTGTACAAGGGCTTCGTACTCGGCGACGTTGTTGGAGGTGGTGAAGTGGATCTGGAGAGCGTAGCGGAGCCGGTCGCCCTTCGGGGATGACAGTACGATGCCGGCCCCCAGGCCGAGTTGCATCTTGGATCCATCGAAATGCATGCATCAATGCGTCGAGTCGGGGGGCGGCGGCAAGTACTGGGTCTCGGTCCAGTCGACGAGGAAGTCGGCCAGGGCTTGAGACTTGATCATGGTGCGGGTCTCGTAGAGGATTGTGTGGCCGGCTAGCTAGATCGCCCACTTGGCGACCCGGCCAGAGGCATCCCGGCACCCGATGATTTCTCTGATAGGCGCCGTGATGATCACGGTGACGACGTGCTCTTGGAAGTACTCCTTCAGCTTCTTGGCCGTAAAGTACACGCCGTTACACATCTTCTGGTAGTGCGGGTAGTTCTGCTTGGAGATGGAGAGCACCTCGCTCAGGTAGTAGACTGGGCGTTGGAGGGCTTGGATCTTGCCCTTCTCTGGTCGCTCGACCACCAGCACCGTGCTGACCGCCCGTGAGGTCGTGGCTATGTAGAGCAATAGCGGCTCCTTGTCGGTCGGCGCAGCCAGGACTAGTGCGGTGGAGAGCATGCACTTGAGGTCTTGGAAGGCCTCGTCTGCCTTGTCGTTCCATTCGAACGGGTTCGTCTTCTTCATCAGCTAGTACAGGGGTAGAGCCCTCTCGCCCAGCCGGCTTAGAAACCGGCTGACCGAGGCCAAGCATCCGGTGAACTTCTGGGACATCGCGCAGCCGAGCCGGCTTGCGCATGCGCTCGACGGCCTTGATCTTCTCCGGGTTTGCCTCAATTCCATGTTCTGAGATGAGGAAGCCGAGTAGCTTTCCGGCCGGGACGCCTAAGACGCACTTTTCCGGGTTAAGCTTGACCTTGTATTCGCGGAGGTTGGCGAATGTTTCCTTCAAATCGTTGAGGAGCATGAGGTGCTACTTGGTCTTCACCATGATGTCGTCCATGTAAACATGGATATTGCGGCCGAGTTGCGGCAGCAGGCATTTCTGCATGCAGCGCTGGAAGGTGGCGCCGGCGTTCTTCAAGCCAAACGACATGGTGATGTAGCAATATGCCCCAAAGGGCGTTATGAAGGACGTCTTCAGGGTGTCGGACGGGTCCAGCTTGATCTGGTGGTAGCTGGAGTAAGTGTCCAGGAAGGATAGGAGCTCGCACCTGGCGGTCGAGTCGATGACTTGGTCGATCCGCTGGAGAGCAAACGGATCCTTGGGACAGGCTTTGTTAAGGATGGTGTAGTCGATACACATGCTCCAGTTCTTGTTCTTCTTCAGGACAAGGACTGGATTGGCCAGCCGCTCGGGGTGAAACACTTCCATTATGAAGCCGGCCGCCAAAAGCTTGGAGACCTCTTCACCAATGGTTCTTCTCTTCTCTTCGGAAAATCATCGTAGGGGCTGACAGACAGGCTTGGCGTCCTTGCGGACGTGAAGTTTGTGCTCGACGTACTTCCTCGGGATACCCGGCATGTCCTTGGGGGTCCAAGCGAAGATATCCCAATTCTCACGGAGGAAGTCGACGAGCTCGCCTTCCTATTTGCTGTCGAGGCGGGAGCCTACGACAACGTACTTGCTGCAGCTGGGGTCTTCCGGGTTCAACTTCACTTTCTTGGTGTCCTTGGAGGGTTTGAAGGCAGCCTCATCGGCCGGGTCCTTGGTCGGGATCGACGCAGCGGAGGCCTCACCTGCCAGGGCGACGATACGGTCGAGCTGGCATCGCTCCTTGGCAATGACCAGTGACTCAGGCAACTTGGCGCCGCCTCGAGCGCACTCCAGGGACTTGCGGTAAACGCCGGTGATGGTGATGAGGCCCTTGGGACCCGGCATCTTCATCTTCGGGTACGCGTAATGGGGAACCGCCATGAACTTGGCAAGTGCAGGCCGGCCCAACAATGTGTGGTACGCACTGGACAGGTCCACCACCTCGAACCAGATTGGTTCGCATCGGAAGTGGATGCTGTCACCAAATAGGACATCGAGCCGGACCCGGCCAATGGGAGAGCAGGAGAGGCCGGGCACGATGCCATGGAAGATCATCCGGGTTGGCTCCAAGTCCTCGGCCTTGAGGCCGAGCTTGGTCATCGTGTTGCGATAGAAGATGTTGATGCTGCTACCGCCGTCGATGAGGACTCGGGAGAACTTGCACGTGTGCCGCACGACGATGGTGGGGTTGAGGACGAGGGCGTAACCACCCAGACTCGGCATGACTGCTGGGTGATCCTCCCAGGTCCAGGTTATCGGGCGATCCGACCAGTGCATGAACTCCGGCTTGGCCGGAACGACGGTGTTCACCTCCTGCCGAAGGAGGCGCTCACTGTGCTTGTCATCGCCGAGGCTGGTGAAGACGATGTAGGCCACATTCTTGTCCGGGTAGGCGTCGTCGCGCATCGCGCCGCCGGCTGGAGAGGCGGCGGTGGAGATGGAGGCGGCTGTCCCGCGCCTGGAACCGAAGCTGGAGGTGGCGGGACGTCGGCCCTCATGATGCGCTTCGTGATGGCGCACTACCGAAGCATGTGCATGGAGGGTCTTGCGCCACTGTGGTGCTTGCAGGGAGCGTCGAGCATCTCTTCGAAAGTCATGGCGGGTTGCCACGCCGTCTAGCCGATCTGCCAACGCTTCGCCGCTGGGTCCACCGATGGCTCGGTGGCCGCGACAAGTCGGTTGTCGTGGCGCTGCGCCGACTGGTCGGCCTTGCGCTTGTTGTTCTGGTGATGCTGCTGTCGGCTACTTTCGCCGGCTGGCTTCGGAGGGGGAATCGGCCTCGCCTTGCCGGCGTCATCCAGTGCCTCCTGGATCTTCACGGCGGAGTCGGTGTTGGCGTATTTGTCCGCCGTCACCATGGGAGCGGCCATGGTGGCCGACTCGGAGCGTAAGAGCTTGTGCTTGAGGAGGGTGCCCTCTCGGCACACGCTGACGAAGTACTGGATCGCCTCGACTTCATGGACGCCCTCGCAGCTGTTCCGAAGCTCGGTCCAGCATGCGAGGTACTCGCGACCGGTCTACATAGGCCCTTGCACGCACATGGCGGGTTGGCTAGGGCGGCCGGGTCGCTTTTAGGTCCCCGTGAAGTTGCGGATGAAGGCTTGCTCGAAATCGACCCACGTGTTGATGCTCCCCATCAACAGACTGTTCAACCATGTGTGGGCTGACCCTTGGAGCATGAGCGGTGCATAGCGCACGGCGAGGCGACGATTGGCACCGGTGATGCCAATTGCCGTGGTGTAGTCGATGAGCCAGTCTTCTCGCTTCACAGTCCCGTTGTAATTGGGGGTGTCGCGGGGGAGCATGAACCCTTTGGGAAAGGGCTCTTCCCAAATGCGTGGGCCGAAGCACGCCGGCCCGATAGCGCCGCTCTCCTCCACCTCCAGGGAGCGAGCCAGCTCATCGAGGCGGTGGCGAGCGTCAGCATCGTCGATGGGGCACAGGCCGAGCCGACTGGCGGCCAGGCCACGGGGGGCCAGGTCGGTTGGAGCCAGACGCCGTCCATGCTGGCCGGGTCCATGTTGGATATTTGGGACGGGCTCGTCGTCCAATCCGCCGGCGGCTGTGGCGGCCACGTCACGCCGAGTCCGGGCTCGGCCGGAGTGCGCCTCGCCGGGTCGTGAGGAAGCTGTGTGCAGAAGTTTGCCGGTTCCGCCAAGGCGGGCGGAGCCGGATCCTGTCGGCTTGGAGAGCTAGTTGAGGCAGTCCTGCTTGGCGTTGGCCGCGTTGAGGAGTTCGCGCATCTTCCCGATGCGCTCCTTCAGCTCCTCACCCGCGAGCTGGTCCAGGCCGACTGCATCTGCCTGGGCAGCGTTCATGTTTTTCGCTGGGGTCTCATAGACGGTCGGGACGGCGCCAAGAGCCCGGCCGATCGCTCCTCCCCGGGCACACACATCGGCGACCCGGCTTGGCTCGGCCGCGGCGGGCTTGAATCCGTAGGCGGCATTGCGCTCCAGCTGAGCGGTGTCCAGGCGATGGTTGGTGGCGGCGAGTGTCTCGGACAGGTCCAGAATTTGCTGGCGCCTTTCCTGGAGCTTGGTTCGGGCCTCAGCGACGTTGGTGGCGTCAACGTTGGTGCCGATAGGGATGCGGAGGCTCTGCATCAGAGTGTGCAACGGATCAGACAGCTTGGTCTGTTCTGCTGCGGCCCTGGCTTCGGCAGCCTTCCTCGTCTTGCTCTATGAGGAGGAGGCGCCATCGCCGGTGACGAAGACCTCCACATGGACATCCATCACCCCGGCGGAAACGCCGCCGCCGAGGGAGAGGGGGGAGTCGGAGTAGCTGAGCACCTCGGTGGGATACTCGTCGGCCGTGAATGCATCGGAGATGCGCAGCGCGGCGAAGGAGGCGGCGAGTGCGCCGACAACGTCGTCCACCAGTGCGACGAACTTGTCCGAGTAGGAGAAGGGCCCGGTCTAAAGCATGCTCCCGGCCAGCTCCTCGAGCTGCCCCATGGTGGGCGCCAACTATCATGGTGGGTGCACGACAGATGTCAAGGGATGGCTAAAGAGAGGAGGAGGCTCGAGGGCGCTAGTGGGCTCCAGAGGCGAGGTTGGTATGAGCGGGCATGGGACGCCGGACATACCCAGGTTCGGGGATCTCCATAGAGATAACACCCCTAGTCCTGCCGAGTTTAGTTTGATGTTTGATAATACAATGTGGCTCCTGGAGCTGTATGGGGGAGGAAGGAAGCTGGCCAAGGCTTAGGCTACTCCTTCTCCCTGGTGTTGATGTCTCGGTGGCTAGTTCTTCTCTATGCTCTGTTGCTTGCATGCCCGTATGCGAGGGCTCCTGGGGGGTTTTATAGACCAACCACCCAGGGGTACAATGGTAATGTTACAAGTCGGTGGGTCCGGGTTATCAGCGTCCGGGGACCCGGGCTGGGACCCTCCAGGGGCCTGTAGTTTGCCGGGTTCCCCTAGGCGCGGGCCCCGCATGCCTAGGGGGACTGTGCACCGTCTTGTCGATCATCAGGGCGTGGCCGAGTCGAGTCGTGTATATTGGCTCTCCGTCAGGTCGCCGCTTGCTGTCATCAGCGGTGAGGGCGGGGGAACTATAGCCACGCCAGTCCTGGTCAGTGGGTAGGTGAGGGGCACTGTTGCCACGCTCCGGCTGACCAGAAGCATGGGCGGGGCACTATTGCCTTGGTCATCGATGATTGAAGACTCGTCCCATCGTATGTCCTGGATGGGATGGGAGCTGACCCGTGGCTGGATTGCAGAGCACGCCACGGGTCGAGCTGGCTTGTCGAGGAAGCTTTGGTTGTGTCGGGTTCGGCTGTCTTGCGCTAGTTGTTGAGGCCGAGTCGACGCGTCTTGCCGGGTCAGAGAGTTTGGCCGGGTTGCGGGGCTTGGCCAGGTCGAGCGACCCGGCCAAGCGCATGCCGGCTTGAGGGGCGATGCCGGCCCCGTTGTTTTTGAAAAGGATCCGGGTTCCGTTGCCTGCCCGGGGTACATCCCCCCGACAAGTAGCGTAAGTATTTCCCTCAGTTTTTGAGAACTAAGGTACAATCCAGTAGGAGGCTCCTCAAAAGTCCCATGCACCTACACAAACAAACAAGAACTCGCAACCAACGCAATAAAGGGGTTGTCAAGCCCTTCACGGCCACTTGCGAAAGTGAGATCTGATAGAGATAATATGATAAGATAAATATATTTTGGTATTTTATAATATAGATTGGAAAAGTAAAGATGCAAATAAAAGTAGATTGAAAGCTTATATGATAAAAGATAGACCCGGGGGCCATAGGTTTCACTAGTGGCTTCTCTCAAGATAGTATAAGTATTACGGTGGGTGAACGAATTACTGTCGAGCAATTGATAGAAAAGCGAATAATTATGAGATTATCTAGGCATGATCATGTATATAGGCATCACGTCCGTGACAGGTAGACCGACTCCTGCATGCATCTACTACTATTACTCCACACATCGACCGCTATCCAGCATGCATCTAGAGTATTAAGTTCATAAAGAACAGAGTAACGCATTAAGAAAGCTGACATGATGTAGAGGGATAAACTCATGCAATATGATATAAACCCCATCTTTTTATCCTCGATGTCAAAAATACAATACGTACCTTGCTACCCCTGCTGTCGCTGGGAAAGTACACCACAAGATTGAACCCAAAGCTGAGCACTTCTCCCATTGCAAGAAAGATCAATCTAGTAGGCCAAACCAAACTGATAATTCGAAGAGACTTGCAAAGATAACTTAATCACACATAAAAGAATTCAAAGGAGATTCAAATATTTCTCATAGATAAACTTGATCATAAACCCACAATTCATCGAATCTCGACAAACACACCGCAAAAAGAGTTAGATCAAATAGATCTCCAAGAAGATCGAGGAGAACATGGTATTGAGATTCAAAGAGAGAGAAGAAGCCATCTAGCTAATAAGTATGAACCCGAAGGTCCGTGGTAAACTACTCACACCTCATCGGAGAGGCTACGGTGTTGATGTAGAAGCACTCCGTGGTGGATTCCCCCTCTGGCGGAGCGTCAGCGAAGGCTCCAAGATGGGATCTCGCGGATACAGAAGGTTACGGTGGTGGAAATAGTTTTTCATGGTCGCTTCTGATGTTCTCGGGGTACGTGGGTATATATAGGAGGAAGAAGTAGGTTGGTGGATGCCCGAGGGGCCCACGAGATAGGGGGCGCGCCTAGTAGGAGGGATGCGCCCTCCACCCTCGTGGACTCCTCGATTGCTTCTTGACTTGCACTCCAAGTCATCTGGATCACGTTTGTTGCAAAAAGATCGCTCCCGAAGGTTTCATTCCGTTTGGACTCCGTTTGTTATTCCTTTTCTCCGAAACACTGAAATAGGCAAAAAAAACAGCAATACGGGCTGGGCCTCCGGTTAGTAGGTTAGTCCCAAAAATGATATAAAAGTGTAAAGTAAAGCCCATAAACATCCAAAACGGGTAATATAATAGCATGGAACAATCAAAAATTATAGATACGTTGGAGACGTATCAAGCATCCCCAAGCTTAATTCCTGCTCGTCCTCGAGTAGGTAAATGATAAAAACAGAAATTTTGATGTGGAATGCTACCTAGCATAATTCTCAATGTAATTTTATTTATTGTGGCATGATTGTTCAGATCCAAATGATTCAAGATTAATGCTTATAAAACATAAAAATAATAATACTTCAAAGCATACTAACAAATAATCATGTCCTATCAAAATAGCATAGCCAAAGAAAGCTTATCCCTACAAAATCATATAGTTAGGCCATGCTTCATTTTCATTACACAAAATACTCCCATCACGAAGAACCCTGATGACGAGCTGAGCAATTGGTTCATACTTTTTAACGCGCTTCAGCTTTTTCAACTCTTACGCAATACATGAGCACAAGCCATGGACATAGCACTATGGTGGTATATGGTGGTGGTTGTAAAGACAAAAAGGGAGAAGATAGTCTCACATCAACTAGGCGTATCAACGGGCTATGGAGATGCCCATCAATAGATATCAATGTGAGTGAGTAGGGATTGCCGTGCAACGGATGCACTAGAGCTATAAATATATGAAAGCTCAACAAAGGAAGCTAAGTGGGTGTGCATCCAACTCGCTTGCTCAAGAAGACCTAGGGCATTTTGAGGAAGCCCATCATTGGAATATACAAGCCAAGTTCTATAATGAAAATTCCCACTAGTATATGAAAGTGACAACACTAGAGACTCTCTATCATTAAGATCATGGTGCTATATTGAAGCACGAGTGTGGAAAAGAGATAGTAGTATTGTCCCTTCTCTCTTTTTCTCTCATTTAATTTTTTTATTTTCTCTTTTTTATTTGTCCTTTCACTTTTTTGGCCTTTTTTTGGTGGGCTCTTTGGCCTCTTTTCCGCCCCTTTTTTTTAATGTCTGAAGTCTCATCCCGACTTGTGGGGGAATCATAGTCTTCATCATCCTTTCCTCACTTGGGACAATACTCTAATAATGAAGATCATCACACTTCTATTAATTTACAACTCGAGAATTACAACTCATCACTTAGAACAAAATATGACTCTATATGAATGCCTCCGGTGGTGTACCGGGATATGCAATGAATCAAGAGTGACATGTATGAAAATATATGAAGGTGGCCTTGCCACAAATATAATGTCAACTACATGATCATGCAAAGAGCAATATGACAATGATGGAGCGTGTCATAATAACGGAACAGTGGAAAGTTGTATGGCAATATATCTCGGAATGGCTATGGAAATGCCATAATAGGTATGTATGGTGGCTGTTTTGAGGAAGGTAAATACTGGGTGCATGATTCCGGCGAAAGTTGTGCGATACAATAGAGGCTAGCAAAGTGGAAGGGTGGGTGTGCGTATATCCATGGACTCACATTAGTCATAAAGAACTCGTATACTTATTGCAAAAGTCTACTTAGCCCTCGAAGCAAAGTACTACTACGCATGCCCCTAGAGGGATAGACTAGTAGGAAAAGACCATCGCTCGTCCCCGACTGCCACTCATAAGGAAGACAATCAAAAGAGCACCTCATGCAACAAATTTGTCACACAACTTTTACCATACGTGCATGCTACGGGACTTACCAACTTCAACACAAGTATTTCTCAATTTCATAATTATCCACTAGCATGACTCTAACATTACTACCTTTATATCTCAAAACAATTATCAAGCATCAAATTGATCCTAGTGTTTAATGCACTTTCTATTATAATTTTTATTATACCCAACTTGGATGCTCATCATTCTAGGACCAAATTTATAACCATAGAAAATACCATTCTGTTCTAATAGACTCTCAAAATAATATAAGTGAAGCATGAGAGATCAACAATTTCTTCAAAATTAAGCCACCGCCGTGCTCTGAAAGATATAAGTGAAGCACTAGAGCAAATACTATCTAGCTCAAAAGATAAAAGTGAAGCACATAGAGTATTCTAATAAATTCTAATCACGTGGGCTTCTCCCAAAAGGTGTGTACAGCAAGGATGATTGTGGTAAACTAAAAAGCAAAGACTAATATCATACAAGACGCTCCAAGCAAAACACATATCATGTGGCGAATAAAAATATAGCTCCGAGTAAAGTTACCAATGAACAAAGACGAAAGAGGGATACCTTCCCGGGGCATCCCCAAGCTTAGGCTTTTGGCTATACTTGAATATATTGGGGTGCCTTGGGCATCCCCAAGATTAGGCTCTTTCCACTCCTTATTCCATAGTCCATCAAATCTTTACCCAAAACATGAAAACTTCACAACACAAAACTCAACAGGAAATCTCATAAGCTCCGTTAGTGAAAGAAAGAAAAACCACCACATAAGGTACTGTAATAAACTCATTATTTATTTATATTGGTGTTAAACCTACTGTATTCAAATTTTCTATGGTTCATACCCTTACATACTAGCCATAGATGCATCAAAATAAGCAAACAACACACGAAAAATAGAATCTGTCAAAAACAGAACAGTCTGTAGCAATCTGTAACTCTCGAATACTTCTGGAACTTTACAAATCCTACCAAAATAGGAAGTCCTGGTAATTTGTCTATTGAACTACAGCAAAAAGAATCAACGCAAAATAACGTTTCTGTGAATTACTAAAATTGTTTTCGTGCGTGCAAAGTTTCTGTTTTTCAGCAGAATCAAATTAACTATCACCATAGGTTATCCTATAGGTTCTACTTGGCACAAACACTAATTAAAACATAAAAACACATCTAAAAAGAAGGTAGATGCAAAATTTATTACTAAACAGAAACAAAAACAAAAAACACAAAATAAAATTGGGTTGCCTCCCAACTAGCGCTATCGTTTAACGCCCCTAGCTAGGCATAAAAGCGAGGATAGATCTATTGTTTTTTATGTTGCTGAATGTGCATGTCGCACACATGCCACCGCCACGGCAGGAGCCTCATATGGCTCATGCCTTGTCGGGTGTGCTTCCATTTGGTCACAAAGCGAGGATAGATCTAAGTAGTGCCATCGTTGATCTAAGTAGTGCCATCTTTGGCTCTTAATTCATAAGTAGCTCGCATGATAGATTCATAAGGTAATTTAACTTTCTTTCTTGGAAAGTGCTCCATGCCTTTACTTAATGGAAATTGGAATCTAATATTCCCTTCCTTTATATCAGTAATCGCACCAATTGTTCTAAGTAAAGGTCTACCATGAATAATAGGACAAGAAAGATTGCAATCTATATCAAGAACGATAAAAACTACGGGCACCAAATTCCTATTTGCAACAATGAGAACGTCATTGATCCTTCCCATTGGCTTTTTAATGGTGGAATCCGCCAGGTGCAAATTTAAAGAGCAATCATCAAGATCGTGGAAACCTAGAATATCACATAAAGTTTTCGGAATCGTGGAAAAACTAGCACCCAAATCACACAAAGCATAACACTCATGATCATTAATTTTAATCTTTATAGTAGGTTCCCACTCATCATAAAGTTTTCCAGGTATAGAAACTTCCAAATTAAGTTTTTCATCAGAATATTACATCAAGGCATCAACAATATGTTTGGTAAAAGCTTTATTTTGACTATAAGCATGAGGAGAATTCACAATGGCTTGCAAAAAGGAAATAGAATCTTCTAAAGAACAATTATCATAATTAAATTCCTTGAAATCCAAGGTAGTGGGTTCAATGCTATTTAAAGTCTTGACCTCTCCAATCCCACTTTTACCAAATTTAGCATCAAGATCTAAGAACTCCGAATCATCGGGACACCTTTTAACTAAAGTTGACTCATCTCCAGTCCCATCATTATTAAGATTCATATTTCAAAACAAAGATCTAATAGGGGAGACATCAATAACTTTAAGATCTTCATCATTATTTTCATGGAAACTAGAAGAACATGCCTTTATAAAGCAATCTTTCTTAGCACGCAATCTAGCGGTTATTTTTTTGCACTCTTCAATGGAAATTCTCATAGCTTTGATAGACTCATTGATATCATGCTTAGGAGGAGTAGATCTAAGTTTAAAAGAATCAACATCAAGCGAGAGTCTATCAACGTTCCTAGCCAAATCATCAACTTGAAGCAATTTTTCTTCAAGCAAGGCATTAAAATTCTTTTGAGAGATCATAAATTATTTCACACTATTCTCAAAACCAGAGGGCATATTATTAAAATTACCATAAGAATTATTGTAGGAATTTCCATAATTATTAGAGGAATTACTAGGGAACGGTCTAGGATTAAAGTTTCCTCTATAAGCATTGTTACCAAAATTATTCCTACCAACAAAATTCACATCCATAGATTCATTACTATTCTCAATCAAAGTAGACAAAGGCATATCATTGGGGTCAATAGGAGCACTCTTAGTAGCAAACAATTTCATAAGTTCATCCATCTTTCCACTCAAAACATTTATTTCTTCTATAGCATGCACTTTTTTACTAGTAGATCTTTCGGTGTGCCATTGAGAATAATTAGCCATAATATTATCAAGGAGTTTTGAAGCTTCTCCTAAGGTGGTTTCCATAAATGTGCCTCCCGCGGCTGAATCTAAAAGATTTCTAGAAGCAAAATTCAAACCGGCATAAAAATTTTGTATGATCATCCAAAAATTCAAACCATGAGTAGGGCAATTGCGAATCATGAATTTCATTCTTTCCCAAGATTGGGCAACATGCTCATGATCAAGTTGTTTAAAATTCATAATATCGTTTCTAAGAGAGATGATCTTAGCAGGAGGAAAATACTTAGAGATAAAAGCATCTTTGCACTTATTCCATGAATCAATACTATTCTTAGGAAAAGACGAAAACTAAACTTTAGCACGATCTCTAAGTGAAAACGGAAATAACTTCAATTTAACAATATCATTATCCAAATCTTTCTTATTTTGCATCTCACACAAATCAATAAAGTTGTTTAGATGGGTAGTGGCATCTTCAGTAGGAAGGCCGGAGAATTGAGCTTAAATAACAAGATTCAGCAAAGCAGCATTGATTTCACAAGACTCAACATCATTAAGAGGAGCAATAGGAGTACTAAGGAAATCATTATTATTGATATTGGAGAAATCACACAATTTGGTATTATCTTGCGCCATCGCGACAAGTAATCCAACACACAAGCAAACAAAAAGGCAAGCAAAAGAGAGAGGAGTTTGGGAAAGAGAGGGCAAATAAAATAGCAAGGGTGAAGTGGGGGAGAGGAAAACGAGAGGTAAATGGCGAATAATGTAAATGGGAGGGAGATGAGTTTGTGATGGGTAATTCATATGTCTTGACTTGAGCGAAGACCTCCCCGGCAACGGCGTCAGAAATCCTTCTTGCTATTGAGCTTGTGTTGGTTTTCCTTGAAGAGGAAAGGGTGATGCAGCAATAGTAGTGTAAGTATTTCCCTCAGTTTTTGAGAACCAAGTTATCAATCCAGTAGGAGGCTCCTCAAAAGTCCCACGCACCTACACAAACAAACAAGAACTTGCAACCAACGCAATAAAGGGGTTGTGAATCCCTTCACGGCCACTTGCGAAAGTGAGATCTGATAGAGATAATATGATAAGATAAATATATTTTTGGTATTTTATAATATAGATTGCAAAAGTAAAGATGCAAATAAAAGTAGATTGAAATCTTATATGATAAAAGATAGACCCGGGGGCCATAGGTTTCACTAGTGGCTTCTCCCAAGATAGCGTAAGTGTTATGGTGGGTGAACGAATTACTGTCGAGCAATTGATAGAAAAGCGAATAATTATGAAATTATCTAGGCATGATCAAGTATATAGGCATCACGTCTATGACAAGTAGGCCGACTCCTACCCATATCTACTACTATTACTCCACACATCGACCGCTATCCAGCATGCATCTAGAGTATTAAGTTCATAAAGAATAGAGTAACGCATTAAGAAAGATGACATGATGTAGAGGGATAAAATCATGCAATATGATATAAACCCCATCTTTTTATCCTCGATGGCAACAATACAATATGTGCCTTGCTGCCCCTACTGTCACTGGGAAAGGACACCACAAGATTGAACCCAAAGCTAAGCACTTCTCCCATTGCAAGAAAGATCAATCTAGTAGGCCAAACCAAACTGATAATTCGAGGAGACATGCAAAGTTAACTTAATCACACATAAAAGAATTCAGAGGAGATTCAAATATTTCTTATAGATAAACTTGATCATAAACCCACAATTCATCGGATCTCGACAAACACATTGCAAAAAGAGATACATCAAATAGATCTCCAAGAAGATCGAGGAGAACATGGTATTGAGATTCAAAGAGAGAGAAGAAGACATCTAGCTAATAACTATGGACCGGAAGGTCTGTGGTAAACTACTCACAACTCATCGGAGAGGCTATGGTTTTGATGTAGAAGCACTCCATGGTTGATTCCCCCTCCGGCGGAGCATCGACGAAGGCTCCAAGATGGGTCTCGCAGATACAAAAGGTTACGGCGGTGGAAATAGTTTTTTGTGGTCGCTTCTGATGTTCTTAGGGTACGTGGGTATATATAGGAGGAAGAAGTAGGTCGGTGGACGCCCGAGGGGCCCACGAGAAAGGGGGGCGCACCCAGTAGGGGGCGCGCCCTCCACCCTCGTGGCCTCCTCGATTGCTTCTTGACTTGCACTCCAAGTCCTCTGGATCACGTTTGTTACAAAAAGATCGCTCCCGAAGGTTTCATTCCGTTTGGACTCCATTTATTATTCCTTTTCTTCGGAACACTAAAATAGGCAAAAAAAGCAGCAATACGGGCTGGGCCTCCGGTTAGTAGGTTAGTCCCAAAAATGATATAAAAGTGTAAAGTAAAGCCCATAAACATCCAAAAAGGGGTAATATAATAGCATGGAACAATCAAAAAATATTGATAGGTTGGAGACGTATCAGAGGCTCTTGAAGAGTGATTCAATGATCAACTTACTGCTGATGTGCTCGAAGCGATGAGAGCCCTGTTCAAGATTGATGATGCTCTGTTCAATAACATTGAGGAGGCTCTGATTGATCTTGCTGGGGATGCTGGACTAGATCATGTTGAGGGAGGGGGCCCTGTGAATGCCTGAGGGGCCGAGCCATGTTGGTTATGTAGTTAGTGTTAGTGTCCAATGTTTCAAAAAAATCCAAGGGTGGTTGTTGCTCCTGTGCACAGCTCGGTGTCTTCTATGTACTTGTTCGTGTCTAGCACTAGGTCATGTGGTCATTCCAGAGTTGGGTGATTTGGGGTTGACTGTAAGCTATGCTTATGTAATGGCATCATAGGCCTTTGTGTCCCCTCCTGTTCAAGGGTTAGACTGTTTCCCTATGATTAAACAACAGATAAATGTGTTGAGTTGGAACATAAGGGGCCTCAACTGCCTAGATTGCCATGCCGCCATCCACAAGACCATCGCGGCTTCCTCCTGTTAAATAGTGTGTCTACAAGAAACAAAGCTTGAAAGTGTTGATATGTTCAGGGCAAGTTTCCTTGGTGGGTATAGGCTGCGCAATTTTGCTCAGCAACCATCTATTGGTACCCGGGGTGGGATCCTCATGCCCTCGGATGATTACCATGTTGTTGTGACTGATGTGGTGACCACCACCTACTGCCTTTTGGCGATGATACACATCAAGTACTCTGATGTCAGCTACCGAATCATTGTGATGTACGGGCTAACATCCTCCACCCTCAAGGAGGGCTTCTTCACAGGGTTGATTACTCATGAGCCGTCGTGTGGGGAGCTCTGGCTAGCTCTTGGTGATTTCAATCAAATCTACCGCGCGAGGGATAAAAATAAGTAAAATTTCATTAGAACACGAACCACGAGATTTCGGACAACATTGCAGAGTTGTGACCTTAAAGAGATCCACCTTCAGAGCAGATGTTTCATTTGATCAATTGAGCGATCAAACCTGACGTTATGCAAGCTGGACTATTTATTCTACAAGGCAGAGTGGGACATCCAGTCCGGCACACATATTCTCCATCGATGTCCTCGTTGCTCTCTGAGAACTACTCGCTTTTGTGCTGATGACAAAGGACCACCAAACGCGTACAGTGACATCGTCATGTTCATCGGCAGCCAACCAGCTAGGTCGCAGTGGAGGAAATAGCGTTGTGTTCATCGGGAGGCAACCGACTGGGTTGGAATATGTCGTGTTCATCGGGAGCCAACCGACTTGGACGGAACAGCCAGAACGAGTTCTGGCGTACTGTAGAATGGATGAAACGTCCTTCTGTTTGACCGCCTACGGTCGAAATGGGGTCTTGTCCATCGAGAAGAGTCTGGCGTACCACAAAACAAAAGAAATGGACTTCTGTTCGAGTGCCTACGGTCGAAACAGGGTCCTTTTCATCGGGAGGGGTGTGGCATACCACAAAATAGAGGAAACGGGCTTTTGTTCGAGTGCCTACATTCGAAATGGTGTCCTGTTCATCGCGAGGGGTGTGGCGTACCACAAACGGAGGAAACAAACTTCTGTTCGAGCACCTATAGTCGAAACTGGGTCCTGTTCATCCACCGTCTACTGCCTCACTCCAGCCTCCACGGGCTACTGTTCATCCACCGTCGACTTCCTCCAGCCTCCACTGATACATCTCCAACGTATCTATAATTTTTGATTGTTCCATGCTACTTTATCTACTGTTTTGGACTATAATGGGCTTTATTTTCCACTTTTATATTATTCTTGGGACTAACCTATTAACCGGAGGCCCAACCCAGAATTGCTATTTTTTGCCTATTTTAGTGTTTCAAAGAAACGGAATATCAAACGAACTCCAAACGGAATTAAACCTTCGGAAACGTGATTTTCTCACCGAGCGTGATCTAGGAGACTTGGACACTACTACAAGGAACAACCGAGGAGGTCACGAGGGTTCCCCCCCTAGGGCGCGCCCCCTACCTCGTGGGCTCCCTGTTGGTCCATCGACGTACTCCTTCCTCCTATATATATGTACGTATCCCCAAATGATCAGATACGGAGCCAAAAACCTAATTCCACCGCGGCAACTTTCTGTATCCACGAGATCCCATCTTGGGGCCTGTTCCGGAGCTCCGTCGGAGGGGGCATCTACCACGGAGGGCTTCTACATCAACACCATAGCCTCTCTGATGAAGTGTGAGTAGTTTACTTCAGACCTTCGGGTCCATAGCTAGTAGCTAGATGGCTTCTTCTCTCATTTTGGATCTCAATACAATGTTCTCCCCCTCTCTTGTGGAGATCTATTCGATGTAATCTTCTTTTTGCGGTGTGTTTGTTGAGACTGATGAATTGTGGGTTTATGATCCAGCTTATCTATGAATAATATTTGAATCTTCTCTGAATTATTTTATGTATGATTGAGTTATCTTTGCAAGTCTCTTTGAATTATCCGTTTGGTTTGGCCAACCAGATTGGTAGTTCTTGCAATGGGAGAAGTGTTTAGCTTTGGGTTCAATCTTGCGGTGTCCTTTCCAAGTGACAGCAGGAGCAGCAAGGCACGTATTGTATTGTTGCCATCGAGGATAACAATATGGGCTTTATATCATATTGCATGAATTTATCCCTCTACATCATGTCATCTTGCTTAAGGCGTTACTCTGTTTTTAACTTAATACTCTAGATGCATGCTGGATAGCAGTCGACGAGTGGAGTAATAGTAGTAGATGCAGAATCGTTTCTATCTACTTGTCTCGGACGTGATGCATATATACATGATCATACCTAGATATACTCATAACTATGCTCAATTCTATCAATTGCGCAACAGTAATTTGTTCACCACCATAGAATACTTATGCTCTTGAGAGAAGCCACTAGTGAAACCTATGGCCCCCGGGTCTATTCTCATCATATCAATCTCTATCACTTTATTATTTGCCTTGTTTTTACTTTGCCTTTTACTTTTCACTTTGCATCTCTATATCAAAAATACCAAAAATATTATTTATCATCTCTATCAGATCTCACCCTCGTAAGTGACCATGAAGGGATTGACAACCCCTAATCGCGTTGGTTGCGAGTAGCTATCGTTTTGTGTAGGTACGAGGGACTTGTGCGTAGTCTCCTACTGGATTGATACCTTGGTTCTCAAAACCTGAGGGAAATACTTACGCTACTTTTCTGCACCATCCTCTCCTCTTCGGGGAAATCCAACGCAGTGCTCAAGAGGTAGCATCCACCAACTACTGTTCATGCATCCAGCCTCCACTGGCTACTGTTCATACAACCTTCACGGGGTCCTGTTCATCCACCCCCAACCGGCCGGGGTGCGTCGGCCTCCTTAGGGTCCTGTTCATCCAGCGGCAAGCGCCTACTACCACGGGGTCATGTTCATCCAACCCCCAGTGGGAACTGTTCATCCACAACCAACCAATCGACTCGACTCACCACGTCTCGACTCGTTCTACGTACCACGCGCATGGTAGCAACAGTCACTGTTCATCGAGAGGAAACCCAACACCGGCTGGCTACGTCTCGCACGGGGGCTCGCTCGGCTTCAGTAAGTAGCAGTAGTGATCGATCGCTCGGGTTCAGTTAGTAGCGACAGTGAAGGAATCGCTCGGGTTCAGTTAACAGCCAAGGGATCGATCGCTCGGGTTCCGTAATGTAATGCTCGTGTGTTAGTTCGTTCACCTTGTCACCATGGCTAATTCCTTGTCCACTCCTATGTCTCCCAAGTTTGAAGTTCTTCACTTCAAGAAAAGGCAGGGAGAAAAGTTAAAAGATGCTTGGTATATGATGATGGAATCTTATCACAAATGCACCCTAGAGGTGAACCTTACAATTCTTCTTCGCAATTTTTATGTTGGGTTAAACATGACGCATAGACAACTTTTGGATTGGATTGCCAAAGGAAATTTTATTGAAATTGATCCTAGTATTGCGCATGAAATTATAGAGGGAATAGTGGGAACACTACCTCAAAAGGGAGGATCTCATCATACCCAAGAAAAAACACAAGTGTTTGGAAAAATTTGCGAAGTAAGAAAAAAATTACAAAAATCTCTTGAGCCTCTTAAAAGTGTTAGTGGAAATCTTCACCGCATGAATATGTTGATCACTCTTTGCAATAAGCAGTTGGATTCGTTAGATCTAAAAATTTCCAAGTATGAAGGGAAGCGGAAAGAACCTCCCGGATTCGAGCATGACTCCGCTAAAAAACTGAAAATTAAAGATGGCAATACCTAGATCACCCTTGCTTTTATGCCTAGCTAGGGGCGTTAAACGATAGCGCTTGTTGGGAGGCAACCCAATTTTATTTTTTGTTTTTGTTTTTGCTTCTGTTTAGGAATAAATAATCCATCTAGCCTCTATTTAGATGTGGTTTTATCTTTTAATTAGTGTTTGTGCCAAGTAGAACCTATAGGATAACCTACGATGATAGTTGATTTGATTCTGCTGAAAAACAGACACTTTGCGCGCATGAATATAATTTTGTTAAATCACAGGAACGTGATTTTGTGTTGATTATTTTTGCTAATGTTCAATAAACAAATTTTCCAGGACTTCCTATTTTGGTAGAACTTTTAGAGTTCCAGAAGTTTGCGTTAGTTACAGATTGCTACAGACTGTTCTGTTTTTGACAGATTCTGTTTTGCGTGTGTTGTATGCTTATTTTGATGAATCTATGGCTAGTAAAATAGTTTATAATCCATAGAGAAGTTGGAATACAGTAGGTTTAACCCCAATATAAATAAAGAATGAGTTCATTACAGTACCTTGAAGTAGTATTTTGTTTTCTTTCACTAACGGAGCTCACGAGATTTCTATTGAGTTTTGTGTTGTGAAGTTTTCATGTTTTGGGTGAATTCTTTAGATGGATTATGGAACAAGGAGTGGCAAGAGCCTAAGCTTGGGGATGCCCATGGCACCCCAAATATAATCCAATGAAACCAAAAAGTCAAAGCTTGGGGATGCCCCGGAAGGCGTCCCCTCTTTCTTCTACTTCCATCGGTAATTTACTTGGAGCTATATTTTTATTCACCACATGTTATGTGTCTTGCTTGGAGCGTCTTGTATTATTTGCCTCTTTTCTTGTTAGTTTACCACAATAATCCTGGCTGTACACACCTTTTGAGAGAGCCATACATGATTTCAAATTTGTTAGAATACTCTATGTGCTTCACTTATATCTTTTGAGCTTGATAATTTTGCTCTATGTGCTTCACTTATATCTTTTGAGCGTGATAATTTTTGCTCTAGTGCTTCACTTAGATCTTTTAGAGCACGGTGGTGGATTTCTTTTAAAGAAACTATTGATCTCTCATGCTTCACTTAGATTATTTTGAGAGTCATTATTAGCATGGTAATTTGCTTAATATTAATATACTTGGTGTTCAAGATATGTGAAACTTTCTTTTGAGTGAATTGAATACTAAGATAAGTTTGATGCTTGATAATTGTTTTGAGATATGGAGGTGATAATATCAAAGTCGTGCTAGTTGAGTAATTTTGAATTTGAGAAATGCTTGTGTTGAAGTTTGCAAGTCCCGTAGCATGCACGTATGGTTAAAGTTGTGTAACAAATTTGAAACATGAAGTGTACCTGGCTTGTGCATCCTTATGAGTGGCGGTCGGGGATGAGCAATAGTCTTTTCCTACCAATCTATCCCCCTAGGAGCATGCGCGTAGTACTTGATTTTTGATGACTTCTAAATTTTTGCAATAAGTATATGAGTTCTTTTGACTAATGTTGAGTCCATGGACTATACGCACTCTCACCCTTCCGCCTATGCAAGCCTCTTCGGTACCGTGCATTGCCCTTTCTCACCTTGAGAGTTGGTGCAAACTTCGCCGGTGCATCCAAACCCGGTGATATGATACACTCTATCACACATAAACCTCCTTATATCTTCCTCAAAACAGCCACCACACCTACCTATTATAGCATTTCCATAGCCATTCCGAGATACATTGCCATGCAACTTCCATCATCATCATCATGCCATACACTAGTTTTGTCATATTGCCATTGCATGATCATGTAGTTGACATCGTATTTGTGTCAAAGCCACCATGCATTATTTTTCATACATGTCACTCTTGATTCATTGCACCATCCCGGTATACCGCCGGAGGCATTCATATAGAGTCATATCTTGTTCTAAGTTTTGAGTTGTAATCCTTATGTTGTAATCAATAGAAGTGTGATGATCATCGTTATTAGAGCATTGCCCAAATAAAAAAAAGGAGAAAGGCCAAAAAAAAGAGAGGCCCAAAAATATAAAAATAAAAATGGCAATGCTACTATCTCTTTTTCCACACTTGTGCTTCAAAGTAGCACCTTGTTCTTCATGTAGCGAGTCTCATATATTGTGCTTCAAAGTAGCACCTTGTTCTTCATGTAGTGAGTCTCATAAGTTGTCTTTTTATACTAGTGGGAATTTTTCATTATAGAACTTGGTTTGTATATTCCTACGATGGGCTTCCTCAAATGCCCTAGGTCTTCATGAGCAAGCAAGTTGGATGCACACCCACAAGTTTTCTTTTGTTGAGCATTCATAGCTCTAGTGCATCCGTTGCATGGCAATCCCTACTCCTCATGTTGACATCAATTGATGGGCATCTCCCTAGCCCGTTGATTATCCTCGTCAATGTGAGACTTTCTCCTTTTTTGTCTTCTCCACACAATCCCCATCATCATATTCTATTTCACCCATAGTGCTATATCCATGGCTCACACTCATGTATTGCATGAAGGTTGAAAAAGTTTGAGATTATTTAAGTATGAAACAATTGCTAGGCTTGTCATCGGGGGTATAGAAGTTGGGAACATCTTTGTGTGAAGAAAATGAAGCATAGCCTAACTATATGATTTTGTAGGGATGAACTTTCTTTTGACATGCTATTTTGAGAAGACATGATTGCTTTGATTAGTATGCTTGAAGTACTATTATTTTTTATGTCAATATGAAATTTTGTCTTGAATCTTTCGGATCTGAACATTCATGCCACAATTAAGAAGATTTACATTGAAATTATGCCAAAGTATCACTCCGCATCAAAAATTCTTTTTTTTATCATTTACCTACTCGAGGACGAGCAAGAATTAAGCTTGGGGATGCCTGATACGTCTCCAATGTATCTATAATTTTTGATTGCTCCATGCTACATTATCTACTGTTTTGGACTATAATGGGTTTTATTTTCCACTTTTATATTATTTTTTGGACTAACCTATTAATCGGAGGCCCAGCCCAGAATTGCTGTTTTTTTGCCTATTTTAGTGTTTCGAAGAAACGGAATATCAAACGGAGTCCAAACGGAATGAAACCTTCGGAAACGTGATTTTATCACCGAACGTGATCCAGGAGACTTGGACCCTACTCCAAGGAACAACCGAGGAGGTCACGAGGGTGGGGGCGCCCCTCCTAGGGCGCGCCCCCTACCTCGTGGGCCCCCTTTTGCTCCACCAACGTACTCCTTCCTCCTATATATACCTACGTATCCCCAAACGATTAGATACGGAGACAAAAACCTAATTCCACCGCCGCAACTTTTTGTATCCACGAGATCCCATCTTGGGGCCTGTTCTGGAGCTCCGCCGGAGGGGGCATCTACCATGGAGGGCTTCTACATCAACACCATAGCCTCTCCGATGAAGTGTGAGTAGTTTACTTCAGACCTTCGGGTCCATAGCTAGTAGCTAGATGGCTTCTTCTCTCTTTTTGGATCTCAATACAATGTTCTCCCCCTCTCTTGTGGAGATCTATTCGATGTAATCTTCTTTTTGCGGTGTGTTTGTTGAGACCAATGAATTGTGGGTTTATGATCCAGCTTATCTATGCATAATATTTGAATCTTCTCTGAATTCTTTTATGTATGATTGAGTTATCTTTGCAAGTCTCTTCGAATTATCCGTTTGGTGTGGCCAGCTAGATTGGTAGTTCTTGCAATGGGAGAAGTGTTTAGCTTTGGGTTCAATCTTGCATTGTCCTTTCCCAGTGACAGCAGGGGCAGCAAGGCACGTATTGTATTGTTGCCATCGATGATAACAATATGGTTTTTTTATCATATTGCATGAATTTATCCCTCTACATCATGTCATCTTGCTTAAGGCGTTACTCTGTTTTTAACTTAATACTCTAGATGCATGCTGGATAGCGGTCGATGAGTGGAAAAATAGTAGTAGATGCAGAATCGTTTCGATCTACTTGTCTCGGGCGTGATGCCTATATACATGATCATACCTAGATATACTCATAACTATGCTCAATTATGTCAATTGCTCAACAGTCATTTGTTCACCACCGTAGAATACTTAGGCTCTTGAGAGAAGCCACTAGTAAACCTATGGCCCCCGGGTCTATTCTCATCATATCAATCTCTATCACTTTATTATTTGCCTTGTTTTTACTTTGCCTTTTACTTTTCACTTTGCATCTCTATATCAAAAATACCAAAAATATTATTTATCATCTCTATCAGATCTCACCCTCGCAAGTGACCATGAAGGGATTGACAACCCCTAATCGCATTGGTTGGAGTAGCTATCGTTTTGTGTAGGTACGAGGGACTTGTGCGTGGTCTCCTACTGGATTGATACCTTGGTTCTCAAAAACTGAGGGAAATACTTACGCTACTTTGCTACATCATCCTCTCCTCTTCGGGGAAATCCAACACAGTGGTCAATAGGTAGCTTCTACCAACTACTGTTCATGCATCCAGCCTCCACCGGCTACTGTTCATCCAGCCTCCAGGGGTCCTATTCATCCACCCCCAACCAGTCGGGGTGCGTCGGCCTCCTCAGGGTCCCGTTCATCCAGCGGCAACTGCCTACTACCACGGGGTCCTGTTCATCCAACCCCCAGCGGGAACTATTCATCCACAACCAACCAATCGACTCGACTCACCATGTCTCGACTCGTTCTACGTATCACGCGCACGGTAGCAACAGTCACTGTTCATCGAGAGGAAACCCAACACCGGCTGGCTACGTCTTGCACGGGGGCTCGCTCGGCTTCAGTAAGCAGCAGCAGTGATCGATCGCTCGCGTTTAGTTAGTAGCAGTAGTGAATGAATCGCTCGGGTTCAGTTAACAACCAAGGGATCGATCGCTCGGGTTCCGTAATGTAGCTAGTGTGATCCCTCGTGTTCCGTTAGCAAACGACTCACACACACGCGCATACACAAGAGAAACGCACAAACCACAGTGCATCGCTCGGTCCCGACCACCCACCGTAGTTGAGAACTCCCTGATATTTTCCTCGCCCTCACTTCTACCACAAATTTTTCCGTCATGGACGGCCAAAAGAATGTCATGCAGGTGCGTCTCCGGCCCGACCAGGACGAAAAGCCCATTTTCTCTCATATTTTTTGTCATGGAAGTAGTAGCCCACCACATCTACAATGATACGTGTTTTTGTCACAATTATCGTCATAGAAGTGTCATAAGCTTGATAGAAAAAAAAATCGTTCGGGCCAAAATGTCATGGATGTGTCTTATTTTTGTAGTGATTATAGATACGTTGGAGATGTATCAGGGTCCGTCGATGGCAGAACCGTCATTGAGGTCGGGTCTGCAGCCGGTGGGTGTGTAGTGTCGGGTGCCAGCGGGGATGCTGCTCCGGGGTGATGTTCTGGACGGGAACCGACGGGATGGCCCTGTAGATTCTGGATCTAGCGGTGGAGGAGAGC
>NC_041393.1:596063445-596245626 GCF_002162155.2 Triticum dicoccoides
GGAGAGTTTATGTCGAGTGACAGAGGAGAGGTGCCTGCTTGAGCATAATGATTCGAGGGAGAGAGGTTGAAGTGTTTTATTTAGCGGGGGTAGTTTGGTTGTAAATATGGACAACTTCCCTTTCTCGTTTTCGTGGAGTTAGGCTGATCGAGCTTCGCATTTTTACACTACGAGCGGGCTGAGCTTTTCTAATCTAGCTTCTACTAGAAAAACCGTTCGAGAACAGCTTCACATCTGAAATCTGAGACGATAAAGCCAAAGGAGATCAGAACATGCCCTATGTACAGGTATGTTAGTACGTTACTTGCTCTCTATCTATAATATCATTTGATCTTTCTTGCCACTATGCGCACTATTCATAGCGACACGTGGATGGCGCGAGCTTTCCTAGCAACCCCTTCATCCTTTATAGGTTAGATCTTGTTGTAGTCAATGGTTACATTCTCCATTTAAACTTCTTCTATTAAGTGGTCTCCATCATAGGTACGATTATATATTTTAAATATGTTATAAATTTTCTTGCTTGAATTCTGCAATCTTTTGGAAGAAGATAAATAACTGATTGTGAATTTTGTTGCATATTGTCTATTGTACGTGTGCTTTGTTGGTTAAAAGTTACCGTAATCAAGTGTAAGTTGCTTTGAAGGCATTCAGGGCTATGTTTCTGTTGGACCAAATCGTATTTGAGTAATTTTTTATATACAAAATTAGAGAGTAAGGTGGAGAGTTGGGAGAGGAGAGGAACGTTGGTTTATAAGTGCATAAATGCCAGCACTGAATGGGTAGTAAAACTGTAGGTGAACCGCATCATTATTATGGAATTATTCCTATTCCTTACATATACTTCATGCCAATAATTATCATTTCTGTTTATAAAGGGTAGGCCATTATCTTCTTTGTGTATCCATCACAGGTTCACAGTACACTCAGTAGAAAGAGATTATGACAATGCAATGGTCCATAAATGGTGTAACTACAGTCATTACCTCTTTCTCAAAGTGAAAACTTACATAACATTTGTGTGGAAAAGTAGCCCGTGGAGGTCATGTGGCCTGTCACTAACACTTGATGCAAAAGGAAACAAATATTGTTCACTTAAAAAATGAAATATATGTATACATATTCAAATCTCTTCAAATATATGAGCGCATGAACCAGAACATGTGTGATGAGTGGAGGAAACTTCACAAGAAGTGCCATTTGCAAAAAAAGGACCATTGGCCCTCTAGAAAGTACACCCATTAGTTATGGAGTGCATAGCAGGGCTTCAAATAAGCGAAGTCAAGTTGCAAACTCAGTTGTACAACTAATTCAGATCGAAATTAAAACAAACATAATTTTAAATTCAACTAAGCAAAATGTTTCTGCAACATGCCCGACAAAGTAGAAGTTGCTCCACAACATTATTTCTATATATGTGATTCATCCTTTACTGAACAAATACAAAACTTACCAAGAAAAGCCACAAAATACTCAACATCAGTTTTAACAACAGGATAAAGGAAAAGGGGGTCTCCACAGAATTGAGCCTAACTGACTTGACACTGGATTTTCAGTTCAATTCCATAGATGACCTGGATTAGATCAAACTTGACTAGAACATATAGATGTTTTCGTTTCAAAATTCTTCATAAATCTGAAGTGGTTTTAAGATTGTTCACAAAATTTAACCAAGTCAATTCATCAAATTTTGCAGAATAACAATCCAAAGAAATTAGTAATATCTATTTCAATCTAAGCCTTATTTGGCGGTACATAAACAGTGCTCTACTGTTATTAGCGAGCTCTGTAACATCTCCACTAATGAAGAGCCTAAACATGAGATGTTACATTCTCTTTACATGATTATGTGAATTAAATAACTATTGCTCAATATAAGTTACAAATTTGTTGTACTCCGACCTTATACTGTAATACATACTATAATAGAAGTTAATACAATCACTTGTAGGAAATATCCGCAAAGCCAGACAAGAGATGGATCTGGTACCAGAGAACTATAAATCACTTTCATACATACTGCAAGTCTAAAACTTGTAATAACACACTCAAGTTGATCGGATATAAGAATACACATTACGAAGGTGAAGCGCACAACTTCAATGTGAACAAAAATGATTCGTTGGAAGATAAATAGAGGAAAGTAATATGGACCTAGGATTTATCCGTCAACAACTCATTTCATATAACTGTAAGAGGGAGAGAAATCTACGCTTGTGAACCTCCGGTAAAAAAGCTATTGATCAGACAGTGCCCATTTTGATAGTCATGTCATGTTTGCCTAAAATGCCATTAAATCGCTCCATGAGTAATCAGTAACATCCAAGTCACATATTTATTTGAATAGAGAAATATATTATAGCCAGAAAAAGTCTAAATTTTCAACTATATCATGCAGTTTTTATATCAATGATAACCGATTATATGGCACTGCATAATCTTACTTCAAAGAAAGCTTACCTTAGATAGGCGCACACACCATTTACACATGATAGCCCCTCGACATGAACTGCATGCTCCAAGAACAAAAGAACATGAACCACCACATCAACTCCAGCAGGAGATGAAGGTCTAGTGCTATGAAAACTGCTGAGTGCTGACTGCTAAAGGGGCGGATTGAGGCGGAGGAAGACGTGAAGGCACTCCAAACAATTTGACTAACAGCACCAGCAAAAATTTTGGAGAGAAGCAACAACATCATTAGATGGAATATGAACCATGTGGAAGGAGGGGCGCAGCGGTACAAAAGATCTGCACCACGGAAGAAGACATAACATCAAATTAAGCAAGAAGAACATATATAGGAACATCGCGGCATGAACAGAGGAGGCGATGGTATTGTAATACACATTCACCATCGCCGGATAGTAACATGCATCCACCACCATTATTGATTGTATCGATACTCCGATGCTCCGTTGAGGCCACAAGTCGAGTAATCGCAGAGCCGCGCGTTGCTGAGAGGATCGCCGGTGCAGCGCGGTCCAACGGCTAGGGTTTGCATGCGGCTCGGTGTAGAGGAGCGAAGGGGGTCATCTCGGGGTTCCGATTGTTGGTGTCATCTTCGCCGTAGATGGGGGAGAAGGAAGTCGTGCTCGAACTGCCGCCTTCACATCTTGATTTTTTTAACACAGCACACACACAAGCACTCATATACACGCGCATACACTCACCCTATGAAGGAACACACACACACCCTACCCCTCATCCCTCGCTACCTAATGGGCCGGTCCCTCAGGCCCAATTAGTCTAATCAATGAGCATGTTGTGTTTTGGCCACCGGAGTAGCCTCCTCTTAAGACAGTTAGCTCACTAAGGAGAAACGTGGTTCCCAGATTAGATCGGATGGTCGGAAACAGTTTGATCAAGAAAATGGACAGTCTAGACGTCTGACGGCGTGAGAGGGCAAGGTTTAGGTGCAGTTTTACTATCATGAATTGGGTGAGCGAGCCCTCGTGGTGTTTGTGTGTAACACCCATCTCTCCAATGATGATAGCTTCTCTCCAAGGTAGTGAACATCGACTTGTTTATGCATGCTTCGGTTATGCCTAACACTACCTCTTTACTTTTCATTTACCTTTGTCATTTGACATTGCATTCATCATACATGATTGTTTATACCATCATAACGAAGTGTTTATGCATGCCTTTACATTCTGCATAGCCTAAACTTGCTACTAATTAGTGAAAATTTTGTAGTTGTCCCTATTTACCCCCTTTAGTTCCATCCCTATCCTTCTAGTTATAGTGCCCACGATTTCTATTGGTAGCATTAAGCAATAAAATGTCAGCCTTTCGCGCAAGGAGGCAATGAATGTAACATGGGATGGACCTACCCATTTAGCTAATTTAGTTAGCTACAAAATCCGGTTTTGGGAACCTTCTAGAAGGTTTCACCAGATTATTTATATTTACCAAGTTTATGTTTTCATTTTCTTGTTTTTAAAATAAATTTCAAAAAATCTGGATTTCTAAAATGTTTGTATTTACAGATGTTTTGATTTCAAGAAAATGTCTAAAATATTTAAAATTTTGCATCTAAAAAATATTCTCATATCTTTAAAAATTAATAAAAACACTTATACTTTTAAAAATTCTGCATTAAAAACTGCTCAAACATTTCAAAAAAATGTTAGCATTGTTTTACAAAAACCTTCAAAAACTTAAAATATGTTCGTGTTTTTATTTTTGAATTCACTTTCTAAAACAAATAGCTTTCATCTAGAAAACCACAATTAAATACGAAAAATATATAATGAGACAAAAAAGCTAGGGTGGAACACTCGTTAAGCATGGTTGCTACATGGTTCGGCCCAGTCTGGTGGTATTATGTGGAACGGCGAAAAATTGACGCTGGTGCATCACATAGGACCTCTCGACAACGCGTTCGCCTATGGTGCATCTGAAGTGGGCCAACCTAGCACTGGTGGCAACCATAACTATATATACAGACCATGTGTCTGTCTAACGGAGATGGTTGTGAATATTTTCACGCAAGTAGCATTTAATTGTGGCATATACCTTATTAATACTGGTGCAAAATAATCTCTTAAGCATTCTATTACATTTCTTTAATGTCATTAAACCATATGATATTTATTTCTATAAGATTTAAATCTTTCTCTAGTACATGTTAGGCTAATCCATACAATACTAATTGAATATCACGCAAATCTTTATTTTTAATGCGCAAAAAATATTGCATATTTATTTAATGTGCAAAAAATATATGACATTAATGAAAATATTTTGTGTGCATTAAAGAAAGATTTGCACAATATTCAGTTAATTTTATATGGTTTAGCTTGACATGTACTAGAGAAAGACACAAACATATGGTCTATATACAGTTCTGGTTGCCCATAGTGATCATCATTTATTACATATCAATATGTATAGGCTTAATCTACTTCGACGACCTATTGCCTTATGTTTCTTTTATCATGCTCATTAATATTGGCGCAAAAAATTGTTAAGCATTAAATTAAGATTCTTAAAATTTGTGCAAAATCATTTATTAAGCACTCTATTACATTTCTTTAATGTAATTAAACCACATGATATTTATTTCTATAAGATGTAAATCTTTCTTTAGTATGTGTCATGCTAATCCACACAAAACTAATTAAATATCACACAAATCTTTATTTAATGCGCAAAATATATTGCATATTTATTTAATACACACAAAATATATGACATTAATTACAATATTTTGTGTGCATTAAATAAAGATTTGCACAATATTCAGTTAATAGAGTATGGTTTAGCTTGCCACGTACTAGAGAAAGACACATACATATGGTCTATATATAGTTCTGGTTGCCCATAGTGATATTCATCTATTCATATCAATATGCATAGGCTTAGTTTACTTCGACGAGCAATTGCTTTATGTTTCTTTTATCATGCTCTTCAAACTAGAGGTGTTCGGTTCTTCCATACCATTCAAGAGGTAATCATATTATATATTGTGATATACATTATTGTATATAAATATTACACGTGAGTGAGATGGATTAGTGGGTTACTTTCCCCACCATTCTTTTTTTGAGGAATTCCCCACCATTCTTGGCCTTTTGATGAGTTATATTCATTCCAAAAGACACCATGGTTCATAATAACCGTGCATAACAAGAATGGACCCATAAGTTAAGAATACTAAATAATTACATGATAGGACCAACACAAACACATATCTATGTTGGAAGGACTATAGACATTACTGGACCGTGTACACTCCTCTTGTAATAGTTGGATTCCAAAAAAATCATGGGAGTGAAATAATCAACATACTATGTTAGAGTAAATTTTCAAAGTGGTTAGCATGTCTACTATTGCTATGACTACAATGTTTAGCTACTACAACATAAACATTAGCTTCAAGTTCTCGATTCTACAAAAGATACTTTACATAAGTTTTTCCCCTCTTCACATACATTTACATTTTTACTTGAAGGAAAATGATTCATTGGCCAAAGATTTGGTCCATGGTCCAGCCAAACAAATTCGCAAAAGTTTGAAGTCAAACTCCACTGAAGTAATAACTTCTGGACAAGGTTCTAGTTTATGGGATGATCCCTATGTGAGTTATACTTTCTTATCTTCACTCGTTTTACTTAAATATTTTATCCATGATTATCAAATAGTACACTTTTTAGGTGTAGTGAACCAATATATAGTGATTTAAATCTAAAATAAGCAACGTGGCATGCCATTTTCAGGAATATATGATTAATTACGGAATTCACGTTGGAAATCATACTTACATGTATAGAGTGGCATATGACTTAGTATGATGTTGCACTGCAACTATTCTGACATGTTCACCAATATGAATGCTAGATGATTTAAATAACAACGACACTAGTTGGTAACATATCAGGTTTGGGCAAATTTTATGATATTATGTCGATAGGCAACTATGAATATCCGCATGTACTAGATAATTGCTTATTTGAGGATTTCACCCAAGAAAGGGCAACAATAACACCCACCAAGCCGAATAGATATTGTGAAATAATATGTTCATAATATGATGCTAACCTACTTGCCATCAAAGTGAGATGAATGATATTTTAGTCTAAGGTAGCCTTTATAGTCATCCTATTTATCTTTGCCAATTTAATAAATTAAGGAAATATGTCTGCATTTGAAGATATTTGCATACTTATTTTTATCACCAGACAGATATCACGTGTTTGAGCTTCCCCATTGCATATAGGTAGTATTGTTTTATACAACGTGTTATTTTGGAAAACTAGCATAATGATCCGAACATTAGCATGGATGGATTTGTTAGTTCCTTTCTTTCAATTTGTATAATATATTTACTACGCTAACTTTCAGACATGCAGTGAAATTTATACACCTTTTAAACTATAAAATATTGGAAGCAAAAATACACCTTGTTAAAAGTTTGATGACATTGTTTTAAGCTATTTAGTACCACCAACAATTGTTCGTTAAATGTTTCACCATAGAAACTGATAGTTCCTTATGTTCTTTACGCAATTATTGTGTTAACTTTGAGGTATTTTTTGACATTTATATACATTTTAAACTATTAATTTTTTGAAGAAAATACCCCCTATGAAAATTTTGATGCCACTGCTTTTGGCCAGTTATTCTGCATCAAAAAACATAGTTACATCATTTTTTCTTTGTAATTATGGTAAATTATCATTCAAAATAAAGAAACCTTTTGTGTCCAATACATACATCCCGAGGAAATATTATTGGAGTTTTGCTTAAATATTTTCGTAAGTGCACCAACTTATCGGTAACGATCAATTATTGGACAATAGAAGGTTGGACTTATTGCGGACTCTAGCTCGTCATGAAACACAATTGTGTTTCATGTCGATTTTTAGATTTTACTCTGCCACTTCCCATATCAATATGTGGCAATATTTCCACTAATAATAAATAGAAATGTTTGTAACAAGTACCAATACCTTACATTTTTTCACTCCCATCCCACCTTGTATTACGCTTGTGTTATTTAATTATGTGATATAATGCATGGAGATGCTTCCACACATGCTATCCTTAATCTTTTCTTTTTGCGTGGATGTTATCTTTACTTAATCTAATTACCTCTAAATTTTGACTTATATAGTTATTAATGAATATTCATTGATGATTGCAAAAATATTGTTTCACACTCTTTTAACTCAACCTTGTTATCATGTGAATATCAATTGTTTTAGACAACACAAATGGATAATTTTACTTGACATGCGGGTCTTTGCTATCAAATGTTAAGTTCTCTCTGGAACACATAGATGTAAAACTAATAAGATACATTTGCCACACTAAGCAAACCATGATAACTAAGCCAAATCATGTTATAAATGGGTGAAAAAACACACGATTGATATGTCATGGCTTGTTGTATCCTACACAAGTAAAACCACAAAAAGTAACAAGATACATGTAATTTGAGATTAGGGATTACTTTAGTAGAGAGATAATCCAAACCATGGATAAGATGTTGTATAACTTTTAAATATTTGTTTCATGACATGAAAGCTCATATTCAGCCTCATAAAAAGTTGAAGCCGGCAACTATTATCCTATGATACTAGGCACACTTAGTTACTCCTTTCGTTGGCAATCGGGTGTTTCTTTTGTATCAAAACTATGGTCGAACTATCATTGCATGAGGTTTCTTGACGCTTAAAATAAAACATGATTTTCATAATGCTAACTAAACAAAAGCTCTCATCATTCTTAAGAAAGAAGGCATGAATAGGGTTGTCCATAGAATTGTAACAGTGTATTTCCATGCAAAGCTCGTTTGTTCCCAATAGGCCCTTGTTTTTGTACCCACACCATTATTATGCTTCCTTTCTGTGATATGCTCCCTTGCACAAATCTCATACAGGTGTTGATCCACTTCATCTTCCACTAGTATCATCCATAACATGCATATGGTCCTCTAAGCTTTAATTCTTCTCAATCAACAACCTCTTTCTTGCATCTAGTGATTAGTGACCTATGATCGATGCATGCCTTCACATATGTTATTGTACTATGTCCTTTTTTAACTAACGGGGAACATGATGACTATCTATTCGTCTAATCAATCCATTCATATTGATACTTTCATAGCATATCATGTTAACATTGGTCATTAATCTCTACATATCACATATTATAGAATAAAAATAATTAATAATTGTATGTTTCTTTTGTTCCATATTTTGTCCTAGGCTTAGTTTCACATATAAATTTAAATATTCATTTTAATATAAGTTTTATTTTGGCATTTAGGTATTTTTTTACTTCACATAGTGCATATGACACTAAATTGTTAACATGAATTATTTGTTTTCTTAATTTCACATATGTTTTGGATATTCCTAACTTCACAAAGCTTTACTATGGAAACTAAATTACCGATTTTTTATTATTAACAATTCCACTCCCTCCATTCACTATATAAGATGTTTTGGGTACTTCAATATGGACTACATACAAACTGAAATGGGAGAACAAACGCACTAAAACATGTCTATATACATCTGATTTAGAAAAAAGTTAGAACATAATATAATTCAAAATGGAGGGAGTACTATTCAATTATAAAAGAGACTTGTATTTTTTCCATTTGATAACAGGTGTACTCTGTATACACATAGAATATATAGATACTAATAAATAATCATATTCATCTACAATGCTATAATGTTAACCTATGTCGATAAAAGTACTAGCTTATATTCCTCTTTCCTTATTAATCTACATTTTTGGAATGTGCATTCTGTGAACATACACTTCCAAGAAAATTTATCATATTTTGTTGGGCATTGTAAATAGTGTGGTATGTCATTCCTACATATTTGTTTATTTAGACCTTTTTGTTAATAATGTAAATAGAAGACCATATGTAGGATGACTTATGAAATAATATTTTTATATCATCACTTGACACTGATAGAAACACATTTTTGATAAAACTTGGCAACAAAGTTATATATGTAACAATAAATGTTGCTAAAAAGTAGTTAAATTTTGAGAAAGATCTTACATAACTTTCCTTATGAACATATAACAAGTGCCTTTGGAGATAAAAAAAAGATACATTAGAATGAACACAAAAGGCATATTGTTGAAATGTTATTGTGGGAAGGACTAAATTAGTAGGCCTAGCGGTGCCTAGACCCCATGTAATAGATCGATCAAGCTATTCAATTACTTTTACTAATTTCTTTTAGGCATCTTCACTTGGGAATTTTACTACAAAACCAAACAGTATGTACCTTGTGAACTATTATGTTAGCACGCCATTGTTTGTAGCTAGACAACGATGAGCTACCTTGAATTCTAGAATTGTTTTTGGTTAATCATTATGCATTTCTACAATACCTACTTCTCTAGGTTTTGTGTTGTTTATTTGATTGCTTCCATCTTGCAGTTTGTGGCACACCTAACACATTCTGGAGGTCCCAATGACAACTATTATGGCTTACATGCCACCATGGATGTTTATGGCCATGAACTAAAACATGGCCAGTTGAGTTCGACTACTTTTTGGATTAATCATGCCGGAGATGGTAAAAAATCAAGCTATAATGCGATTCAAGTTGGCTGGCATGTAAGCATTATTTTTCTTCCCATGCACATACCCTCTCAATTTGAATAATAAATTGGGCATTAATCAATGGCTTCAATTATGATATTACAATATTCAACATAAATACATCGTTTCGACTTGCCAAATGTCCTAGACATCCTTGTGATCAAATTAAATGTGCATTACAAAAAAATACTTAATGATATTTATTTGCAGGCTAAATTTTGCCCATTGAAAAGTAGGAAACTTGTGTTGTTTTTCTCTCAAGTGTTATATAATAGCTAAAAATAAAGTTGGACATGTGCAAAGTTACCAAAAACTCAAAACAATTTATAACCACATGTATGTTTAGATGTTAACCTTCTGCCAAATTTCATCAACAGAGCATTTCATCCATATGTTTGTCTTCTACGTGTAGCTCATAGACAAAAATTTTGTGGACAAAAGTTTATAGATACTCTAGGAACATCTACATGTGGAACTATTTCTACATTTAATGAAATTTTTAAATATGAATTTCAAATTTTGTAAATTGTGGGATCACTAGAGTCCATGAGACAAATGTCAGCAATCATAAACCATGACTTGTGATTGTGTAAATGGCAAACCAATTCATTTGTTTTCCATTTATTGGTTACTTTCTCACATCTTCCCCTTCTTGACCTATTAATGTGAGGCAATGTTTATTTTATGCGTACCCTTTGTTGAACAGATTAATCCAAATCGCTATGGCGACTCACATCCTCACTTCTACACCCGCTGGACGGTATTGTGGTATTTATGCTTTGAAAATTACTCTTTCCCACAATAAAAGTGATCTTACTCTAATAAGAAACATACATAGAAATTTTCTAACCCACACACAAAGACAATGTATGCACCAGAGAGATAATTATGATGCAACCGGCTGCTACAACATGGATTGCCCTGGTTACATACGGGTAGATGGCGCTGTTATAGCTCCGGGTGATGCTATACATCCGGTTTCTAATATCCCTGATGGACCTAGACAAAGTATCACTCTGAGGGTGCTAAAGGTATGATTTTCATACTTTTTGTATGCATTTCATAGCCATGCTATTCCCTTTACAAAAATCCGGCTACATGGTCGATAAGGGTGTATCATTTTTTTACAACCTAATAGTTGATTGATCATAACATATGTCAAACGTATAAATTAAAAGTGAAGGAGTTTTGTCTAAATCCTAATCAATTTCAGGACAAAAAAAGTGGAGATTGGTGGGTGTATTATGGATTCAATAAAAGCCCTACAGGCGTGGGATACTTCCCAAGGTCGTTCTTCAGCTACTTAGCAGAAAAGGCAGACGGAATGCAATTTGGTGCATTTGTTCAAGCTAAAAAAGCACTTCCAACTCCTCCAATGGGCAGTGGTGCCCTCCCAAATGGTGGTAAGGGTCGCGCCGCATCATTCACAAACATTAGATTCATTGACCAGGATGGAAATAGCATCCCAATCAAGGAAGACCTGCCCATGTTTGTTACTGATAGAAAATGCCACGCTATCACCCATACTGATCATTCTGCATGCTTTTATGGTGGTCCTGGAGGTTGTATGAGATAAGATGTGATACTTTGAGCTTGGTATCACCTAGTGTTAGTTGTCAAATAAAATGGCATGGATGACAACAAATTATGAAGAGAGTATTCACTTATTTACCTAAAGCTACACTATGAAAACTTTTGCTTGCAACAAACATGCATCCCTTGTACTTAAATTGACCTAACCATCAAAGGAGTTATATGGAATAATTGTATGTTTATATGTGAGGCAACATAATAATTTTGTTGGTCCGATGTTCTCTTGTGCCATGGTAAAGGGAAAGTGCATGCACCCCAGGAACGCAAACAGTCATTGTTCTTATCATTTCCGATCTAGGTTTGTCAAGTATATTGTTTGTAAAATAAACTCTTTTCTCCTGACATGAATTGTTAGTACACTTGCTATATTTTATTAAAAAAATACTCTTACGTGCCACGAAGAAATACCTTGTCGGTGCGAGGCGGTAAAATGAAAAAACTTGACAATGATGGTAGCAAAAGGAGGCATGTCATACAACAAGTTTGCTATCTCTGGAGTTTGTAACCATGTCAGCGCACCGTTACTGAAGTTCTCACAAATGCTCGTTGGATCCATGGCATGAGAAGCCCCTCAACATTAAAAAGTTTGTTTAGTTCCTTGACCTTTAGGAGGTTATTATTCAAAACATTCAGCTTGATCCTAATTCCAGTAATACATGGTCGTGGTCCTAGGATTCCTCCGGGAGTTTCTAGACCATATTAATCGGTGTATAGGTCATTTTTTGCGAATTCAACACTAACTCTCTTTGTCATTATTCACAAAAAATAACTATCTTTGTCATTGACGGACGCGCCATCCATGCATTGGAAATTTCAGACGCCATCTTTGCCAGGTGTAGTGTCACGCCGTGAAGCTGTTGGCACATGTTTGTCTTCTACGGAGTTGCCAGTTCAGTTATTACTCCATTGTTATCACCAATAAATGAGTCCAAATAGCAATGGGCATATGTATCACTGCTATTGTCATCACCATCTATAGCAGAAAGCGACTGAACTTGTCTGACCCAGATTTCCTGACATTTCTCTTTAGTTTGTTGCTGAAGCTGCTGGAAAGACATCCATTGTCCACGTGCAAACTTACTTAATAGAATTTCATCAACCATAATTCCTGATGTTGCTTGCTCACTTGAAAGCTTCCTCACCACGCAATACGATGCCACCTTGCTAATCTATCAGTTTGCTCATCTGGAACACCGAATTTAGGAAGAAAGTAATTACAACAATAATTATCAATGCAAGCATTAGTGAACACAGTGTAAAAAGAAGGGGGAAAAGGCATGGCACATATATATAAATGCCAGGGACGGCACCTCCATCAGTGCATCGACAAAGAAACCTAACCAGGTCCAACCCATGAGTCATGGGAAGCGAATGTGCGAGTGCGTGAGCCCAACTGGGGCAGGATAACTACTGTAACCAAAGAAGCCATAGGCATTGAAGTAGACAGGCAACTAGAGGCAGTGGCGTCTCCATGAATTTGCAATCGGGTATTCATGTGTATTCATTTTGCCAAAATCATTGTTGTTTTCCGAAAATTGACACTCTTTTGCGAAAATCAACACTGTTTTGTAAAAATCATGGGTATTCACATGAAGACCCAAGAAAATCCCTAGTGTCGCCCCTGACTGGAGGCTCTTTCCCATCTCCCTTCTCTGCTCGTCCTTTTTTCCTCTGCAAGTTGTATCTGAACTTAGCTACTCCTTCCTATCCATATTAATTGTTGTTGGTTTAGTACAAAGTTAGTATTTCCTGAAGAAGAAAAAATACGTCATATTTTCATCTATGTTTGATCGCATGAGGGTGTACATCTCACTTCTTGTCCGTCATAGCCAATGTCATTTTGGCCACCTATATATTTCATCTTTTTATATGGAGACAATATTGCTTGTTTTGCAGGGATCGACATTTAACATCTTCATAAACCGGTCAATAAAAATAACCATTTGACCAACATATATATTCTCAGTGATTCTTTGTCGATGATCCTAAGTCATGTCAATCCTCGGACTCCCTAGCAATGTTAATGTGTATAGTGCTACTAAATGATTTGGTTTCATGGTACATCTCTGGTGGCATCCATGCTCAACCTGCGGAGATCAACATATATTCCAGTAACATGGGTACCTTTGGCTGCAGTCGACTTCTTATTAGATGAATTGGAGACAGGTGCTTTTGGAGTTACTTGCACATAACTAAATCCTAGTTCACGGCCAGATGGCTCACCAACACCATTAATTTCTAGCCTTTCTATATTTTCTCTGTCAACGCAAAAAAAGAAGAGAAGATTGTAGTATTAGAAAAGTTGACCGGAATCACACACCTGACAATAAAGTAGGCTAGAGTTTGTCATGACATTGCTATCTTGTATACTGCTCGAGCTCACAGGGGGGATATATGATCTATCCATCCCACTCTCCACCATATCTGTACTTCCTTAGTCCTCAGAGTTCTCCCTCTATCGCTGCTTCATTGGTCTCTCCTCCCCTTTAGGAGTTGTTTGGTTCGGTGTTATAAAGTAACCTGATGATGGCGGGGTATGAATACATTAGTTCTTGTTTGGTTCGAGTTAAGCATAATCAGGTCCCGTATAATCAGATTACATTGGTCTGTGCCCCCTCCATTAATCTTTGTCCTCTCATTTGATTTGTCTCCCATCTCCTTATGCCCCTGTCTATGCACACCATCTCTCTTGACCTCTACCCTGTACCCACTAGATATGGCCATACCCACTCTCCATAACAGCTTGGGCGGGTGGGTGCTACATCTTGAGCTTGTGTTCATTTTCCTTGAAGAGAAAAGGGTGATGCAACAATAGTAGTGTAAGTATTTCCCTCAGTTTTTGAGACCCAAGGTATCAATCTAGTAGGAGGCTCCTCAAAAGTCCCACACACCTACACAAACAAACAAGAACTCGCAACCAATGCAATAAAGGGGTTATCAAGCCCTTCAAGGCCACTTGCGATAGTGAGATCTGATAGAGATAATATGACAAGATAAATATATTTTTGGTATTTTATGATATAGATTGGAAAAGTAAAGATGCAAATAAAAGTAGATTGAAAGCTTATATGATAAGAGATAGACCCGGGGGCCATAGGTTTCACTAGTGGCTTCTCTCAAGATAGCATAACTATTACGGTAGGTGAACAAATTACTGTTGAGAAATTGATAGAAAAGCGAATAATTATGAGATTATCTAGGCATGATCATGTATATAGGCATAACATCCGTGACAAGTAGACCGACTCCTGCCTGCATCTACTACTATTACGCCACACATCGACTGCTATCCAGCATGCATCTAGAGTATTAAGTTCATAAGAACATAGTAACGCATTAAGAAAGATGACATGATGTAGAGGGATAAACTCATGCAATATGATATAAACCCCATCTTTTTATCCTCGATGGCAACAATACAATACATGCCTTGTTGCCCCTGCTGTCACTAGGAAAGGACACCGTAAGATTTAACCCAAAGCTAAGCAGTCCTCCCACTGCAAGAAAGATCAATCTAGTAGGCCAAATCAAAATGATAATTCGAAGAGACTTGCAAAGATAACTTAATCATACGTAAAAGAATTCAGAGGAGATTCAAATATTTCTCATAGATAAACTTGATCATAAACCGACAATTCATCGGATCTTGACAAACACACTGCAAAAAGAGTTACATCGAATAGATCTCCAAGAAGATCGGGGAGAACTTTGTATTGTGATTCAAAGAGAGAGAAGAACCCATCTAGCTAATAACTATGGACACGAAGGTCTGTGGTAAACTACTCACAACTCATCGGAGAGGCCTTGGAGATGATGCAGAGGCCCTCCATGGTCGATTCCCCCTCCGGCGAAGCGCCAACGAAGGCTCCAAGATGGGATGTCACAGATACAGAAGGTTGCGGAGGTGGAAATAGTTTTTCGTGGTGGCTTCTGATGTTTTCGGGGTACATGGGTATATATAGGAGGAAGAAGTAGGTCGGTGGACGCCCGAGGGGCCCACGAGGGTGGGTGCGTGCCCAGCCCTAGGGGCACGGTGGGCACCCTCGTTGCTGCCTCGATTGTTTTTTGACTTCCACTCCAAGTCCTCTGGATCACGTTTGTTCAGAAAAGATCGCTCCCAAAGGTTTCATTCCGTTTGGACTCCGTTTGATATTCCTTTTCTTCGAAACACAGAAACAGGCAAAAAAACAGCAATTCGGGCTGGTCCTCCGGTTAGTAGGTTAGTCCCAAAAATGATATAAAAGTGTAAAGTAAAGCCCATAAACATACGAAACGGGTAATATAATAGCATGGAACAATCAAAAACTATAGATACATTGGAGACGTATCAAGCATCCCCAAGCTTAATTCCTACTCGTCCTCAAGTAGGTAAATGATAAAATCAGAATTTTTGATGTGGAATGCTACCTAGCATAATTCTCAATGTAATTTTCTTTATTGTGGCATGAATGTTCAGATCCAAATGATTCAAAATAAAAGTTCATATTGACATAAGAAACAGTAATACTTCAAGCATACTAACCAAAGTAATCATGTCTTGTCAAAATAACATGGCTAAAGAAAGTTATCCCTATAAAATCATATAGTTTAGTTGTTGCTCTATCTTCATCGCACAAAGTATTTAATCATGCACAAAACTGATGATAAGTGAAGCAATTGTTTCATACTTTAATAATCTCTAACTTTTTCAACTTTCACGCAATACATGAGCGTGAGCCATGGATATAGCAGTATATGTGCAATAGTATGGTGGTTGTGGAGAAGACAAAAAGGAGAAGATAGTCTCACATCAACTAGGCGTATGAACGGGCTATGGAGATGCCCATTAATAGATATCAATGTGTGTGAGTAGGGATTGCCATGCAACGGATGCACTAGAGCTATAAATGTATGAAATCTCAACAAAAGAAACTAAGTGGGTGTTCATCCAACTCGCTTGCTCACGAAGACCTAGGGCACTTTGAGGAAGCCCATCATTGGAATATACAAGCCAGGTTCTATAATGAAATATTCCCACTAGTATATGAAAGTGACAACATGGGAGACTCTCTATCATGAAGATCATGGTGCTACTTTGAAGCACAAGTGTGGTAAAAAGGATAGTAGCATTGTCCCTTCTCTCTTTTTCTCTCATTTCATTTTTTCTCTTTTTTTTTTCTTTTTCTTCCTTCTTTTTTTTTTCTTTTGGCCTTTCTTTTTTTATTTTTCTTTCTCCCCCTTTTTTCTCTTTTTTTCTATAAAGTCTGAAGTCTCATCCTGACTTGTGGGGGAATCATAGTCTCCATTATCTTTACCTTACTGGGACAATGCTCTAATAATGAAGATCATCACACTTTTATTTACTTACAACTCAAAATTACAACTCAAGATATACCTCTATATGAATGCCTCCGGCGGTGTACCGGGATATGCAATGAATCAAGAGCGACATGTATGAAAATTATGAAGGTGGCCTGGCCACAAATACGATGTCAACTACATGATCATGCAAAGAGCAATATGACAATGATGATGCGTGTCATATGAACGGAACGGTGGAAAGTTGCATGGCAATATATCTCAGAATGGCTATGGAAATGCCATAATAGGTAGGTATGGTGGCTGTTTTGAGGAAGGTATATGGTGGGTCTATGGTACTGGCGAAATTTGGGCAGCACAAGAGAGGCTAGCAATGGTGGAAGGTGAGAGTGCGTATAATCCATGGACTCAACATTAGTCATAAAGAACTAATGTACTTATTGCAAAAACCTACAAGTCATCAAAAACAAAGTAATACGCGCATGCTCCTAGGGGGATATATTGGTAGGAAAAGACCATCGCTTGTCCCCGACTGCCACTCATAAGGAAGACAATCAATAAATAAAATTATGCTCCAACTTCATCACAAAGCGGTTCACCATACGTGCATGCTACGGGAATTACAAACTTCAACACAAGCATTCTTTAAATTCATAATCACCCAACTAGCATGACTCTAATATCACCATCCTAATATCTCCAAACAATTATCAAGTATCAAATTGATCATAGCATCCAATTCACTTTCTATGATAGTTTTTATTATACCCAACTTGGATGCCCATCATTCTAGGACCAATTTTATAACCATAGAAATACCATGATGTTATAAGAGACTCTCAAAATAATATAAGTGAAGCATGAGATATCAACAATTTCTTCAAAATTAAGCCACCAACGTGCTCTAAAAGATATAAGTGAAGCACTAGAGCAAAAAATATCTAGGTCAAAAGATATAAGTCAAGCACATAGCGTATTCTAATAAATTCCAATCAAGTGGGTTTCTCCCAAAAGGTGTGTACAAAAAGGATGATTGTGGTAAACTAAAAAGAAAAGACTAATATCATACAAGATGCTCCAAGCAAAACACATATCATGTGGCGAATAAAAATATAGCTCCAAGTAAAGTTACCAATAGACGAAAACGAAAGAGGGGATGCCTTACCGGGGCATCCCCAAGCTTAAGCTTTTGGCTATTCTTGAATATCTTGGGGTGCCATGGGCATTCCCAAGCTTAGGCTCTTGCAACTCCTTGTTCCATAGTCCATCAAATCTTTACCCAAAACTTGAAAACTTCATAACACAAAACTCAACAGGAAATCTCATAAGCTCCGTTAGTGCAAGAAAGAAAAACCACCACATAAGGTACTGTAATGAACTCATTCTTTATTTATATTGGTGTTAAACCTACTGTATTCCAACTTCTCTATGGTACATACCCCTACATACTAGCCATAGATGCATCAAAATAAGCAAACAACACACGAAAAACAGAATCTGTCAAAAACAGAATAGTCTGTAGCAATATGTAACTCTCGAATACTTCTGGAACTCTAAAAATCCTACCAAACTAGGAAGTCCTGGGCAATTTGTCTATTGATCTACATAAAAAATAATCAACGCAAAAGCACATTTTTGTGAATTACTAAAATAATTTTCGTGCGTGCAAAGTTTCTGTTTTTCAGCAGAATCAAATTAACTATCACCATAGGTTATCCTATAGGTTCTACTTGGCACAAACACTAACTAAAACATGAAAACACATCTAAACATAAGGTAGATGCAAAATTTATTACTAAACATAAGAAAAAACAAAGATAAAATTGGGTTGCCTCCCAACTAGCGCTATCGCTTAACGCCCCTAGCTAGGCATAAAAGCGAGGATAGATCTAAGTAGTGCCATAATATTAAGATAGATCACGAAAACACATCTCATATTCTCTATGTTCAGCAGGAAGTTTTCTTTGAGGCAAGCAAAAGTAATCAAAAGGGCTAATATAATGGGACAAAAGTCCCCAAGATCAATCTCATGAGGTATGGGTTCCTCTTTTGGCCCTTCATATTGCACAACCAATTCATCATTATAAGCATTCTTTTGGCAGAATTTCGTGAGCCTATACTCAAGCAAGTATCCTAGCTCATTGTTTCGAAGAGCAAAATCATTATTAAGTTCGGAAATTCTATCAACTAGGACATTGGTAGGAACCTTTTTTCTAAGGTTTTCATTAAAAGCAACATAGTCCAAAGATTGAAAACGCCTAATTTCCTCTTGATCACAGAGGATCGCCTCTATGGGAGGATGACCGACGTCCACCCTATAGTGCGTAAAGATTTCTTTGACCTCTTTTATTATAAATTAAACTCATGCGCCAAAAAGGTAGTAGCAGCGCGCTTAACAGAAGAATGCTTAACATTAGAAAATTCCAGGAAAATTCTTTGTATGCAAGGATGCATATGCATAAATTGTCTTTCAAGCTCAACTATGAGCATAGCGATAGCATCCGCAAGACTACTTGTTCTATGAAGAATAGAACCAACCATAGAAGGTAAAGCACCGGCACAAGTAAAGAAATCTTGAATAACCCCTTTTCCAATAATATTACCACTACCGATTCGAAACTTTTTAGTATGCAAGATAGGGGGTTCTTCAGCAGGAGCATCAGAATTGTCCATATTGATGATAATCTCCCCAATTTCAGACATAACGGCAAACAAAAGTGAGGAGGGAAAAAAGAGGGCAAAAAGAAAAGAGAGGGGATTGGGAAAGAGAGGGCGAATAAAACGGCAAGGGTGAGGCGGGGGAGAGGAAAACGAGAGGCAAATGGCAAATAATGTAAGTGCGAGGGAGATGAGTTTGTGATGGGTACTTGGTATGTCTTGACTTGAGCGAAGACCTCCCCGGCAACGGCGCCAGAAATCCTTCTTGCTACGTCTTGAGCTTGCATTGGTTTTTCTTGAACAGGAAAGGGTGATGCAGCAATAGTAGCATAAGTATTTCCCTCAGTTTTTTAGAGCCAAGGTATCAATCCAGTAGGACGCTCCTCAAAAGTCCCACGCACCTACACAAACAAACAAGAACCTCGCAACCAACGCAATAAAGGGGTTGTCAATCCCTTCAAGGCCACTTGCGAAAGTGAAATCTGATAGAGATAATAAGATAATATAAATATATTCTTGGTATTTTATGATATAGATTGGAAAAGTAAAGATGCAAATAAAAGTAGATTGAAAGCTTATATGATAAATGATAGAACCGGGGGGCATAGGTTTCACTAGTGGCTTCTCTCAAGATAGCATAAGTATTATGGTGAGTGAACAAATTACTGTCGAGAAATTGATATAAAAGCGAATAATTATGAGATTATCTAGGCATGATCATGTATATAGGCATCACATCCGTGACAAGTAGACCGACTCCTGCATGCATCTACTACTATTACTCCACACATCGACCGCTATCCAGCATGCATCTAGAGTATTAAGTTCATAAGAACAGAGTAACGCATTAAGAAAGATGACATGATGTAGAGGGATAAACTCATGCAATATGATATAAACCCCATATTTTTATCCTTGATGGCAACAATACAATACATGCCTTGCTGCCCATGTTGTCACTAGGAAAGGACACCACAAGATTGAACCCAAATCTAAGCGCTCCTCCCATTGCAAGAAAGATCAATCTAGTAGGCCAAACCAAACTGATAATTCGAAGCGACTTGCAAAGATAACTTAATCATACATAAAAGAATTCAGAGGAGATTCAAATATTTCTCATAGATAAACTTGATCATAAACCCACAGTTCATCGGATCTCGACAAACACACTGCGAAAAGAGTTACATCGAATAGATCTCCAAGAAGATCGAGGAGAACTTTGTATTGAGATTCAAAGAGAGAGAAGAAGCCATCTAGCTAATAACTATAGACCCAAAAGTCTGTGGTAAACTACTCACAATTCATCGGAGAGGCCTTGGAGATGATGTAGAGGCCCTCTGTGGTCGATTCCCCCTCCGGTGGAGCGCCGGCAAAGGCTCCAAGATGGGATCTTGCGGATACAGAAGGTTGCGGCGGTGGAAATAGTTTTTCGTGGTCGCTTCTGATGTTTTAGGGGTACATGGGTATATATAGGAGGAAGAAGTAGGTCGGTGGATGCCCGAGGGGTCCACGAGGGTGGGGGCACGCCCAGCCCTAGGGGGCGCGTCGGGCACCCTCGTGGCTGCCTCGGTTCTTTCTTGACTTCCACTCCAAGTCCTCTGGATCACGTTTGTTCCAAAAAGATCGCTGCCGAAGGTTTCATTCTGTTTGGACTCCGTTTGATATTTCTTTTCTTCGAAACACTAAAATAGGCAAAAAAAACAGCAATTCGGGCTGGGCCTCCGGTTAGTAGGTTAGTCCCAAAAATGATATAAAAGTGTAAAGTAAAGCCCATAACCATCCAAAACGGGTAATATAATAGCATGGAACAATCAAAAATTATAGATACGTTGGAGACGTATCAGCGGGTACAACTAAATAACCTGCCAGTGGCACACCCTTGCACCCAAAAGACTTGTATAGACTGGTAAAATCCAAATCACTGATACTAGTCACTAATTTGAAAAATCTTACACCATCAAAATCAAGTAATCTGAAATGGCTGGCTCAGCACACATACAACTTTTGTGCACCTCTACACATAATGAATTAGTACATCCTACAGAGCCTCGTCTATCATGTCCTGGAGGCTGGAGATGTGCAAGTGTTTGACTTTGACCATCAGCATTGCATCAGTCCAAACAGACTGAAAGTAGTCATCCCAGTGTACCATTGGCAAATTATGAAAACATATGGTGCACCAATGCTTGTCATACACCCATTCTCAATAACTCTATGTAGAAGTTTAAGAAAATTATGACAAAAATTCATGGACGTAGACAAAACATATATCTACCACGTTACAAGAATTCAAACCCAACTCAGGAAACAAAATTGGGATTTTCACTTTCAGCTACGTTGAGTTTCGAAAATTAACACTTTCAGATAGGGCAACCAAAGTCGGGTGCACCGCAAGTTTCCACCTTAAATTATAAGTATTCATGTCTCTACATTGTAAATCAGTGTTTATATTCTCTCCAATATATATTCAGCAACAAATGATAGATGATGATTAACCATGGTCTCTCTAGAACGCATCAAAGATTACTACTCCCTCCGTCCCAAAATTCGTATCTAGACAAATCTAAGACAAGAATTTTGGAACAGAGGGAGTATGTCCTTTGCACCAACTTTGGTCTTAGTTCCACAAGCTATCATTACATCAGCAAAATAAGTTGTTCTGGCCCAATGAGTGCATCAAGTAACTGTTAAACACATAATGCCACACCATCTATCCTGGCACGTCATGTCTTCTGTTGGAGTTCTATCGTGGCTTTGGAGTAGTATTGAGATAGGATTGGTTCTTAGGTTATCTCTATCTCTATGTAACCAACTTGTCTCTTTCTGTTCAAGTAATTCTCTTGTAATCTTATCTCCAACAACCTTTGTATGCGCTGTGCTAGGGAGGTGCACCCCTGCCATATAACACAACCCGTCGCCTCCCATCGAGGTAAGACGTTTCTGCTAACGCATAAGGTAGTCAGAGCCTTCCTCCTTCCAATTCCAATCTAGCTTCCTATCATTGAGCGCCTAGCCATGTGTTCCTCCAGTACCTTCCAGCCAAACCTCAACAGCCAGGTCACGGAGAAACTCTCTCGCACAAACTACGTGCTATGGCGCACCCAGATCACACCGCGGCTGAGAGGCACTAGTGTCTTCGTCTATGTCAACGGCACCACGCCCGAACCGGTCGAACTGCTTGTCATGAAGGACAAGGACGAAAAGGAGTCTTCTGCGCCCAACCCTCTCCACCCTATCTAGGTCAGGGAGGACCAGTAGGTACTCGGCTACCTGCTCAACAACCTCTCAAAAGAGGTGCTTGTCACGGAGATCACGGTCACCATGGTGCACGCGCTCTGGGAGATGGTGGCGGGCATGTTCTCATCGCAGTCCCTCAATCGCGTCAACAACATCCGGACCTCGCTAATCAACGCGCAGAAGGGCAACCAATGGATGGCTTCCTTCTTTGCCTTCATGCACGGTCTTGTTGATGAACTTGCCACCGCCGGAAAGCCCATCCAGGATGATGAGCTCATCTCGTACATCCTTCATGGGTTGGATCTGGACTATCAGCCACTCGTCTCCGCCCACGACGCTCGCATCACGCCCGTCACCATCGACGAACTCTTCGCCATGCTCAGCAACTTTGACCAGCGCATGGCCCAATTCCATGGGTCGGGCAGTGGTGTGAAGTCTTCGTCAAAGGCCGCCTCTCACGACCATGGCGGTGGCCCTCGCTCCCGCGGCACTTCCCGTAACAAGGGGAGATTTGGAGGTAGTGGGAACGATGGTGGCTCCACTCCTCGCGCTGGACGCTCCAACAAGACCAAAAGTCGTCGCGGCGGCAACTCTAGCAAGTCCCATCCGGACGCCCCATGATGCCAGATCTGCGGCAAAATTGGTCATATGGCGAAGGACTGCTGGTATCATTATGATGAAGATGATGACTCCTCCCAGGATGAGGACAAAGTTGTTGCTGCTATCGATGGCTACTAGTGGGTGGACACGAACTGGTACGTCGACAGTGGAGCTACAAACCACATCACCAATGAGCTTGAGAAGGTGACCATGAAGGAGAAGTACTGCGGCAAAGACCAAATCCACACTGCTAGTGGAGAAGGTATGAGGATCCGTCACATTAGTCACTCCTTTTTTAGTACCCCTCATCGTAAAATTCGTCTTAGGAAAATTTTGCATGTTCCTAGTGCCCACAAAAATCTTCTTTCTGTCCATAGAATTGCCATTGATAATCATGTCTTCCTTGAGTTTCACCCATATTTCTTTTTGATCAAGGATCAGGTCACGAAGAAAGTACTCTATCGAGGTTGATGTGTTCGAGGGCTCTATCCTTTGATTCTGGAGCTTAGAAGATTCAATAAACAAGCCTATAGTGTTGTCAAACTTTCGTCAACATGGTGGCATGATAGATTAAGCCATGCTTCTTTTTCTCTAGTTGAAAGATTGCTTAGGAAAAATAAGCTCCCGTATGTTGGTGAGAGAAGTATAGAAAATATTTTTGATTCATGTCAATGAGCTAAAAGTCATCAGTTACCCTATCCAATATCCACTAGTGTTTCTACCAAACTTTTACAATTAATCCTTTCTGATGTTTGGGGTCCTGCCCCTAGCTCTATTGGTAGACACACTTACTATGTGAGTTTCATTGATGATTACAGTAAATTTTCTTGGATTTATCTTCTTAAGAAAAGATCCGACGTTTTTCAAGGTTTTCAGAACTTTCAATCTCTCGTTGAACAAAAATTCGATAGCAAAATCATTGTTGTCCAATCTGATTGCGAAGGGGAGTACAAAAAAATGAACTCCTTTCAATCCCTTGGCCTATCCCATCATGTATCATGCCCCCATGCTCACCAACAAAATGGGTCTGCTGAACGCAAGCATCAACACATCGTTGAACCCTTCTAGCTAGCGCCACCATGCCTCTCAAATTTTGGGATGAGGCTTTCCTCACAGTCATTCATATTATCAACATGCTTTCCAGTTGTGTCATAAATAATGAAACTCCGCTAGAACGACTTCTCCACACAAAACCAGATTATACATCTCTTCGAGTGTTTGGGTGTGCATGTTGGCCCAACCTCCGTCCCTACAACAGTCGAAAACTTATGTTTCGCTCCAAACAATGCGTTTTTCTTGGGTACAGTGCTCAACCCAAGGGTGCAAAATGCTTAGATGTCTCCACTGGTCATGTCTATATCTCACGAGATATTGTTTTTGATGAGACCAAGTTTCCCTTCACTGATCTCCATCCTAACACTGGTACCCTTCTTCGCAAGGAAATTCTTCTCTTCCCTTCTCATCTTACCGGTATCGATCAAGGGGGAAATTATTGTGGTGATCAATTGTTGAATAGTCCCATTAAGAGCATGCATGAGTTTTATGTTGATGATACAGGAGAAGGCAGCAATGAAAATTCCAGTGAAAACATGTCACGGGAAACCACGACCACCTATGGGACCAGGAGACACCTTTCCGTTTCGGCAGGGGGACGTCGCGTTGCACAAACAGCACATGAACGAGAGGCAGCATGGCAGAGATCACACAGGAAGTTTTACCCAGGTTTAGGACATCGCGAGTGAGGGAGTCCTGGACTGTGGGGTCCTCCGGGAGCTGACCTATGTGACATGGGCCGGACTAATGGGCCGTGAAGATACGTGATAGAAGGCCTTCTCCCGTGTTCGAACAGGACTCTTCTTTGTGTGGATGGCAAGCTTGGCATCCGAATGTATAGTTCCCTTCATCTGCAAACCGACTTTGTACGATCCTAGTCCCCTCCGGTGCCTATATAAACCGGAGGGTTTAGTCCGTAGAGGCAATCACAATCATACAGGCTAGACATCTAGGGTTTAGCCATTACGGTCTCGAGGTAGATCAACTCTTGTAACCCCTATACTCATCAAAGTCAATCAAGCAGGAAGTAGGGTATTACCTCCATTAATAGGGCCTGAACCTGGGTAAACATCTTGTCCCCTACCTCCTGTTACCTTTGATCCTTAGACACACAGTTCGGGACCCCCTACCCGAGATCTGCCGGTTTTGACACTGACATTGGTGCTTTCATTGAGAGTTCCAATGTGTCATCGCCACAAGGCTCGATGGCTCCATCAATCATGTACAACAATACCACCCTGAGGGGGACTTCTCTCCCCGACCAAATCTTCACATTCAGCGGCTTCACACTGTGTGCCAATTCAATTGGCCATTTGGAGCAGATCGACAATTACACCCCTGATCATCAGATCAGTTTTGGAAACCTAAACTATGTTGCTGATATTTGAGGAGACTTGATCTTCCAAGGGTTCGCGGCCTCAACCACATCTCCGGCCTTAGATCAGGAACACCTCATCGAGTCCGAAGACGGGAGTTTAGAGCCCGTTGGACTCCCCGCAGCCATAGGGCTCAACACCGGAGATACGGAGGGGATCGTTTCACCGGCAAGCCCGGAGTCATACCAGGCTCCCTTCATCAACACGAAGCCGGACTCACCCCTGAACGCCAACTCCAAACTCTCGAGGTCTGCATCATGCGAGCTTGGCTAGGGAACTCTTGCCCCGCCCTGCTCCACGGACTCTCGCTTCCCTGTCCAGACCGCACTCTTAAACGAGGCCCTAGAATTAATGTGATCTCTTGCCATTACAGAAGGATCGCTTCCAAACCTAGCCCAGCCCACACTAGGGGCTGAGAGCGGAGAATTTTACGTCCCACCCACCACCCACTTTATAGCCACTGTCGAGGACTTAACCAACATGCTCGATCACACCTCCGAAGACATCGACGGTATGGACGACGATGCCGAAGAGGAGCAAAGCTAGAACCCGTTGTTTACTGTACGCTGGACGGCCACTTCCATATATGATGTGTATATGGTGGACACACCGAAAGAGGATGACAGCGATGGTGGGAAAGGTCCCGTCGAGGACAAGCCTTTTGAGGCACCATCGAAGCGTCGACGCCAGCGACGCCGCTCGAAATCACGTCGCGAAAAAGACAGCAATACCGGCACCGGAGACAATAATACCGCGGAGAACGCCGAAGAACAAGATGCCCCTGCCGAGCCAACATCTGAACAGGATGGTTGGGAGGATGGGCAAGTCAACCCCAACAATCCTATCAGGAGCGAGGGCTCAGAGGATAGTAACTACTTACCGATCTCTGAAGAAGACGAGAGCCTCGGCGACGAAGAATTCATCTTGCCAAAGGAACCCCTTAAACAAGAGCACTTCAAGCGCCGGCTAATAGCCACTGCAAGAAGCCTGAAAATGAAGCAGCAGCAGCTTCAAGCTGAGTAGGATTTGCTCAATGACAGATGGACTGATGTCCTAGTAGCCGAGGAATACGGCCTCGAATGCCCAACTAAGAGTTATCCGAAGCGCAAGCTGCTACCTCAATTCGATGATGAGGCCCTAGAGCCTATACCGCCAATGCGTAACACTGCCGGCGGACCTGACCAACTACCACATGGCCGGGACAGAGCAGCAACTCAAGCCGAACACCAGCCCGCACCACCACGCCATAAAGGCAGAGAGATAGTAGCTTCAGGATAGACTTATGACATATGGCAGGACCAAGCTAAAAGAGCCGGTCAGACCAGATCAATCTATGGATCAAGGGGGCGTGCCCCAGCGTGAGAAGACGGCCATCAGGCCTGGCGCGACAAGCACAACTTCACCCGGGCCGAAAATCGCATACAGACTCCATCCGAACTACTTGTGACGTTGCCCAACATAGAGACGCCACACACACCCTATGCTTCACCGATGAGGTAATGGAGCACCAGTTCCCAGAAGGGTTTAAACCCGTGAGCATTGAATCATACAATGGCACAACAGATCCCGCAGTATGGATTGAAGACTTTCTTCTCCACATTCACATGGCTCGTGGTGACGATTTACACGCCATCAAATACCTCCCCCTAAAGCTCAAGGGACCAGCTAGGCACTGGCTAAACAGTCTCCTAGAAAACTCTATTGGAAGCTGGGAAGACTTGGAGGGATACCTTCAAAGACAACTTCCAAGGCACTAATATCCGGCCCCCAGACACCGATGACCTCAGTCACATAGTCCAGCAGCCTAGAGAGTCAGCCAAAACATTCTGGACCAGGTTCCTAATCAAGAAGAACCAAATTGTTGATTGTCCGGACACCGAGGCTTTAGCCGCCTTTAAACATAGCATTCGCAATGAATGGCTCGCCCGGCACCTCGGGCAAGAAAAGCCGAATTCCATGGCAGCCCTCACATCACTCATGACCCGCTTTTGCGCAGGCGAGGATAGCTGGCTAGCCCGTAGCAACAACAGTACTAGTGACCCTGGCACTTCTGAAGCCAGGAACAGAAGCGGTAGGCCCCAATTGTCACATCCCTGGTCCTGTTATGCACTAGGCTAGACCTCATGTGAGCATCATGTTTTAATTCAAATGAAATTTGAATTGAGGAATTTTCAAAGCCTCAGAAACCTTCTAAAAATGATCAACATTAAAATCTCCTCAAAGAAGTCCAAGAAAATGTTCCTCCTAGTCTCTGAAAATATTGCAAAGAGGTAGAACTCAAAACAATATTTTTGGTATCTCAGAGTTAATTATTTTGGGCCTTTGAATTAAATAAATAGCTATTGCATTGGATATATATATTATATATGAATAATAAATGTCCAATAATTACTGGAACATTTTTATGTGGTTTGGTATATTTTAGTTCTAGCCACATAATTATTTTCAGGATTTTATAAAATGGTTTAGTATTTTTACTAAACCAAAACAAAGCAGAACAAAATAGAAAACAATAAATAAAAGACAGAGGAGAGAAACCTTACCTGGACTTACCTCTGCAGCCCACCAAGCCCACCTGGACAGCCCAACACTGTGCAGCCCAACCACCAGGGGGCATGCCTGTCTTCTTCCCGTGCCAGCGCACGAAGCAGCTCGGTGGCGAGCACCGCCACCGCGCTTGGCCACCTCCTGCCTGGTTGCCTCCCTCCTCGACGCCCGGAGACGCCACGCGCCTCCTCGACCCCCTCTCACTTCTCCCTCGCTCTCCGGACCTCCCTCCCCCTCGCTCCTCTGCTTAACCTCCCGCGACCGAATGGAGCCCGTCGCCGCCGACCAGCGCTCGCGCGGCCACAGCCACCGTCTCGCCTCCCCGACGCCTCCCAAAGCTCCGCTGTTCCGCCCTCGTCCTCCTCGTCGTCTCACGCGACCAGAAGGGCCCCGAGCAGCCGCCATCGCCATCGTCCTCAAGCTTCGGCCCCGGCGCCCTTCTCCGTTGATTCGGCCACTCCGGCGCGCCCCCGAGCCCACTAACCCTCCCTGCAGCTTCGCGGTGAGCCGCTGACCCGTTCCCCTCTTCTTCCCATGCCGTTTGGCCGCTCTAGCCATTGCTTCCGCCGGATCCGAGAGCTCGCCGCCGCCGTGCCTCGTCACCGTCGTGGCCAGAGCCACCGTGGCTCAAAGCCGGGCACACCACCGTGCTCCAAACCTCACCAGGAGCACGTAGAACCCACCAGCTTCCCCTCCCGAGCACCACAACGCCAAACCCGCAGGTGCCCGAACTCCGGCCGCCGCCTTGGAGCTCGCCGCCGTCGACTCAGGCCACCCCAGCTCCTCCCGTTCGCTCCGTTAGATGCGCTGCTTTGCCAGCTAGCCGTAGCCGCAAACCACGAGTAAATGGTGCCCTGTAGCGCAAACCCGACGCGGACGCCGCCGCGATCTGAGGTTGCCGGCGGTTAAACGCCGGCAGCTGACATGGCGCTGATTTAGTTAGCACTAATGACCACGCTAAACACCCCCACAGCCACTGACAGTGGGCCCCACCCCTGGTCAAACCCCAGTCAGCGCTGGGTTTGACCGGGATTAGCTCCTGTGTCACTGACGTGTGGCCCCCACACGTCAGGTTTGACCTGGGGCGCCCAGTTGACCCTGCTGACGTCACTGTGACGTGGTGCTGACGCCATAATCATTTCTGGATTTAATATTATTCAGGAAATTCCAGAAAATGCCTAAAACTTCTAAAAATCATAGAAAATTAACCGTAACTCCAAATTAAATAAATTATATATGAAAAATTATCAGAAAAATTCAAGGAATCCATCTGTACCATTTTCATGCATGTCAGAACAACTTATAGCTGCTGTTTAGCACAAATCAATTAAATGGCATTTGAATAATCACATATGGAGTTTGAATTTGAATATTATATTCAAACCAACTTCATTTAATCTGTTGCTAGTTGCATTAGCTCAAAACACATTCATATTGCCATGTCATGAGCATGCATCATATCGTGCATTGCATTGATTGTGTTCCTTTCTGTGTTGCCGGTATTTGTCCCCTCTCGATGGACGCGATACCGATGATGTGATCGTTGACACTGATGAAGACTCAATGTTATCTTCAGAAGTGCCAGGCAAGCAAAACCCCCTTGTTCATTCCGATAAAATCCCACTCTCTCGCCCCTGCTCTCTTTTACTGCATTAGGACAACAACGACATATTTGTTACTTGCTGCGGTAGCTGAACCCCTTTATCCTTTGCATGACCTGTCATTGCCACAGTAAATAGATGAAACCCACTAGCATGAGTAGGAGTTGTTTGAGCCCTGATGTGCCTACTCATTCATGCTTGTTTGTCATGCCTGCTACTGCTTAGAGTTGAGTCAGGTCTGATTCATCGGGGATGAATTAGAGGCGCGTGAACATGTCCTACTGTGTGTGAGCTAAGTGTGTGAACACGATTTGGTAAAGGTAGCGGTGAGAGGCCATGTAGGAGTACATGGTGGGTTGTCTCATTGCAGCCGTCCTCAGGAACTGAGTTCTGTGTTTGTGATCCATGAACAACTACTACCACACATTGGGTTCCGGTAACTCGACCCCTCTCGACTTATTAATCAACATGATCTCTGTCCAGGAGTTGCAACTAGTTTCTGGTGTTTGTAGGTAGTGTTAGTAGTCTACCAAGTGGCACCCGGTACAGGTGGGCTTGGGACAGACTAGGCACAGTGGCCCGGTGTACCAAGTGGCACCCGGATGGTGGGCTTGGGAACCCTGCTCACATCGTTTGGGGCCGTAAGTGACACCCCGGCCGGATCTCCTTGCGGATGGAACCCGAATAGGCGATAAACCTGGACTAGAGACTTGTTCGGTTAGTCAGGTCGTGGCCGACTCCCTCGCCCGGCTTCCGCTTGAAGGTTGCCAAGGTACATGACGTGTACAGGGCGGTAAGTGGCGGGAGCGTGTGTGAAGAAGTACACCCCTGCAGGGTTATCATTATCTATTCGAATAGCCGGATTCCTCGGATATGGAAACTTGGACCCCTTGCATAGTTCATAGACAAGTGAAAGTGGATACTCTAAAATACGCGAGATAAGCGTGAGTGCTATGGATGGCGTTCTCGTAGGGAGACGGGAGCGGATCCATAGTGGTGTATTGATATGGTGAATATGTGGACTCGTGTGCGCCACCTCAAAAGAGTTACTTGCAGTCGTAGTTCAGGATAGCCACCGAGTCAAAGCTGGCTTGCTGCAGTCAAACTCCACCATCCCCTTTGTTGATAATGATGCATATGTAGATAGATCTGATGTAAGTCTTGCTGGGTACATTTGTACTCACGTTGCTTAATTTATGTTTTGCAGAGAGACTTCAGTCTCGCTAGTAGTTCCACGTGGACTTCGCCGTTTAGCTTGTTACCTCAGCTACGATCTTGTGCCCCGGCAGGATCTGGTAGATAGTCAGGCTTCTCAGCCTTTTTCAGTTATAGATGTCTGTACTCAGACATGATAGCTTCCGCTTGTGCTTTGATTTGTATGCTCTGAATGTTGGGTCGTGAGACCCATGTTTGTAATATCTCGCTCCTCGGAGCCTATTGAATATTACTTGAGTCGTAGAGTCATGTTGTGATGCCATGTTGTGTTTGCACATATCGAGCATATTGTGTGTATGTTATTGAAATGCTTGGTATGTGTGGGATCTGACTATCTAGTTGTTTATCCTTAGTAGCTTCTCTTACCGGGAAATGTCTCCTGGTGTTTCCACTGAGCCATGGTAGCTTGCTACTGCTCCGGAACACTTAGGCTGGCCGGCATGTGTCCTTCTTCGTTCCTGTGTCTGTCCCTCCGGGGAAATGTCACGCGATGAATACCGGAGTCCTGTTAGCCCGTTACAGCCCGGTTCACCGGAGTCCTGCTAGCCCAGTGCTACAGCCTGGATTCACTCGCTGATGACCGACACGTTCGATGCTGGGTCATGGATGCCTGTGCCGGTAAGTCTGTGCCACTTTGGGTTTACGACTAGCCATGTCAGCCCGGGCTCCTTATCATGTGGATGCTAGCGACACTGTCATATACGTGTGCCAAAAGGCGCAAACGGTCCCGGGAAAAGGTAAGGCGACACCCGTGGGAATACCGTGCGTGAGGCCGCAAAGTGATATGAGGTGTTACATGCTAAATCGATGTGACTTTGAGTCGGGGTCCTGACACCAATGCAGCAAAAGCAAGCGTCGGAGCAACACTGACAATGCTGAAGATACGGCTATCAACACCGGATTCAGTGGCTCCAAACCCGGTCAGCGGAAGAGGCCATTCAAAAGAAACAAAGACAGTTCATCTAGCTTGGACCGAATACTCAACCGACCTTGCCAGATTCACGGCACCCCTGACAAGCCTGCCAACCATACCAACAGAAGTTTTTGGGTTATTAAGCAGGCTGGTAAGTTAGACACCGAGCACACGGGGAAAGGGTCGCCCAGCAAGGATGATGATGAGGAGCCTCGCCCATCGAACACAGGGGGACAGAAGAAATTTCCCCCTGAGGTCAAAACGGTGAACATGATATACGTTATTCACATCCCCAAGAGGGAGCGCAAGCGTGCGTTAAGGGACGTCTATGCGATAGAGCCAGTCACCCCAAAGTTCAACCCATGGTCAGCATGCCCGATCACTTTCGGTCGCAGAGACCATCTGATCAGTATCCGTCATGGAGGCTCAGACGCGTTGGTCCTCGACCCAATTATCGATGGATTCCACCTCATGAGAGTCCTCATGGATGGCGGCAGTAGTCTTAACCTGCTCTATCAGGACACAGTCTGGAAAATGCGTATTGACTCATCAATAATCAAGCCCACCAAAACTACCTTTAAAGGAGTAATACCTGGTGTAGAGGCCCGCTGCACGGGCTCAATCATATTGGAAGTCATCTTTGGTTTGCTAGACAACTTCCAAAGCGAAGACTTGATCTTTGACATCGTCCCTTTCCGTAGTGGCTATCATGCACTGCTCGGACGAACTGCATTTGCCCGCTTCAATGCAGTCCTGCACTATGCTTATCTAAAATCAAGATGCCAGGACCACGTGGTGTTATAACAATCCATGGAAACATGGATCGCTCCCTCCATACTGCGGAACACACCGCGGCCCTCGCAGCGGAAGTGCAGGTCGGCCTTATCAAGCCAAACTCCACATCGGCATTCAAGCCCCCGGACCCTGCCAAACGAGTCTGTACTACCCTGCAAAATGACAGTCCAGCTCGTCAGGAGCTCGATTAGCAATTCGGCCTCTCTCTTAGCCCCAGCCGAACTGCAGCTTATGTACCACGTGCACATAACTACGCACTAAAGATACCATGGGCGACGATGGAGGCATATCAAGGATAAAGTCCACTATACGGCCCAACCATACCTGGACCCCTATATCTTCCTTTTTCTAAACTTCGTTTTTTTCAGGTTCCCCAAAACCCACATCACCTTTTTTATGGTGCCAAGGACCCTTTTCTCGGCCCCTTATGAAAACCTGCACATTGATCCTCTCAAAGGATACACACCAAGGCGAAAAGCAGCGCAGACGTACGGCAGAGAACCTAAAGGGTCTTCAAAGATCATCTCTTCACCTTTTTTAGTGCCTATACACAGCTTTTCCTTTTGCTCGGCATGTAAAATAGCTTCGATGCTTATAGCATTATATGTACAAATATGTTTTGACATATCAATCAGACTATAATGAAAACAGTCTTTCACCCAACCTATTCGGTACTGGCTTATTTCTTAATCTGTATTTCATCTTTTTCTTTAGTCCGCTTGTCGTGTACACCTCGGCACGATTTCAATCGCCAGGGACTCCATGCAGCCGCGTACACCTCTTCATACCACAATAAGTCCGAACACTTTTTAAAGTACAATTTGGCGTCCCAAATATAGCATTATATGCATCGGCTCTGCATCATGTCTTTGGTCAATAGTTGGGTTATCCAGCTCCTGTGGTTACTACCTTACGTTCCGCTTGTTTAACTAAAGTAGTAAAGGGAGAACTATTGTGATTGTGTTTCTGGCTCACCCGAATAAAACACCTCAGTACAGAAAGCCGAAAACCGACTGTCATGATGCAGCGAGAGTTGGTCAGCTATTCTGTGACTAATTAGAAATATCTTGTGATTTTTTCCGCGTTACGAGACGGCCCGGTCTTTACCAGGACGGGCGCCTACAACACCCATGTTCGGGTCATCGAACAATACCAGGGGTTGCGCCTACAATCTTATTGTCAAATTCCTATGGCTAAGTGAGAGTAATAAAGCCGCATAGTCCGATTGCCTGGTTCGCCGCACTAACATCTCCTTCAAGGACCAGACCATTGGGGTTAAGTGTGTTTTGTGCTGTTCTGAACACACCCGTACTATCTACATGAGGGGTGAGGGAGTCTCGGATTAGGGGGTGTCCGGATGACTGGACTATATACTTTGGCCGGACTCCTGGACTATGAAGATACAAGATTGAAGACTTCGTCCCGTGTCCGGATGGGACTTTCCTTGGCGTGGAAGGCAAGCTTGGCGATACGGATATGTAGATCTCCTCCCATTGTAACCAACTCTGTGTAACCCTAGCCCTCTCCGGTGTCTATATAAACCGGAGGGTTTTAGTCCGTAGGACGAACAACAATCATACCATAGGCTAGCTTCTAGGGTTTAGCCTCTCTGATATCATGGTAGATCTACTCTTGTACTACCCATATCATCAATATTAATCAAGCAGGATTAGAGTTTTACCTCCATCGAGAGGGCTCGAACCTGGGTAAAAACATCGTGTCCCTCGTCTCCTGTTACCATCCGCCTAGACGCACAGTTCGGGACCCCCTACTCGAGATCCGCCGGGTTTGACACCGACATTGGTTCTTTCATTGAGAGTTCCTATGTGTCGTCATGTTTAGGCCCGATGGCTCCTCCAATCATCAACAACGATGCGGTCCAGGGTGAGACTTTTCTCCCCGGACAGATCTTCGTATTCGGCGGCTTTGCACTGCGGGCCAATTCGCTTGGCCATCTAGAGCAGATCGACAGCTACGCCCCTGGCCATCAAGTCAGATTTGGAAATTTGAACTACACGGCTGACGTCCGCGGAGACTTGATCTTCGACGGGTTCGAGCCACATCCAGCGGGTCGCACTGTCATGATGGGCATGATCTAGCTCTGGCACTAAACAATGCCCAGGAGGCCGCCCCAGTGTCCGCTCCAACCCTTAGCTCAGAGCCGACTGCGCCAATCGAGGACGGGTGGCTGGACACCGCCTCGGGGGCTGCAATCTCTACGGCGATCAAGCCGAAGACCAGCCTTGTCCTTTGCGAAGCTCGTGACTCCAAGGTACCGGACTCCTTTCCGGACTCTGAACCTTCCACGCCCCTGTCGATCGAACCCGATCGGGCGCCGATCATGGAGTTCGCCGCTGCGGTCATCTTTCAGCACTCGCCCTTTGGCGACATTCTGAATTCACTAAAGTCTCTCTCTTTATCAGTAGAGCCCTGGCCGGACTATGGTCAGCAACATTGGGATGCGGATGATGAAGGAATTCGAGGCCCACCCACCACCCACTTCGTAGCCAATGTCGATGATTTAACCGACATGCTTGACTTCGACTCTGAAGACATCGACGGTATGGACGCCGATGCAGGAGACGACCAAGAAAGAGCGCCTATAGGGCACTGGAAGGCCACCTCGTCATATGACATATACATGGTGGACACCCCAAAAGAAGGGAATGGCGATGGAACAACGGAGGATGACCCCTCCAATAAGCAGCCTAAGCGCCGACGTCAGCGGCGCCGCTCTAAATCCCGCCAACGAAAAAACGGCAATTCCGGCACGGGAGGTAATAACACCCTAGACAATGCCGAAGAGAACCCCCTCCAGCAGGATTCAGCACAGGAGGATGGAGAAGCCAGCCCTCGTGAGAGAGCGGCAGACAGAGAGGTAGAGGACGATAATTACATGCCTCCCTCCGAAGACGAGGCAAGCCTCGACGACGACGAATTTGTCGTGCATGAGGATCTCGTCGAACAAGAGCATTTCAAACGTAGGCTTATGGCCACGGCGAGCAGCCTCAAGAAAAAATAGCAGCAGCTTAGAGATGACCAAGACTTGCTAGCCGACAGATGGACTGAAGTCCTTGCGGCCGAAGAGTACGAACTCGAACGCCCCTCCAAGAGCTCCCCAAAGCGCAGGCTGCTACCCCGATTAGAGGAGGAAGCACCTAAACCTACATCACCAGCGCATGACGCGGCCGACCGGCCACCTCGTGGCCGCGACAGAGAGGCCTCTCGGCCATCCACTCAAGCCGCACCCTGGCGTCGCTCAAAAAATACCAAGGCATGGGGAAATGCGCCAGACCTGCGAGACATATTGGAGGACAAGGCAAGGCAAACAAGATCGATCTACGGATTGCGTGGGTGCCCCACGGCACGTGACGATAACCGTCATCCCGGATATGGCAAATACGGCCAGGCCGAATATAGCAGACAAAGCTCATCTGGGCTACGTCGTGATATAGCCCAGTAGAGAGGCGCCGCACACCCACTATGCTTCATAGATGAACTAATAGACCATCAAATCCTCGACGGTTTTAAGCCCGTAAACATCGAATCATACGATGGCACAACAGATCCTGCGGTATGGATCGAGGATTATCTCCTTCATATCCACATGGCCTGCGGTGATGATCTACACGCTATCAAATACCTCCCACTCAAGCTTAAAGGACCAGCTCGGCATTGGCTTAACAGCTTCCCAGCTGAGTCAATTGGTTGCTGGGAGGACTTGGAAGCAGCATTCCTCGACAATTTCCAGGGAACCTATGTGCGACCACCAGACGCCGATAACCTAAGCCACATCATTCAGCAGCCGGAGGAATCGGCCAGACAATTCTGGACACGGTTCCTAACCAAGAAAAATCAAATAGTCGACTGTTCGGACGCAGAGGCCCTCATAGCCTTCAAGCATAACATCCAAGACTAATGGCTTGCCCGGCACCTAGGACAGGAAAAGCCGAAATCCATGGTAGCCCTCACAACACTGGCTGGCTCGTAGTAATAACATGACTAAGAGCCCTGGTAATTCGGATACCAAGGACAACAATGGTAGGTCGCGTGGCAACAAGCACAAGCGCCGCATTAACGGCGACAATGCTGAGGATACGACAGTTAATGCCAGATTCAGAGGCTCTAAACCCGGTCAGCGGAAAAAGCCATTCAAAAGAAATACTCTGGGCCCGTCCAGTTTGGACCGAATACTCGATCGCTCGTGCCAGATACACGGCACCCCCGAAACACCAGCCAATCACACCAACAGGGATTGTTGGGTGTTCAAGCAGGCATGCAAATTAAGTGCCCAAAACAGAGACAAGGGGCTGCACAGCGATGATGAGAAGGAGCCCCGGCCGCTGAACAATAGGGGACAGAAGAGATTTCCCCCACATGTGCGGATGGTGAACATGATATACGCAACCCACATCCCCAAAAGGGAGCGGAAGCATGCACTCAGGGACGTATATGCGTTGGAGCCAATCGCCCCAAAGTTTAACCCGTGGTCCTCCTGCCCGATCACTTTTGATCAAAGGGACCACCCCACTAGCATCTGCCACGGCGGATTCGCCACGTTGGTTCTAAACCCAATCATTGACGGATTTCACCTCAGTAGAGTCCTCATGGACGGCGGCAGTAGCCTGAACCTGCTTTATCAGGATACAGTGCGAAAAATGGGCATAGATCCCTTAAGGATTAAACCCACAAAGACGACCTTTAAAGGCGTCACACCAAGTGTAGAGGCCAACTGTACAGGCTCAGTTACACTGGAAGTGGTCTTCGGATCCCCGCCGAATCGAGGAGTTAATCTTCGACATAGTCCCGTTCCGCAGTGGCTATCACTCCCTGCTCGGACGAACCACATTTGCAAAGTTCAATGCGGCGCCGCACTATGCATACCTCAAGCTCAAGATGCCAGGCCCTCGAGGAGTCATTACGGTCAATGGAAACACCTAACGCTCTCGCCGAACGGAGGAGCATACGGCGGCCCTCACGGCGGAAGTAGAAAGTAGCCTCTCAAGGCAATTCTTCAGTCCGACTATTAAACGTCCGGACACCGTCAAGCGCGCCCGGAGTAACCTACAAAAAGACCGCTTGGCACACACCGAGAAAGCGTAGCAGCGCGGCCCCAACTCCAGCCCTCGTGAAATTGCGAAACCAGTACCAGCGTACATAATTACGCTCTGGAAATACCATGGGCACAGGGGGAGGGGCACAACCACGGCACGCCCAAAATGTGGCTCAACCACACTAGGGGCTCCCGATTTTGTCATTTCTTTTTTCTTACTTTCAGGACTCCACTCTCCGGAAGGCCTGTCCGGCAGTACAATCGCCGAACACATGATGCAACAGCCAGGGCGGCAACAAGCTACGTCGAATGTCCAGGTGGTCTCTATAACGAGCTAAGTACCTATCTTACATAAAGTGTCTCAGCTTGCCCCTGGAGGTGGACATGTCAAATAATCCCATCTCTTGCTTATCGCACTATTTGTATCGTTCTGCTTTCACAGTAGCCTTTTAATAAACAATACATAGCTCTTCTCTATTAATGCATTCATTTTTTATGTAAATATGTTCTGTTATGACATTATGCAACCGTACACTTTGGTACGGCCAATACACCAGGGGCTCAAGTACCCCAAAATATGGTGTGAGAAGTCCGAATACTCTCACGAGTGTGGCACCCTGAACTTATAGCATTATATGCATCGGCTCCGAATCATGTCTTGGGTCAATAGTTGGATTTGCCCGGCTCCCATGTTTTGGTACCTTACATTCCGTTATATCGGCTAAGGTAGCACTGGGAACTAATGTGATTGTGCCCCAGTTGAGCTGGGTTAAGCACCTCAGTAGAGAAAGCTAAAACTGACCGTCATGATAGGGCGAGAGTCGGTCGCTGTTCGAGAGGTTTTCGAGTCCCTAAAGACTTATGCCGCTTAGAGCGAGGAGTTGGCTTTGTCCGGCCTAGGCGTGGATAGCGCCCCGAACTCGGTCTTCCGAATACTAGGGGCTTCGTTGAAATTCAAAATTATAGAATTCTATGGCTAAGTGAGAGTGATAAAGCATTATAGTCCGATCGCCTTGTTCGTTGTGCTGAGCGCCTCCCTTGAAGGACCCAAGAATGGGAACAAGAGCGCTTAGGTTTATCCCGAACACCCCAGCACTCGTGGCATGGGGGTAGAAGCCGACGACTCGCATCTCTCAGATTTAATAAATGGCCGCATAGAAGGTAATGTTTTATATTCAAAAAGCGTTGCTTAGCGCATATGAACAAGTTTTTCAGCGCACAGGATAACATGAGCGAGTTTACTCAAAGATTACATCCTTGGAACACTCATTGGCCACAAAGCAGGCACCCTTCAGGACGCCCTCATAATACAACTCGGGCTTGCGATGCTCCTTCCCCTCCGGTGGCCCATCTGTCACCAGCTTCTCAGCATCCATCTTGCCCCAGTGTACTTTAACACGGGCAAGGGCCCTACAGGCGCCTTCGATGCATACGGAGTGCTTGATGACTTCAAGCCATGGACAGGCATCCACCAGCCGCCTCACCAGCCCAAAGTAGCTCCCAGCGAGGACCTCCCCAGGCCATAACCAGCCTATAAGGCACTTCATGGCATGTTCGGCTACCTTATGGAGCTCAACCAGCTGCTTCAGCTGGTCGCTCAAGGGCACCGGGTGTCCGGCCTCACAATATTGGGACAAGAACACCTTCTCCGTCGAGCTCCCTTCCTCGGCTCGGTAGAATGCGGTAGCATGGGACACACTGCGGGGCAGATCTACGAATGCTCCTGGAGAGCTTCGGACTCGGGTAAGTAACAAGTAATTCACTTTCACGTGCTTGCTTTGCATAAAGAATGCCTTACCCGCCGCTATCTTCTTCATCGCCTCAATTTCCTGGAGGACTTGGCGCTCTCAAGGGCAGAGGCAAGCTCGAACTCTCGAGTCTTTGAGTCAAGCTCCAAACTCTCGTGTTTTTTCACAAGAGCGTGGAGCTCTTTCCGCACCTCCGCCACCCGCGCCTCCTGCTTTTCTCGCTCGGTGCGCTGCATGGCCGCATGGTCTTCGGCCTTGGACAACGCTTCTTTTAGGGTCGCCACCTCGGTTGTGGCCCATGTAACACTCACATTGGTCCTGTCAGTTTTTGCAACCAGGTATTTTTTATATACTAACATCAGGTACTACTTACCTTCCTTGTCCTCGAGCTGCTTCTTGGCAAGGCCGAGCTCGTTCTCGGACCGCTCGAGGCTCTGCTTCAATGCATCGACCTCCGTAGTCAGTGCAGCAGAGGTCGGCAGCACAGCCTGCATTCCCATATTGACATATTTATGTTAGACTCCTGCGTATATCTTTTTAGATCCTCAGTCCGACTTTTCTTTCCGAACACCAAACTGAGCATCAGGGGCTACTGTCTATGCGGTAATATTTTTACATGTCTTAAATACATACCTCAAAGCCTGTTAGAAGGCTGCCACAGGATTCCGTCAGCCCGCTCTTGGCGGACCGAACCTTCCGGATCACCGCACTCATAATAGTGCGGTGCTCCTCGTCGATGGAGGCGCTGTTAAGCACCTCCAGCAAATTATCCGGTGCCTCCAGTTGGAGGGAGGTCACCCGGTGTCGTAGGCTTTCCCTTCTTACGAGGGGGCCGCCTGCCGGACTCCGGAACCACTGAAGGTTCCGGTGCAGTGTCCGGCCTAGGGCCGGACTTAGAGCCCTTTGGGGTTTTATCCCCTTTGGGCCTGGAGTCTGGAAAGTCGCCTTGCGGTACCTCCGGGGCTCCTGGACTACTCCACCTCAGCATCGTCCGTGGGGCGAGGGGAGGCAGCAGTCTGGAGTGAAAGACTATTCACATCTGACAAATCCAGGGATCCGCTCGATGAAGCATCGGGTCGGGCCTTAGGCGGACTGCATGATTATGTTTGGCGATACTTACGATTTTTCCAGGGGCTTGGCCCTGGATGGCCACTCCTCTTCGCCGTCGTCGGCGTTGGTGGAGTAGTCCAGGAGAAGGGTCTTTCCCTTCTTGGACCCTCCGGCCCCCCTAGTTGGGTGGCCTTCCTTTTCTTTCCTCCCCATGTTGGAGGGGAAGAGGCCTCTTCCTCCGCCTCCTCGTCTTCGTGGGAGGAGTGCGCTTCGGAGTCATCGGGCGATGAATCCGACACCACCAGGCGCCGGGAGCTCTTTCGAGTTCCCGTGGCCTTCTTCTTGGCCTTCTTCTCCGGCACCACGTGAGGTGCCGGGACCAGCAACTTCACCAAGCGGGCATCTGCTGGGACTTAGGGCAAAGGAGCCGGACAGTCGATCTGTCCGGACTTCTTATGCCAGTCCTGTTAAAGGAATGGGAGCTTAGATCCCGCATAGAGTCAAACTATGAAAAACAAGTATCCTGTAATGGGTAAAACAAGCTTACCGCGCTGGCTTGGCGCTTCGTGCAGAATCCGTGATCCTCGGTAATGGGAGGGGGAACCGCGGTGCCCTTGAATAGCACCTTCCAGGCATCTTCGTGCGTTGTGTCAAAGAGCCTGGACAAAGTTTGGTGTCGGGCCGGGTCGAACTCCCACAAGTTAAAAGCCCATCGTTGACACGGGAGGATCCGGCGGAAGAGCATGACTTGGACTACGATGACAAGTTTAACCTTCTTGTCAATTAGGTCTTTGACACAGGTTTGGAGTCCGGTCAGCTCTCCCGAATTACCCCATGACAGGCCCGTCTCTTTCCAGGAGGTGAGCTGTGTGGGGATGCCATATCAGAATTCGAGGGCCGCTACCCATTCAGGGTCACGCGGCTCGGTGATGTACAACCACCCCGATTGCCACCCTTTTATGGTTTCCACAAAGGAGCCCTCGAGCCATATGACGTTGGGCATGTTGCCCACCATGGCGCCTCCGCACTCCGCCTGATGGCCCCCCACTACCTTCAGCTTGACATTGAAGATCTTCAGCCATAATCCAAAGTGGGGCTTGATGCGGAGGAAGACCTCGCACACGACGATAAACGCCGAGATCTTGAGGATGAAGTTTGGGGACAGATCGTGGAAATCCTGGCCATAGTAGAACATGAGCCCCCAGACAAATGGGTGGAGTGGGAAGCCTAGTCCGTGGAGGAAATGGGGGAGGAACACCACCCTCTCATGGGGCCATGGGGTGGGGATGAGCTGCCCCTCGTCTCGGAGCCGGTGCGCAATGTCCTTGGACAAGTATCCGGATTTCCTCAACTTTTTGATGTGCCCCTCTGTGACGGAGGAGGCCATCCACCTGCCTCCCGCTCCGGACATGGCTGGAGAAGGTTGAGGTGGGAAGTGCGGACTTGGGCGCTGGAGCTCGAGTGCGCGGAAATGGATAGGCAAAGGAGGAAGAAGGCGTAGATGGGAAGGGTGGATCCTTATCCCCTTATGTGGGCGGACGAAACTATGTACCCCCACCAGCCTGGTAAAACTCGCTTACCTCCCAAGCGCCGTGATTAATGGCACGATTGGGTTACCCACGCCCGTATTGATGAGAATCCCGGAATAAGGGGACATGATCTCTGCTTCGACAAGACGTGCCGAGGAAACCACCTCGCTAAACACGCTGAGGTGGGACAGTAAAACGATTCGAATAAAGGCTTGGCTGTGGCATGATGTCACGCTGCGGAATATGTCAGCAGATTAGATTTGTACAAATATTATTCTCTCTATGGTGGTATGTGGAACTTATTTTGCAGAGCCGGATACTATCCTTGTGTTCAAAATCTTCTATGAAGTATTCAGAGGAGGAACCCGCCTTGCAATGCTGAAGACAATCTGCGTGCCCGACTCGTCATCATTGAAGCCTGGTTCAGGGGCCACTGAGGGAGTCCCGGATTAGGGGGTGTCCGGATGACCGGACTATATACTTTGGTCGAACTCCTGGACTATGAAGATACAAGATTGAAGACTTCGTCCCGTGTCCGGATGGGACCTTCCTTGGCGTGGAAGGCAATCTTGGAGATACGGATATGTAGATCTCCTCCCATTGTAACCGACTCTGTGTAACACTGGCCCTCTCCGGTGTCTATATAAACCGGAGGGTTTTAGTCCGTAGGACGAACAACAATCATACCATAGGCTAGCTTCTAGGGTTTAGCCTCTCTGATCTCGGGGTAGATCTACTCTTGTACTACCCATATAATCAATACTAATCAAGTAGGAGTAGGGTTTTACCTCCATCGAGAGGGCATGAACCTGGGTAAAAACATCGTGTCCCTCGTCTCCTGTTACCATCCGCCTAGACGCACAGTTCGGGACCCCCTACCTGAGATCCGCCGGTTTTGACACCGACAAGGGGCTGAAGCCACCGACTGGCCAATTCTCAGATTCAATAAACGGCCGCAACGGAGGACAAATAATTTCAAATGAAACAAGACAGATATTATACAAACGCGTTGTTTTCATAATACAAAGTTTGTGCAGCACAGATACATTCATTCAAAAATGATGTCCTTCGAACACTGGGCCTCTACAATGCGGTATCCTTCAAGGACGTCGTTGAAATGCCGCTCTGGTGTATGGTGCTCCTTGCCTGCGGGCGGTCCCTCGGTTGCAAGGCTGGTGGCATTCATCTTCGCCCACTACACCTTGACACGGGTGAAGGCCATCCAGGCACCTTCGATACAAACTGATCGCTTTATAGCGTCAAGCCGTGGGCATGCATCAACTAGCCGTTTCACAAGCCCAAAGTAGCTACTGGGTATGGGTTCGGCTGGCCAAAGACGGACTATAACATCCTTCATGGCCAGTTTGGCCACCCTATGCAGCTCGATCAGTTGTTTCAGCTGATCACTGAGGGCACCCGATGCTCTGGTGCAAGATACTGTGACCAGAACAATTTTTCTATTGAGCTCCCCACTTCGGCTTGGAAGAAATCTGCAGCATCTGCAATACTTCGGGGCAGATCCGTAAACACTCCTAGAGAACTCCAAATGCGTGTTAGTAAGGTGTACTTTCTGCTTACGAATTTTCTCTGCATATTAAAGGCCTTACCCGCCGTGATCTACTTGGCTTCTCGGATGTCCTGACTGGCGCCTTGGGCTTCAACCCGGGCCTCCTTCGCACTTTGGAGTGTCGTAGCAAGTTCGGAGTCTCGATCCAACACCTTGAGCTCCAAGGACTCACATTTTCTTATAGCATCTGTGAGCTCTTGTTGGACTTCATCCAACCTCGCTTCATGTTTCCGGCGGGCGGCTCGCTCCTCGTCCGCCTCCTTCTTGGCCTCGGCCAGAGCACTCTTGAGGGCCTCGACCTCAGACGCGTTGATACGTCTCCAACGTATCTATAATTTTTTATTGTTCCATGCTATTATATTACCCATTTTGGATGTTTATGGGCTTTACTATACACTTTTATACCATTTTTGGGACTAACCTACTAAACGGAGGCCCATCCCGAATTCTTGTTTTTCTGCCTATTTCAGTGTTTCAAAGAAAAGGAATATCAAACGGAGTCCAAACGGAATGAAACCTTCGGGAGCGATCTTTTTGGAACAAATGCAATCCAGGAGACTTGGAGTGGACGTCAAGAAGCAGCCGAGGCGGCCACGAGGCAGGAGGGTGCGCCCTAGGGGGGTAGGCACGCCCCCCACCCTCGTGGGCCCCTCGTGGCTCCCCTGACCTACCTCATTCGCCTATATATACCTCCATACCCTGAAAACATCCAGGAGCACCACGAAAAAGTATTTCCACTGTCGCAACCTTCTGTATCCGCGAGATCCCATCTTGGAGCCTTCACTGGCACTTCGCCGGAGGGGGAATCAACCATGGAGGGCCTCTACATCATCTCCAAGTCCTCTCCTATGAGTTGTGAGTAGTTTACCATGGACCTTCATGTCCATATTTATTAGCTAGATGGATTCTTCTCTCTCTTTGAATCTCAATACAAAGTTCTCCTTGATCTTCTTGGAGATCTATTAGATGTAACTCTTTTTGCGGTGTGTTTGTCGAGATCCGATGAATTGTGGGTTTATGATCAAGTTTATCTATGAGAAATATTTGAATCTCCTCTAGATTCTTTTATGTATGATTGGTTATCTTTGCAAGTCTCTTCGAATTATCAGTTTGGTTTGGCCTACTAGATTGATCTTTCTTGCAATGGGTGAAGTGCTTAGCTTTGGGTTCAATCTTGCGGTGTCCTTTCCCAGTGACAGCAGGGGCAGCAAGGCACATATTGTATTGTTACCATCGAGGATAAAAAGATGGGTTTTATATCATATTGATTGAGTTTATCCCTCTACATCATGTCATCTTTCTTAATGCATTACTCTGTTCTTCATGAACTTAATACTCTAGATGCAGGCAGGAGTCGGTCGATGTGTGGAGCAATAGTAGTAGATGCAGAATCGTTTCGATCTACTTGTCATGGACGTGATGCCTATATACATGATCATGCCTAGATATTCTCATAACTATGCACTTTTCTATCAATTGCTCGATAGTAATTTGTTCACCCACTGTAATACTTATGCTATCTTGAGAGAAGCCACTAGTGAAATCTATGGCCCCCGGGTCTATCTTTTATCATATAAATTTTCGATCTACTTTTATTTGCATCTTTACTTTTCAATCTATATCATAAAAATACCAAAAATATTTATCCTATCTTATTATCTCTATCAGATCTCACTTTCACAAGTTACCATGAAGGGATTGACAACCCTTTATCGCGTTGGTTGTGAGGTTCTTGTTTGTTTGTGTAGGTATGATGGACTTTTGTGGAGCCTCCTGTCGGTGTCAAAACCGGTGGATCTCGGGTAGGGGGTCCCGAACTATGCGTCTAAGGCTAATGGTAATAGGAGGCGAGGGACACAATGTTTACCCAGGTTCGGGCCCTCTCGATGGAGGTAATACCCTACTTCCTACTTGATTGATCTTGATGATATGAGTATTACAAGAGTTGATCTACCACGAGATCATAGAGGTTAAAACCTAGAAGCTAGCCTATGATTATGATTGTTGTTGTCCTATGGACTAAACCCTTCAATTTATATAGACACTAGAGGGGGCTAGGGTTACACAGAGTCAGTTACAGAGAAGGAGATCTACATATCCGAATTGCCAAGCTTGCCTTCCATGCAAAGGAGAGTCCCACCCGGACACGGGACGAAGTCTTCAATCTTGTATCTTCATAGTCCAACAGTCCGGCACAAGTACATAGTCCGGCTGTCCGGGGACCAATAATCCAGGACTCCCTCAGTAGCCCCTAAACCAGGCTTCAATGACAATGAGTCCGACGCACAAATTGCCTTCGGCATTGCAAGGCGGGTTCCTTCTCCGAATACTCCATAGAAGATCTTGAACGCAAGGATCGTGCCCGGCTCTACAAAACAATTTCCACATACCACCGTAGAGAGCACAATATTCCACAAATCTAATCCGCTGACAACTTTTCATAGCGTGACATCATGCTGCGGCCCGGTCATTATGCGATCCATTTTTCACAACCTACTACCGCACATATCGCGAGGCGGTTTTATTGACACGTCTTGTCGAAGCAGAGATTGTGTCCCCTTATCACGGGATTCTCATCAATACGGGTGTGGGTAACCCAACCACGCCATCAACGCGGTGCTTGGGGAATAAGCGAGTTTAATGAGCAAGTGGGGAGACGCATGGTTTCTACCGCCTTTATAAAGAGATAAGGATCCCCCTTTTTCACCCACGCCTTCTTCTTCCACTTCTCATTCATTCTTCTTCGCTTGAGCTCCAGCACCCATGTTCTCACCTTCTCCGTAGAGCCATTCCAATCATGTCCGGAGCTGGAGGCAAGTGGATGGCCTCCTCCGTTAAGGAGGAGGACATCACGAAGCTTCGGGAGGCTGGATACCTGGCCGCAGACATCGTGCACTGGCTCCCTACCGAAGGGCAGATCATTCCTACCCCGAAGCCTCGGGAGAGGGTAGTGTTTCTCTCTCACTTTGTCCGTGGACTGGGATTCCCCCTCCAACCATTTGTCCATGGGATCATGTTCTACTACGGGCTAGATTTCCATGATCTGGCCCCAATTTCATCCTCAACATCTCGGTGTTTATCGTCATGTGTGAGGCCTTCCTCCGCATCACGCCCCACTTCGGCCTATGGCTGAGGACCTTTAATGTGAAGCCGAAGGTGGTGGTTGGCCAGCAAGCGGAGTGTGGAGGCGCCATGGTGGACAAGATGCCCAATATCACCTGGCCCAAAGGCTCCTTTGTGCAGACCGTAAAGGGGTGGCAATCGGGGTGGTTCTACATCACTGAGCCGCGTGACACCAACTGGGCGGCCGCCCCAGAGTTTCGATCCGGCATCCCCATGCGGCTAACCTCCTAGAAAGAGAAGGGCCTTGCCTGGGGTTCATCGATGGAGCTGACTGGACTTCAGACCTGCTCAAAAATATGATAAGCAAGAAAATCAAGCTCGTGAACGTGGTCCAAGTCATGCTCTTCCGCCGGATCCTTCCGTGTCAAAGATGGTCTTTCAATATGTGGGAGTTCGACCCGGCCGAACACCAGACGCTGTGAGAGCTCTTCGACACGACGCATGAAGATGTCTGGAAGGTGTTGTTCAAGACAACCGAGGTACCACCGCCCATAACCGAGGATCGCGGACTCAGCGCAAAGCGCCCCGCCAATCCGGTAAGATTTTATATTTTGCAAGACGTGCCTTGTACTAGCACATCCGCAGGAGGAATTTAAACCCCCATGCCAATTTAACAGGACTGGGTAGCAATGGCAGAGCGGATTGACTGTCCGGCTCCATTAACCGAAGATCCAGCATCGGCTCTCTTGACAGAGATGTTGTTTCCGGCGCCCTATGAGGTGCCGGAGAAGAAGCCCAAGAAGAAGGCCACGAGGACCAGGAAAGGTCTCTGGCGCAAGGTTATATCGGACTCATCGTCCGAAGACACCGAGGCGCGCTCCTCCAACGAAAACGAGGAGGAGGAAGAGGAAATCCACCCCCCAACCGGGGGGAGGGGGGGAGAGGAAGGCCACCCCGTCTGGGGAGGCCGAAGGGCCCAAGAAAGGAAAGACCGTCCCTCCGGGCCATTCCACCACAGCCGCTTACAGCGGCGAGGAGTGGTTGCCCAGCGCCAAGCCCCTGGCGAAGTCGTAAGTATCCGGATACTATAATACTTCCTGTATGTCTTGCTTTATTTCTTCTTATCATGCCAAACATGATCGTGCAGTCCGGCCAAAGCCCACATCAACGTATCCTCCTCGGATTGGTCTTTGGGCCAGTCAGCAATGAACAACAATTCACTCCCGACGGCCACCTCCCCCAGCCCGCGGACGACACCGAGGTGTTGTCTTAGAGGATACCGGACCAGGGGGAGACAGTTCTAGAGACAGCCCAAGGCGAAATCCCAGACGCCGGGCACATGGGAGGGAAGACCCCCATGGATGCTGATGACGGGGGCCGCAATAAGTCTGGCCCTCAGCCGGATACTGCGCCAGAACCCGCAATGGTTCTGGATCCATGCAGGCAGCCTCTCTCTAAAGGGGGCGAGCCGCCCGTGCCGATGACCTTTGTCCATCTAGAGGCATCAGACAACTTGTTGGAAGCACTTCGTGGCGCTTCCATTGACGAAGAGCACTGCACCATCATGAGTGCGGTGATTGAGAAGGTTCGGTCCGCCAAAAGTGGATTGACCGAAGCCTGCACCAGCCTCCTAACAGGCTTTGAGGTAAGTAATCAAATTATGAGAAAATATCACGGTATAGACAGCAGCCCCTAATGAACTGTTTGGCGTTCGGAAAAGAATAGCCAAACAGAGGATCAAATAACATCAACAGGAGTCTAATAGAAAATGTCCATGTGAATAAGCAGGCGTCACTGCTGGCTGCTGCCGCTCGTACTGCGGAGGTCTACGGACTGAAGCAGGACCCGGAGCGGACCGAGGGAGAGCTCGGCCTCGTGAAGAGGCAGCTCAAGGAGAACAAAGGTAAGTGATACCCCGTCTGTATATTGATAAAGAAAAAATGGTTTCAGCTTATAGAAGCATCATGAACTTTAATAGGGGCCACGACCGAAGTGGCGGCCCTTAAGAAGGCGCTGTCCGAGGCTGAAGACAAAGCGGCCAAGAAGCACTGAGCGCGAGAAGCAAGAGGCCTCTGTCAACGAGGTCCAGCAAGAGCTCCAGGATTTCATCAAAAAATACGAGTCCTTGGAGTGTGACTCTAAGACGTGAGAGTCCGAGCTTGCTGAGGCCCTCCAGCGTGCACGAGACGCCAAAGCCGAAGCCCAAAGGGACCTCCAGGAGATTCAGGCAGCCCAGAAGATAGCGGCGGGTAAGGCATTCATTATGCAAAACAAGCATGTGAAGGAGACTTTGCTTTTAATTACCCGAATTCGGAGCTCTCCAGGAGCATTCGCAGATCTGCCACGCAGCATATTGGATGCCACAGAGTTCTACCGGGATGAAGAAGGGAGCTTGATGGAGAAGTTGTTCTGGTCTCAATATTTTCAGACCGAACATCCGATGCCCTTGAGCGACCAGCTGAAGCAACTGGTCGAATTGCACAAGGCGGCCGAACTGGCCATGAAGGACCTTATAGTTCGGATGTGGCTTGCCGAGCCCTTCCCAATAGCTACTTCGGCCTTGTGAAGCCGCCTGTAAACGCCTGCCTGCGACTTGAATCCATAAAGTGGTCAGTCTGTATTGAAGGTGCGGGCAGGGCCTTCGCCTGTGCGAAAGTGCACTGGGCGAAGATGGATGCCGAGAAGCTGGTGACAGAGGGGCCGCCAAAGGGCAAGGAGCACCGCCACCCCCAAAAGTATTATGACGGTGTCCTGAAGGGCGCCCGCCTTGTGGTGGAGGAATGTGCTAAGGATGTAATATTTGAATGAATGTACTCATGTGATCCTGTAATATGAAAATGAGTTCATGTGCGTTATGTAACGCTTGTTGATTTAAAATTTTACCTTATGTGCGGTCGCTTATAAAATCTGAGAGTTGGTCAGTCGTCAGCTTCTTCCCCCATGTAACTACTACCGGGGTGTTCGGGATAAATCTAAACACTCTTTATCCAAAGTTTTGGTCCTTTAAGGAGGTGTTTAGCGCACCCAACAAGGCAACCGGACTATATAGCTTTAACACTCTCACTTAGCCATAGAAGTCTATAATTTTAAATGTTGGCGTAGCCCCTGGTATTCAGAAGGCCGAACTTGGGGCGCTATACACGCCTAAATCGGACAAGGTCGATTCCTCGCCCAAAGTGGAAAAAAATCTTTAAGGATTTGAGACCTCTCGAACAACGACCAACCCTCGCCGCATCATGACAGTCAGTTTTCGGCTTTCTCTACTGAGGTGCTCGTCCGGAAGAACCAGGACACAATCACAGTAGTTCTCCCTATGCCACCTTGGCCGATGTAGCGGAACGTAAGGCAGCAAAACATGGGAGCCGGGCAAACCCAACTATTGACCCAAGACATGATTCGGAGCTGATCCATATAATGCTATAAGTTCGGGGTGCCGCACTGTTGAAGGTGTTCGGACTTTTCTTGCCGTGTTATGGGGTACACTGAAGCCCCTGGCGGACTGAACGTACCAAAATGTACGGGTGCAATTTGCAATGAATAATCAGTCAAGGATAAAAATAAAGAAATGTAATAATAAGCTAACATTGTACATTATTTTCCATTGTTATTTTGAATTATACGTCGGGGCGTATGTATACAAGAGGTGCAATAAGCAAAATAGGACTATTTGACATGTCCTGACCAAAGGTGAGCTGTGTGTGGGTATGTAACAGGTATAGCGATCTTTATCGGAGACCACTTGGGGATTCCTTTGTACATCAAAGATTCTTGCCTCCTTGGTGTTTCCGTCCCATGATGGGTCCGATAATGAGGTTATCGGAAGAGCCTCCAGAGAATAGGGACCTGAAAGAAAGAAAGAAAGGAAGGTGTATGGGTCCTGGGTCAGGTTGAGCCAGACTGTGGACCGTATTGTAGCCGTGCCTCCGCCTATGCACATGGTATTTTAAGTGCGTAATTATGTACGCGCGGCACAAATTTCACCGCTTGATGACTGGATCTAGGACAGAGGCTGAATTGCTAGGCAAGCTCCGGACGATCCTGTTGAAGAGTACTTCGGACTCGCTTAGCGGTGTCCGGGGGCCTTATTGCCGAGTTGGAGATCTGCCTAAGAGGCTGCTCTGTACTTCTGCTGCGAGGGCTGTAGTGTGCTTCTCTGTACGGAGGGAGCGCTCTGTGTTTCCATTGACTGTTATAACCCTGCGAGGTCCGGGCATCTTGAGCTTGAGATAGGCGTAATGTGGCACCGCATTGAATCGAGCAAATGCGGTTTGTCCTAGTAGTGCATGATAACCACTATGGAAGGGGGTGAGGCAATCCTGGATTAGGGGATATCCGGATGGCCGGACTATATACTTCGTCCGGACTATTGGAGCGTGAAGGTACAAGACTCAAGACTTCATCCCGTGTCCGGATGGGACTCTCCTTGGCGTGGAAGACAAGCTTGGCGATCCGGATATTGTATTTCCTTCCTTGTAACCGACTCCGTGTAAACCCTAGCCCTCTCCGGTGTCTATATAAACCGGAGAGGTTGGTCCTTAGAAGGCCGATCACAATTACAATCATAATCATCATAGGCTAGCTTCTTGGGTTTAGCCTCTACGATCTCGTGGTAGATCTACTCTTGTACGACTCCTATAATCAATATTAATCAAGTAGGAAGTAGGGTTTTACCTCCATCGAGAGGGCCCGAACCTGGGTAAACATTGTGTCCCTTGCTTCCTGTTACCATCAGCCTAAGACGCACAGATCAGGACCCCCTACCCGAGATCCGCCAGTTTTGACACCGACATTGGTGATTTCATTGAGAGTTCCTCTGTTTCACCGCTTCAAGGCTTGCTGGAGCCTTCAATCGTCAAAAACACGGTCTAGGGTGAGACTTTTCTTCCCGGACAGATTTTCGTGTTCGGCGGCTTAGCACTGCGGGCCAATTTGCTTGGCCAACTGGAGCAGATCGGCAGCTATGCCCCTGGCCACCGGGTCAGGTTTGGAAACCTGAACTACACGGCCGATATCCACAGAGACTTGATCTTGGACAGAATCGGGCCCGTGCCAGGAGCACCGGACAGTCACGATGAGCACGGCCTAGACCTGCTGTCGGACAGTGCTCGGGATATCACCCCTGCAGTAGCCCCGGACCTAAATCCGGAGCAGACTGCATGGCCCAAGGATGGGTGGATGGACCCCACCCCGCAGACCGCACACTCATCGGCGGTAGAGCCGAACCCAGGCCTCACCTCTAGGGTCGCCTGTGATTCCGGACCCCCGGACTCGTATTCGATTGTAGGTTCCAGTCCGCACGCTCCCGAGCCCGCTGAGCCTGGTTGGGCTTCGGTTATGGAGTTTAACACTGCGGATATCTTCCAGCACTCGCCTTTTGGCGACACGCTGAACTCATTAAAGTCTCTCTCTTTGTTAGGAGGCTCTTGGACAAACTATGTCCGGCTCAAGTGGGAAGCTAGCGACGAAGGAATTCGTTGCCCACCCACCACCCACTTCATAGCCACGGTCGATGATCTGACCGATGTGCTTGACTTCGACTCTGAAGACATCGATGGTTTGGACGTCGATGTAGGAGAAGAACAGAAACCACCACCCGCGGGGCTGTGGACAACCACCTCTTCATATGACATATATCTGGTGGACACTCCGAAAGGAACCAATGGCGATGAGGCGATGGAGGATAGCCTCTCCAAAAAGAAAGCAAAGCATGGGCGTCGCCAGCTCCACTCCAAGCCCTGCCACAGCAATACCGGCACCGGAGACGAAAACAATCCGGACGGTGCCGAAGATGAATACAACCCCGACCAGCCCGCCTTCGAGCAGGCCGAGTAGGAAGATGGGCAGGACAGTCCACGTGAACAGGCGACGGACGGGTATACGGAGGAGGACAACTACATGCCCCCTCCGAAGACGATATTAGCCTCGGCAACAACGAGTTCGGCGTGCCTGAGGACCCTGTGGAGCAGGAGCGCTTCAAGCGCCGGCTCATTGCCACTGCAAGGAGCCTGAAAAGGAAGCAATAGCAGCTCAAAGCTGACCAAGATTTGCTCGTGGACAGATGGACCAAGATCCTGGCCACCAAGAAATAAAACTCGACCGCCCCGACAAAGGGCATGCACGGCATAATTCGCTACCCCAACCTAAGCAGGAGAACCCAAGGCACATACCCCATCGTCAACTCACCACAACGGTCCAAGACAATAGGAAGGATACACAAAGAGGCATCCTCAAGTCTCGGTGCAATCTTCATAAATGTCAAGTCAGGGAAGTTGGTGCCAAATCCAGCAACTCCCAGTCCGGTCAACGCACAAAGAACAGCTCAAGCCTATCTGGCCCGAGCAACATACTCGATCAACCATGTGAAATTCATGGTACTCCTAAAAGGACGGCCAAGCTCACCAATAGAGAATGCCGGATCCTCAAAACAAAGCGGCCGGTCGTGTGCCGGAAACAAGGAGGGGAGGAGTCCAACAACGATGAAGTCAAAAGATCCTCCAGATCATAAAAGTACAGTCGATCTCCCCCGATCACATCAACCGTCCGGACAATATCAACCATAGCAATTTAATTGCAGTACCTCTAGACATAGTAGTCTGGGGGCTCCATCTCACATAGAGCCCCCGCGGGTATGAAGCCACAAATAACATCTTCTGAAAGATGCTAGGTGCAAAGGCCAAGTTTTATTGGCCCACCATTCTAACGGTTGTCTTCGGATCATCAAAAAATGCCACGCCAAAGAATAATTCTTCGGCACCTTCCCCTCATACGGTAATTTACCATATGTTAACGGGACGAACCACGTTGACTAGATTCCACGTGGTAAACCATTAGGCCAACCCCGTGGGATATAATCACACCTATGGGCAAGGCTGAACCCCGCTGAGGGAGTCCTGGATTAGGGGGTGTCCGGATGGCCGGACTATGACCTTTGGCCGGACTCCCGGACTATGAAGATACAAGATTGAAGACTTCGTCCCGTGTCCGGATGGGACTTTCCTTGGTGTGGAAGGCAAGCTTGGCGATACGATATGAAGATCTCCTCCCATTGTAACCGACTCTGTGTAACCCTAGCCCTCTCCGATGTCTATATAAACCAAAGAGTTTTAGTCCGTAGGACGAACAACAATCATACCATAGGCTAGCTTCTAGGGTTTAGCCTCTCTGATCTCGTGGTAGATCAACTCTTGTACTACCCATATCATCAATATTAATCAAGCAGGAGTAGGGTTTTACCTCCACCGAGAGGGCCCGTACCTGGGTAAAAACATCGTGTCCCTTGTCTCCTGTTACCATCTGCCTAGACGCACAGTTCGGGACCCCCTACCCGAGATCCGCCGGTTTTGACACCGACATTGGTGCTTTCATTGAGAGTTCCTCTGTGTCGTCACCTTTAGGCCCGATGGCTTCTTTGATCATCAACCACGACGCGGTCCAGGGTGAGACTTTTCTCCCCGGACAGATCTTCGTATTCGGCGGCTTCGCAATACGGGCTAACTCGCTTGGCCATCAGGAGCCTGGCCATCAGGTTAGGTTTGGAAGCTTAAACTACACGGCCGACATCCGCGGGGACTTGATCTTCGATGGATTCGGGCCACGGCCGAGCGCGCCGCACTGTCTCGATGGGCATGATCTAGCTCTGCCGCCGGACAGCGCCCAGAGTGCCGCTCAGGTGTCCGCTCTGACCATTAGCTCGGAGCCAACTGCGCCAGTCGGGGACGAACGGTTGGACGCCGCCCCCGGAGCCGCAACCTCTACGGCGATAGAGCCGAATACCAGCCTAGTCCTTTGCAAGGCCCGTGACTCCAAGGTGCCGGACTCCGTTCGGGACTCTGAATATTCCGCACCCCTTCCAATCGAAACCAATTGGGCTCCGATCATGGAGTTCACCGCCTCGGACGTCTTTCAGCACTCGCCCTTTGGCGATATCCTGAACTCCCTAAAGTCTCTCTCTTTGTCAGGAGAGCCCTGGCCGGACTATGGTTAGCAGGGTTGGGATGAGGACGACGAAGAGATTTGAAACCCAGCCACCACCCACTTTGTAGCCACTGTCGACGATCTAACCGACATGCTCGACTTCGACTCCGAAGACATCGACGGTATGGACACCGATGAAGGAGACGACCAAGAACCAGCACCTATATGGCAATGGAAGGCCACCTCGTCATATGACATATACATGGTGGACACCCCCAAAGCAGGGGATGGCGATGAAAAAGCGGAGGACGACCCCTCCAAGAAGCAACCCAAGCGCCGACGTCAGCGGCGCCGCTCTAAATCCCGCCAAAGCAAGAATGGAGAATCCGGCACCGGAGACGTCAACACCCCGAACAGTGCCGAAGACATCCCCCTCCAGCAGGATTCAACGCAGGAGGACGAAGGAGCCAGCCCTCGTGAGAGAGCGGCCGACAGAGAGGTCGAGGACGACAATTATATGCCTCCCTCCGAAGAAGAGGCAAGCCTCGACGACGACGAATTCGTCGTGCCAGAGGATCCCGTCGAACAAGAGCGTTTCAAATGCAGGCTTATGGCCACGGCAAGCAGCCTCAAGAAAAAATAGCAGCAGCTTAGAGCTGACGAAGACCTGCTAGCCGACAGATGGACTAAAATCCTGGCGGCCAAAGAGTATAAACTTGAACGCCCCTCCAAGAGTGACCCAAAGCGCAGGCTGCTACCCCAGCTAGAGGAGGAAGCAACTAAACCTACATCACCAGCGTACGATGCGCCCGATTGGCCACCCCGTGGCCGCGACAGAGAGGCTCTTTGGCCCTCAATCCAAGACGCACCCTGGCGCCGCCCTAAGAATACCAGAGCACGGGGAAACGCAACAGACATGTGAGAGATATTGGAGGATAACGCAAGGCAAACAAGATCAACCGACGGATCGCGCGGGCGCCCCACATCATGGGACGATAACCATCACACCGGATATGATAAATACGGCCAGGCCGAATACAACAGACCAAGCTCATCCGAGCTGCGTCGCGACATAGCCTAGTACAAGGGCACCGCACACCCACTATGCTTCACAGACGAAGTAATGGATCATCAAATCCCCGAGGGTTTTAAACCCGTAAACATCGAATCATACGATGGCACAACTGATCCCGCGGTATGGATCGAGGATTATCTCCTTCATATCCACATGGCCCGTGGTGATGGTCTACACACCATCAAATACCTCCCGCTCAAGCTTAAAGGACCAGCTCGACATTGGCTTAACAGCCTGCCAGCAGAGTCAATTAGTTGCTGGGAGGACCTGGAATCCGCATTCCTTGACAACTTCCAGGGAACTTATGTGCGACCACCAGACGCCGATGACCTAAGCCACATAATCCAGCAGCTAGAGGAATCGGCCAGGCAATTCTGGACACGGTTCCTAACCGAGAAAAATCAAATAGTCGACTGTCCAGACGCCGAGGCCCTTGCAGCCTTCAGGCAAAACATCCGAGACGAATGGCTTGCCCGGCACCTAGGACAGGAAAAGCCGAAATCTATGGCAGCCCTCACGACACTCATGACCCGCTTCTGCGCGGGCGAAGACAGCTGGCTAGCTCGTAGCAATAACATAACCAAGAGCCCTGGCAATTCGGATTCCTAGGACAACAATGGCAGGTCACGTCGCAACAAGCACAAGCACCGCATTAACGGCGACAATATTGAGGATACGGTAGTCAATGCCGGATTCAGAGGCTCTAAACCCGGTCAGCGGAAGAAGCCATTCAAAAGAAACCCTCCGGGTCCATCCAGCTTAGACCGGATACTCGATCGCTCGTGCCAGATACACGGCACCCCCGAACAACCAGCCAACCACACCAACAGGGATTGTTGGGTGTTCAAGCAGGCAGGCAAGTTAAGTGCCGAAACCAGAGACAAGGGGCCGCGTAGCAATGACGAGGAGGAACCCCGACCACCGAACAACAGAGGACAGAAGGGATTCCACCCGCAAGTGCGGACGGTGAACATGATATACGCAACCCACATCCCTAAAAGGGAGTGGAAGCGTGCTCTCAAGGACGTCTATGCGTTGGAGCCCGTCGCCCCAAAGTTCAACCCATGGTCCTCCTGCCCGACCACTTTTGATCGAAGGGACCACCCCACTAGCATCCGTCATGGCGGATTCGCCGCATTGGTCCTAGACCTAATCATTGACGGATTTCACCTCACCAGAGTCCTCATGGACGGCGGCAGCTGCCTGAACCTGCTTTATCAGGATACAGTGCGAAAAATGGGTATCGATCCCTCAAGGATTAAACCCACAAAGACAACCTTTAAAGGCATCATACCAGGTGTAGAAGCCAGCTGTACAGGCTCGGTTACACTCGAAGTGGTCTTCGGATCCCTGGATAATTTCCGAAGCAAAGAGTTAATCTTCGACATAGTCCTATTCCGAAGTGGCTATCACGCCCTGCTCGGACGAACCGCATTTGCAAAATTCAATGCGGTGCCGCACTACGCATATCTCAAGCTCAAGATGCCAGGCCCTCGCGGAGTCATCACGGTAAATGGAAACACCGAATGCTCTCTCCAAACGGAGGAGCACATGGCGGCCCTGGCGGCGGAAGTACAGAGTAGCCTCTCAAGGCAATTCTCCAATCCAGGTGTTAAATGTCCGGACAACGTCAAGCAAGCCCGAAGTAACCTGCAACAAAGCCGGCTGGCACATTCCGAGCAAGCATAGTAGTGCGGCCCCAACCCCAGCCCTCGCCAGACGGTGATGTCGATACCACGCGTACATAATTACGCTTTAGAAATACCATGGGCATAAGGGGAGGGGCACAACTACGGCATGCCCAGAGTGCGGCTCAACCGCACTAAGGGGCTCCCTATTCCGCCGTTTCTTTTTTATATACTTTCAGGACCCAACTATTTGGAAGGCCTGTCTGGCAATACACTCGCCGAACACACGATGCAACAGCCAGCAAGAGAATAAGCCGCGTCAAATGTCCAGGTGGTCTCTATAACAAGCTTAATACCTGTTTTACTTAAAGTCCCGCAGCTTGCCCCTGGAGGGGGACATGTCAAATAATCCCATCTCTTGCTTATCGTACTATTTATATCGTTCTGCTTTCATAGCAGCCCTTTTTTTAATAAACAATACATAGCTCTTATCTATTATTGTATTCATCTTTTTTTTGTATATATGTTCAGTCATGACATTATGCAACCGTACACTTTGGTACGGCCAATACACCAGGGGCTTAAGCACCCCATAACATGGTGTGAGAAGACCGAACACTCTAACAAGTGCGGCACCCCGAACTTATAGCACTATATTCATCGGCTCCGAATCATGTCTTGGGTCAATAGTTGGGTTTGCCTGGTTCCCATGTTTTGGTACCTTACATTCCGCAATGTTGGCTAAGGTAGCGCTGGGAGAACTACTGCGATTGTGCCCCAGTTGAGCTGGTTTAACACCTCAGTAGAGAAAGTTAAAACTGACCGTCATGATAGTGCGAGAGACCGGTTGCTGTTCGTGAGGTTTTTCGAGTCCTTAAAGACTTATGCCGCTTAGAGCGAGGAGCCGGATTTATCTGGCCTAGGCGTGGATAGCGCCCCGAACTCGGTCTTCCGAATACTAGGGGCTTCGCCGAAATTTAAAATTATATAATTCTATGGCTAAGTGAGAGTGATAAAACATTATAAGTCTGATGGCTTGGTTCGTTGTGTTGAGGGCCTCCCTAGATGGACCCAAGAATGGGAACAAGAGCGCTCAGGTTTATTCCGAACACCCCAGCACTCGTGGCATGGGGATAGAAGCCGATGACTTGCATCTCTCAGATTCGATAAACAACTTCACAGAAGGTAATATTTTAAATTGACAAAGCGTTGCTTAACGCATATGAACAAAGTTTTCAGCATACAGGATAACAAATGCGAGTCTACTAAAAAATTACATCTTTGGAGCATTCACCCGCTATAAGGCGGGCACCCTTCAGGACGCTCTTATAATACATCTCGGGCGTGCGTTGCTCCTTGCCCGGCGGTGGCGCGTCCGTCAAAAGCTTCTCCGCGTCCAGCTTTCCCCAGTGCACTTTAGCACGGGCGAGGGCCCGACGGGCACCTTCAATGCAGAAGGAGCACTTGATGACCTCAATCCACGGACACGCGTCCACCAGCCACCGCACCAGACCAAAGTAGCTCCCAGGCATGGCTTCCCTAGGCCACAGCCGAACTATGAGGCCCTTCATGGCCTGTTCGGCCACGTTGTGGAGCTCGACCAGCTGATTCAGCTGGCCGCTCAGGGGCACCGGATGTTTGGCCTCAGCATACTGAGACCAGAACACCTTTTCCATCGAGCTCCCCTCCTCGGCTCAGCAGAACACAACAGCATCAGACACACTACAGGGCAGATCCGCGAACAGTCCTGGAGAGCTCCGGATTCAGGTAAGTAACAGATAATTTACTTTTACGTTCTTGCTTTGCATAAAGAATGACTTACCCGCCGCTATCTTCTTCATTGCCTTGATCTCCTGGAGGGCCTTATGGGCTTTGGCCTTAGCGGTCTTGGCACTCTCAAGAGCCAAGGCGAGCTCGGACTCCCGAGTCTTCGAGTCACGCTCCAAACTCTCGTGGTTTTCCACGAGAGCCTGGAGCTCTTGCCGCACCTCCGCCACTCGCGCCTCCTGCTTCTCTCGCTCGGTGCGCTCCAAGGCCGCACTGTTTTCGGCCTTGGAGACCGCCTCCTTCAGGATCGTTACATCGGCCGTGGCCCCTGCAACATTTATGTTGGTCCTGTCATTATTTGCAACCAAGTATTTCTATATACATTTACATGCGGTACTACATACCCTCCTTATCCTTGAGCTGCTTCTTGGCATGGCTGAGCTCTCTCTCGGACCGCTCGAGGCTCTCCTTCAATGCTTTGACCTCCGCAGTCAGTGCGGCAGAGGTCAGCAGCGCAGCCTGCATTCCCATATTGACATATTTTTGGTAGACTCCTGCATATATCTTTTTAGATCCTCAGCTCGGCTTTTCTTTCCGAACACCGAACTGAGCATCAGGGGCTACTGTCTATGCGGTTACATTTTTACATGTTTTAAATACTTACCTCAAAGCCTGTTAGAAGGCTTGTACAAGCTTCGATCAGCCTGCTCTTGGCCGACTGAACCTTTTGAATCACCAAACTCATAACAGTGCGGTGCTCCTTGTCGATGGAGGCGCCATTAAGCACCTCCAGCAAATTGTCCGGCGCCTCCGGATGGACGGAGGTCACCGGCGTCGTAGGCTTGCCCTTCTTATGAAGGCGCCGCCTGACGAACCCCGGAAGAGTTGATGGTTCCGGAGCAGTGTCCGGCCCGGGGCCGGACTTAGATCCCTCTGGGGCTTTACCCCCTTTGGGCCTGGAGTCCGGGAGGTCGCCTTGAGGCGCCTCCGGGACCACCTCCTCCTAGTTCGGTCCCTTTTGGGACTCCACCTCGGCGTCGTCCGCAGGGAGAGGGGAGGAGGCCGTCGGAAGTGAAGCCTTGTTCACGTCCGACGAATTCAGGGAGCCGTTTGACGAATCGCCGAGCTGAGCTCTGGGCGGACTGCGTAATTAAATTCGGCGTCAGAAGCTACCGAATAATAGAGGAGCGCCATAAGTCATTCGGGTAACCAGACACTTACGATTTTGCCAGGGGCTTGACCCTGGATGGCCATTCCTCCCCGCCGTCTTCGGCATCGGAGGCGTAGTCCGGCAGAAGGGTCTTCCCCTTCTTGGACCCTCCGGCCTCCCCAGTTGGGGCGGCCTTTCTTTTCTTTCCTCCCCCTGTTGGAGGGGGGAGGCTTCTTCTTCTTCCTTCTCGTCGTCTTCAGAGGCGGAGGGTGCTTCGGGGTTGTCGGGCGATGAATCTGACACCACCAGGCGCCGGGAGCTCTTTTGAGTCCCTGTGGCCTTCTTCTTGGCCTTCTTCTCCGGCACCACATGAGGTGCCGGAACCAGCAGCCCCGTCAATCGGGCGTCCGCTGGGTCTTCTGGTAGGGGAGCCGGACAGATAACCTGCCCGGACTTCTTCAGCCAGTCCTGTCAAAGGTAGGGGAGTTTAGATCCCGCATAGAGTCAGACTATGAAAGACAAGAGTCCCGTAAAGGGTAGAATAGCTTACCTCATTGGCTTGGCGCCGCAAGCTGAATCCGCAATCTTCGGTAGCGGATGCGGGGGCCTCGGCGCCCTTGAACAACACCTTCTAGGCATCTTCGTACGTGGTGTCGAAGAGCCCACTCAAGGTTTGGTGCTGCGCCGGATCAAACTCCCACAATTTGAAGGCCCGTTGTTGGCATGGGAGGACCCGGCGGATAAGCATGACCTGGACTACGTTGACGAGCTTAAGATTCTTGTTCACCAGCTTTTTGACGCAGGTTTCGAGTCCGGTCAGCTCTTCCGAATCCCCCCATGTTAGGCCTGTATCTTTCCAGGAGGTGAGCCATGTGGGAAAGCCGGATCGGTATTTGGGGGCCGTCGCCCATTTGGGGTCGCGTTTCTCAGTGATGTAGAACCACCCCGATTGCCACCCTTTCATTGTCTCCACAAAGGAGCCCTCGAGCCATAGGACGTTGGCCATTCGGCCCACCATGGCACCTCCGCACTCCGCTTGGCGGCCGCCCACTACTTTCGGCTTGACATTAAAAGTCTTCAGCCATAAGCCGAAGTGGGGCTGGATGTAGAGGAAGGCCTCGCACACGATGATAAATGCCGAGATGTTGAGGACGAAGTTCGGGGCAAGATCGTGGAAATCCAGGCCATAGTAGAACATGAGCCCCCAGACGAATGGGTGAAGAAGAAAACCCAGTCCGCGGAGGAAATGGAGAAGAAAACCAACCCTCTCATGGGGCCTGGGGGTGGGGATGAGTTGCCACACATCTGGAAGCCGGTGTGCGATGTTGTCGGACAGGTATCCAGCCTTCCTCAGCTTTTTGATTTGCCCCTCCGTGACAGAGGAGTCCATCCGTCTACCTCCCGCTCCGGACATGATTGGAGAAGGTTGAGGTGGGAAGTGCGGGCTTGGGTGTTGGAGCTCGAGTGCGCAGGGACGGATAAGCAAAGGAGGAGGAAGGCATAAATGGGAAGGGTAGATCCTTATCCCCTTATATGGGCGGCTGAAACTACGAGCCCCCACCGGCCTAATAAAACTCGCTTATCTCCCAAGTGCCGCTGTTAATGGCGCGGTTGGGTTACCCACGCCCGTATTGATGAGAATCCCATAATAAGGGGACACGATCTCTGCTTTGACAAGACGTGCCAAAGAAACCGCCTCGCTAAACACGATGAGGTGGAACAGTAAAATGATTCGAATAAAGGCTTGACCGTGGCGTGATGTCACGCTGCGGAATACGTCAGCAGATTAGATTTGTGCAGAAATTATTCTCTCTACGGCGGTATGTGGAACTTATTTTTGCAGAGCCGGACACTATCCTTGTGTTCAACATCTTCTATGAAGTATTCGGAGGAGGAACCCGCCTTGCAATGCCGAAGACAACTTGCGCGCCGGACTCGTCGTCATTGAAGCCTGGTTCAGGGGCTACTAAGGGAGTCCTGGATTAGGGGGTGTCCGGATGGCCGGACTATGACCTTTGGCCGGACTCCCGGACTATGAAGATACAAGATTGAAGACTTCGTCCCATGTCCGGATGGGAATTTCCTTGGCGTGGAAGGCAAGCTTGGCGATACGATATGAAGATCTCCTCCCATTGTAACCGACTCTGTGTAACCCTAGCCCTCTCCGGTGTCTATATAAACCGGAGAGTGTTAGTCCGTAGGACGAACAACAATCATACCATAGGCTAGCTTCTAGGGTTTAGCCTCTCCGATCTCGTGGTAGATCAACTCTTGTACTACCCATATCATCAATATTAATCAAGCAGGAGTACGGTTTTACCTCCACCGAGAGGGCCTGAACCTAGGTAAAAACATCGTGTCCCTTGTCTCCTGTTACCATCCGCCTAGACGCACAGTTCGGGACCCCCTACCCGAGATCCGCCGGTTTTGACACCGACACCCGCCCTTAGAGCGGAAATCATACCGCTGCCGGAGTAATGAGTCATGTCGGCCTATCAAAATTTTGATATGACAACCAACTACCCAGACACCAACTGAGGAGTCCGCGCTACTTCACGGTATAACCGTTGGGTTAACTAGGTTCCGATCAGGAACCCTTGGACCAACCACAAGAGGACGTTTAGCTGCCCTCAAGTATTTGCCTTTACAAACTAACTTTGATGCAGAACAGGATTGGCGACGTGGAATCGGCCCGGGCACACAAGGGCAGGAACACGTAAGTGACCCCCCTCCAAAGAAGGCAGTCTGGATTCACTTCAGGTCCACTCACAGCCCCCTCCAGTCCGGCCATGACAGATTCCGCCAAAAACACCTCTTTTCATAATCATAAATCGTACTCCTATGCACAGACATATCATCCTACTACAATGCGTAGACTTAAATAACACTTAATGGCCATCGTTTCTCATCGACGCCTCTTTGTCAAAAACGTCACCCATGCCTTGGGTTATGCCCGATTATGCCAGGGGCTTCACAGTACGGCAATAAAGTCCGACCACCTTTTCGGTCGCTCGGCACCCCGAACTTATAGCACTATATGCATCAGCTCCGAATCATGTCTTAGGTCATTGGTTGGGTTTTCCCGGCTCCCTTGTTTCGGTACCTTACGTTCCGCCCCATCGGCTAAGGTAGCTATCGGTGTCAAAACCGGCGGATCTCGGGTAGGGGGTCCCGAACTGTGCGTCTAGGCGGATGGTAACAGGAGACGAGGGACACGATGTTTTTACCCAGGTTAGGGCCCTCTCGATGGAGGTAAAACCCTACTCCTGCTTGATTAATATTGATGATATGGGTAGTACAAGAGTACATCTACCACGAAATCCGAGAGGCTAAACCCTAGAAGCTAGCCTATGGTATGATTGTTGTTCGTCCTATGGACTAAAACCCTCCGGTTTACATAGACACCGGAGAGGGATAGGGTTACACAGAGTCGGTTACAATGGGAGGAGATCTACATATCCGTATTGCCAAGCTTGCCTTCCACGCCAAGGAAAGTCCCATCCGTACACGGGACAAAGTCCTCAATCTTGTATCTTCATAGTCCAGGAGTCCAGCCAAAGGTTATAGTCCAGTCATCCGGACACCCCCTAATCCAGGACTCCCTCAGTAGCCCCTGAACCTGGCTTCAATGACGACGAGTCCAACACGTAGATTGTCTTCGGCATTGCAAGGCGGGTTCCTCCTCCGAATACTTCATAGAAGATTTTGAACACAAGGATAGTGTCCGGCTCTGCAAAATAAGTTCCACATACCACCGTAGAGAGAATAATACTTGTACAAATCTAATGTGCTGACGTATTCCGCAGTGTGACATCATGCCACGGCCAAGCCTTTATTCGAATCGTTTTACTATCCCAACTCAGCGCGTTTAGCGAGGCGGTTTCCGTGGCACGTCTTGTCAAAGCAGAGATCGTGTCCCCTTATTCCGGGATTATCACCAATATGGGTGTCGGTAACCCAATCGTGCATGTTAGTATGTCTCCTCAATCGAAGGCGAGTCCCAAACGGTCGCGGGGAGGGCTCTTGGTATTCAACCTCTTTATACAGAGACCAAGGCTCGACTCCTTTCTTTCAATCTCAATCAAATCTGCCTCCCCCCTTGAGTTCAAACACCCAAAGCTCCATATTCAGATGCTTCAGACCTCCGATGATGTCTGGCTCTGACCTTCAAGGCCGGTGGATGCCTTCCTCCGTTACGGAAGAAGACGTGTGAATGCTAAGAGATGCCAGGTATCTAACCGGTGAAATCTCGCATAGGCTGCCCGCTCAAGGGCAGGTTATTCTCACTCCCAAGCCTGGTGAGAGCATGGTGTTCGCGTATCACTTCCTTCGGGGGCTAGGCTTCCCGACGGACCCCTTCGTGAGGGGGCTCGTGTTTTATTACGGGCTGGAATTTCATGACTTAGCTCCGGAGTCCATCCTCCATATATCATCGTTCATTGTCGTGTGCGAGGCCTTCCTCCGTATTACTCCTCATTTCGGATTGTGGCTTAAGACCTTCAACGTAGAGCCGAAGATGATCGAGGGGCAGCATGCAGAGTGCGGAGGTGCTGTTATAAGCAAGAATGCCAGCGCTCCATGGCCCGAGGGCTCTTTCCATGAGGAGTTCAGCTTATGGCAACGAGAGTGGTTCTATATCACAACTCCTAGGGGCACCAAATGGGTGGCGCCACCTGCTTTCGCTCGGGTCCCCCACCACAGCTAGCGTCATGGGTCAATAAAGGGCTTAACTGGGGGCCGTCCAAGGACGTGCCCTTGTTGAAGGGCCGCATTCGAGATCTCCTAGAAAGATATATCAATCTGGCCCTAGTGACGCAGGTTATGTTGATTCGCCGCATCCTGCCCTGCAAACGTCGCCCCCTCTGCCTGTGGGAGTTTAATCCAGAAGGACCACGAGCCCAACAACATTTTATGTGCGCGACGCCCATGGAGATGTACAAATTGTTCTTCGGATCACAAGCAATGTGTCCGGACATGTCCAAAGACGCATGTCTGAGATGCAATCGCCTGGATACTCAAGTAAGTAGCCATGTACCCGGACACGCTATCCGTATATTTATCATAAAATTGCCCTTAAAAGAGTTGTCCTTTAGACATGAGTGGATAGCGAAAGCAAAGCTAATCAGGTGTCCGGCCCCCCTCCCTGAAACCACGCCGGATCCAGTGTTAACCAGGATGCTGTAGGTTGCACCTTTGGAAGAAGGCGAAGAGGGGAACAAGGAAACTACCGCCTCCACGAAGGAGGCTGTCAGGAAAGGAGGAATCAAGAATTCCTCTAACCAGGGGAAGAAGAGGACCGCCTTTGAAGACCCGGAGGCCATGGTCTCAAAGTGGGGGAAGGAATCTTTGTCAGAGGGTCCGGCGCCGGGGGGTGCCTCGGTAGCATTGCGCCCTCAAGGGGATCAGCTCTCCACCGAGTCGTAAGTAAAGAGGGGGGTTTTAAAATGAGAGACATCCCTGTTCTATTTCTGAGGAAGATAACCGAAAATTTACCTTGTAGTTCGGATCTCAGCCCTTCTCAGCAGAGCTCATCTTCAGAGGATCTTCGTCCGGAGATGATGGAGAACGGAACGCCTCCTCCTGCCGTACCACCTTGCGAGGCGGGCGACCCTGAGGTGTCGTCACGGAGGGTTTCTCCAAATCCGGCCAGGCCGGAAGATAGTTGTATGGCCCCCCAAGGCCCTCTGTGTCCGGCCTTCGAAAAAGGCCATCGAATGAGTCCGGCACCGTCCGGTGCACGGTCGGAGGAGCTGAAGGATCTGCTCGGGCGAGCGTCTATCTCAGAAGAACACCGTGCATTGATCGATACGGTGATTGGAAGGATTTCATTCGTGGAGAGCGGGTTGTACGAGGCCGTCAAGAGTTTACTGACAGGTTTTGAGGTACGCGAAATGATGTACCTTTTGACAGATTCGCATATATAAGATGCGCCCTGTATAGATAGTAGCCCCTGAGACTCGGTGCGTTGTCAAAAATGATGGCACGCCGAGGATCATAATCCCAGGTATGATATGTCACCTTTCCTATGTAGGTGGCGAAGTGTCCGGTGGTTAGCCGGACTGATGATTTTGCCGCACTAAGGCGGCAACTTGACGTGGCAGATGCCGACATCGCGCTTGTCAACAAGCGGCTGGACGAGGCACAAGGTATGTAATTTCTCCGAAGACACCTGGTAAGAGGAGCTTGATGCCCGTACCTTACAACGTGTGTGCTTGATGCAGATGGTGCCGCTGCCATGGAGAAGCTTCGGGCGGAACTTGCCCGAGCCAAGGAGCAGGCCAGGAAAAGCGATGTGGCTGCCTTAAAGGCGGCTAAAGAGCTGAAAGCCGAACAGGCTGCTCACTGCCAAAGCAAGAAGGAAATGGCCGAGATGGCTGTAAAGTTGAAGAATGCTGCCAACCGCTGTAAGCTTCTTGAAAAAGAAGATCGGGTGGCACAGAAGGACCTAGAGAAGGTCACTACCGAGGCCAAGGATACTCGTTCTGCGATGAGAGCTATGAAGGAGGAGATATCACGGCTGGAAAGCCCTTTATGCTGTGGATGAAGTTCGGGGATCCTAAATACTCTCCGTTGGACCGGCAGTGGAGTGCGGCGAACACTTATCTTGACTTGGCAGCGAGTGCCGCGGACGCGGCCGAATACTTCCGCGATCAAAAGGACCACGAAGTGGACAAGCCTTTTTGGTCATAGTTCCACAATCCAGAGCGCACACTTCCATTAACCGATCGTTTGGACGCATGGGCGGAGCTGAATAGGTTATCTGGTCTCGCCATGAAGTATGTCGTGAGTCATCTGTGGCCGAAAAGGCCCGAGCCGAAGAGTTACTTTAGCTTGGTGCAGCAGTTCCTCGGTGCGGTACCGCATATTGATGCAATGAAGAGGTCGGCGTGCATAGAGGGTGCGCAGATGGCTCTTGCCCGTGTCAAGACATACTGGGAGGAGATGAAGGCCAGTGTTGTTGCATCCCAAGATTCGGACGACAGCCGAGTACCTGCCGAGCACTATTTTCAGGAAGTTCTGCAGGGTGATCGTTTAATAGAGACGCAGTGCTCGAAGGATGTTATGTTCAAATAACATGTATTATTGTAAAACAATGTTTTGATGGAATATAAAAGCTTTTTATACTTGTGCTTTCAAGAATTAGAATACCTCCTGTGCGGCCGTTAATGTATATGTGTATATAACCTGAAAGATGGCAGTCTTCGGCTTCAGCCCCCACGCATATAATGCGGGGGTGTTCGCAGAAGGCGCATTTTCACACTTGATCCAACGTCTTGGTCCTATAAAGGAGGTGATAGCGCAGCGAACTAGGCAACCAGACTATAATGCTTTATCACTTTCACTTAGCCATAGGAGTTTGACAGTGGGGCTACTATATAGCCCCTAGGGGCACCGCGCTTACCTGAGTTCGGGGTGCATGTGTGCCTGGCCGGGAAACGGCCCTTCGTTAATGCGGAGGAATCCTAAAGATTTCGGTGGGTCATCGAGTGGTTGACCAGTCTCACGCTATATCATGACAGTCAGTTTTCGGCTTTCTCTACTGAGGTGCTCGCCTGGCTGAACCGGGGCACCATCAAAGTAGTTCTCCTGGTGCCGCCTTAGCCGATTAAGCGGAACATAAGTCGGCAAAACACAGGAGCCGGGAAAACCCAACATTTGACCAAAGACATGATTCGGAGCTGATGCATATAAGGCCAAACTCGCGACGCCGAACACTCCCGAAGGTATTCGGTCTTTATGAAAACAGGCTGAACAACGCCCTTGGTAGGAAGCCCCTGGTGTCCAGGTACGCGCAAATTTCTGACATGGCCACATGCCAAGACACCAGCCTCCTCCTCGGTTATAACGAGAAACCGGGGATCTGTATCACAAGAGACAGTGAAAAAGGTTTATGCAGGGTCTTAATCTGAAAAGAATCCTTGGAACGGGTCCCTACTACACGTCTGCGCCTGTGTCTCCGTTGTGCTGTATCCTGGACGGGTGTAGCGTGGTGTTCATCTGTAAAAGAGAGGAATTTAGTTGAAAAAGATCATGCGAAAATCTATGTTATATTAAATAAACAAAGTATAATTCAGAAAATGGGTAGAATTGAGCTTTATTGTCTCTTGTTGTACACGCGTGGAGCCCCTTGTACGGGGGTATGCGGCTAGTAAGCCCTTGTATGTTTACGCCGGACTCGTCTAGCCATGTCCGGGGTCTGAACGACCTGTTTAGGTGCTTTGGATAGTGAAGCCGGTTTAGTGTGTGGCTGTCAAGGCAGCCGCATAGTCTTCCGCGCTCGAGGAACACTCGATATTTCCCTTTAATGAGATGATGCCTCATAGACCGGGTATTTTAAGCATAAGGGATGCATAATGCGGTATTGCGTTAAAGCGGGCATAAGCTTCGCGTCCCAGTAGTGCTTGATAGCTACTTGTAAATGGGGTGATGTGGAAGGTTAGCTTTTCGCGGCGGAAGTTGTCGGGGGAGCCGAACATAACTTCTAGCAGGAGAGAACCCGTACAATGGGTATCTGGGCCTGGCGTTACCCCTTGAAAGGAAGTGTTTCCATGGTGAATTTTTGTTGGGTTTATCCCCATTTTGCGGATTGTGTCCTGATATAGTAGGTTTAGACCACTGCCGCCGTCCATTAGGACTTGTGTAAAGTGGAGTCCGTCAATTATCGGATCTAATATCAAGGCAGTCCAGCCTGCGTTCTGGATACTTCTAGAGTAATCCTGATGGTCGAAGGTGATTGGTTTTAACAACCAGTGGCGGGACTTCTCTGGGACAGGCCGCATGGCGCGTATCTCTATAGGCGCCACTCTGTTTTCCCTTTTGTCATGTGAAGTGAGTTTACTGTATTGACTTCTTGTGGGAACTTCTTTTGTTCTCCGGTGCTCTACTTGTGGGGTTCGTCATCGTCCTCGCTTGGTATGTCGAGCCCCTTGTGTTCGGCGTTAAGTTTGCCGGATTGCTTGAAGACCCAACAATCTCTGTGGGTATGGTTTGCAGGCTTCCCGGGAGTACTATGGATTTGGCATGTTTTGTCCAAGATTTTGTTTAGGTTAGATAGCTCGTCCCTGTTATCCTTGAGGGGCAGCTTTTTCTGATTCTGCTGAGAGCTTTTGAATCCAGCGTTGACTGCCGCGCTCTTCGAGCAGTTTCCCTTGGTTCGGCGCTGGTCCTTGTTACGTCGCGGTTTCCCGTTTCCATCCCTGACTTCGTATGTACTTGGGTCGCTGGTACTGCTTCTTGCCAACCAGCTATCCTCTCCTGCGCAAAAGCGGGTCATGAGGCTTGTTAATGCGGCCATTGTTCTTGGCTTTTCTTGGCTGAGGTGTCTGGCGAGCCATTCATCTCAAATGCTGTGTTTGAAAGCTGCTAAGGCTTCGGCGTCCGAACAATCGACTATCTGGTTCTTTTTAGGAAGAAATATGTTCCAGAGTTTCCGGGCTGACTCTCCGGGCTGTTGAGTTATATGACTTAGATCGTCTGCATCCGAAGGTCTGACATAGGTCCCTTGGAAATTTGCCCGAAAAGCATCCTCGAGCTCTTCCCAACTTCCGATGGTGTTTTCAGGAAGGCTCTTAAGCCAATGCCGGGCTGGCCCTTTGAGCTTGTGGGGTAAGTATTTTATGGTGTGGAGGTCATCTCCTCTAGCTATGTGTATGTGGAGGATATAATCCTCAATCCAGACTCCAGGGTCTGTTGTTCCGTCGTATGCCTCTATGTTTACGGGCTTGAATCCCGCTAGAAATTCATGGTCCAGCACCTCATCGGTGAAACATAGGGGGTGTGCAACACCCCTATATTTGGGTGTGCCGTGATGTTCGGATACTTGTTGCGTTGCATTGCTTACTAGAGCTTGCTTTCTCGGCGCGTAGATAGATCTGGGTGGGCTGTCTTTTTGATGTGAATCCTTGTGCGGACCGCGTGCCGGCTTGTATGCGGCGCCATTTCCCGCTCTATGTTGGCCATGGGGTTGTTTATCCGATCGGGGGGCTTTCTTATTTTTTTGGTTGTGGGGGCTCTAAGGCCTCCTCATCAAATTCTGGCAGTAATTTTCGCTTCGGATAGCTCTTTGTGTGGCGACTGTCACCGTATTTGTTTGCGGTGTTGAGTACTTTGCCCCATCTGATTCTGAGTGCATCTTCCGCTGTTTTGAGCTTCCGCTTCTGCTTTTTCAGGCTGCGCGCAGTGGCGACGAGCCTTTTGTGGAGGTTCTTCTGCTCCAGCAACTTGTCCGGCGTAAGGTCGTCCGGACTATTATCTTCGCGGGGGACGGGTTGTTCGGTTTGTTTACCCAACTTGCCCTGTTTGGACGGTTGCTCAATGGTATGTTCATCGTCCGCCGATTCAACCTGCTCTGTGGCTGGGTCTCTAGCGAGCTGGGGTTTGGGGCGGCGCTTACGCCACCACTTTGACTGCTTTTCGAGGGAACGATCCCTCATTGCGTCCCTTTGTTCCTCGTTGTCGTTTCTTTTAGGTGTGTTCAACATGTATACATCTTGAGATGAGGTGGTTGTCCAGTGCCCTGTAGGCGCTGGTTCCTGTTCGTCTCCTACATCGTCGTCCATACTGTCGATGTCTTCGTAGTCGAAGTCGAGCATGTCGGTTAAATCATCGACGGTGGCTACGAAGTGGGTGGTGGGTGGGCTTTGAATTTCTTCGTCGTCCACATCCCAACCTCGCTTACCATAGTCCGGCCAGGGCTCTCCTGATAAAGAGAGACTTTAATGATATCAGAATGTCGCTGAAGGGCGAGTGCTGAAAGATGTCCGCGGCGGCGAACTCCATGATCGGCGCCCAATCGGGGTCGATCGGCAGGGGCGCGGAAGGTTCGGAGTCTGGAAAGGAGTCCGGCACCTTGGAGTCACGAGCTTCACAAAGGACAAGGATGGTGTTCAGCTCGATCTCCGTAGAGATTGCAGCCCCCGAGGCGGTGTCCAGCCACTCGTCCTCTATTGGCGCAGTCGGCTCCGAGCAAAGGGTCGGAGCGGACACTAGGGCGGCCTCCTGGGCACTGTTTGGCGGCAGAGCTAGATCATGCCCATCATGACAGTGCGGCGCGCTCGGCTGTGGCAAGAATCCATCGAAGATGAAGTCTCCGCGAATGTCAGCCGTGTAGTTCAAACTTCCCAATCTGACCTGATGGCCAGGGGCGTAGCTTTCGATCTGCTCCAGATGGCCAGGCGAATTGGCCCGAAGTGCAAAGCCACCGAATACAAAGATCTATCTGGGAAGAAAAGTCTCACCCTGGACCGCTTCGTTGTTAATGATCGGAGGAGCCATCGGGCCTAAAGATGACGACACAGAGGAACTCTCAATGAAAGCACCAATGTCGGTGTCAAAACCGGCGGATCTCGGGTAGTGGGTCCGAACTATGCGTCTAGGCGAATGGTAACAGGAGACGAGGGACACGATGTTTTTACCCAGGTTTGGGCCCTCTCGATGCAGGTAAAACCCTACTGCTGCTTGATTAATATTGATGATATGGGTAGTACAAGAGTAGATCTACCACGAGATCAGAGAGGCTAAACCCTAGAAGCTAGCCTATGGTATGATTGTTGTTCGTCCAATAGACTAAGACCCTCCAGTTTATATAGACACCGGAGAGGGCTAGGGTTACACAGAGTCGGTTACAATGGGAGGAGATCTACATATCCATATTGCCAAGCTTGCCTTCCATGCCAAGGAAAGTCCCATCCGGACACGGGACGAAGTCTTCAATCTTGTATCTTCATAGTCCCGGAGTCCGGCCAAAGGTTTTAGTCCGGTCATCCGGAAACCCCCTAATCCAGGACTCACTCAGTAGCGCTGGGAGAACTAATGCGATTATGTCCCGGTTCTGCCGGACGAGCACCTCAGTAGAGAAAGCCAAAAACCGACTATCATGATACAGCGAGAGCTGGTCAGCTGTTTGAAAGGTTGTAAAATCCTTAAAGATTTATTCCGCATAACGCCATTATAAATGCAGAGTGCAACAGATCGGTCTTCCGATCAGGCGCCAATATAGCCCCTAGTGCGGCCTTCCGAACACTAGGGGCTGCGCCGACCATACTCGAATTCCTATGGCTAAGTGAGAGTGGTAAAGCCCTATAGTCCGATTGCCTCGTTCGTGGTGAGGAACACCTCCTTAAAAGGACCCAACCATGGGATAAAGAGTGTTTAGGTATATCCCGAACACCCCTGTATTTCTTACGTGGGGGAAGAAGCCGACGACTGGCCAACTCTCAGGATTTACATACACTAAACAGCCGCACAGGAAGAACAAATGTTCAAACAAAACAGGCAATAAATAATAAAAGTGCCATTATCCCATATTACAAAGAACGGCATGAATACCCTCAGGGAAATATAATGTCTTTGGTACACTTATCCGCCACAAGGCGGGCTCCCTTCAGTACACCTTCATAGTACAGCTCGGGCTTGCGGTGCTCCTTACCCTCTGGCGGCCCCTCAGTCATCAGCTTCTCCGCATCAAGCTTCCCCCAATGCACTTTCGCACGGGCAAACACCATGCGTGCACCCTCTATACAGACTGATCTCTTAATAGCATCAAGCCGAGGACAGGTGCCCACAATCCGCTTCATGAGTCCAAAGTAACTGCTCGGAATTGGCTCCGCGGGCCACAGCCGGACAACCAAGTCCTTCATGGCTAGTTCGGCCGCCTGGTGCAGTTCGACCAGCTGCTTCAGCTGATCGATAAAGGGCACCGGATAGTTTGGCGCCAAATACTACGACCAGAAATTCCTCCCCGTAGACTTCTTCTCCTCGGTCCAGTAGAATTGGGTGGCATCTGATATACTACGAGGCAAATCCGCAAACACCCCTGGAAAAACAAGGGGCTTGTCGCTTAGAGTTCTCCCCATTATCTTGTCAGAATGGCCATGAATACAAAAGGCCTTACCAGCCGCAACCTTCCGAGCCTCCTAAATGTCCCGCACAGCACCTCGGGTTTCTTCCGGAGCATCCTCCGCGGCTTGGAGAGCTTGGGCAAGTTCGGATTCTTTCCCTACTAGACTCTGCTCCAAGCCCTCGCTTTTCTTCACAGCCTTCTGGATCTCTCGCTCAGCTGCGATGACCCTGGCCTCATGTTTCTCATGAAGCGCCTGTTCGGCGCCAGCCTTCTCGTTGGCATCAGCCACAGCCTTCTTCAGTGCCTCATATTCGGCACTTGCTCCTAGAGCATACAATACAAATACTTTTCACTAGGCACAATTACTCATTCATGCCGAATTCAAGACAATGTTTCAACATACCCTGCTTGTCCTCCAATTGCTTCTTTACACGACCAAGTTCTTCTTCGGCCCGTTCCAGGCTCTGATTCAGTCTGGACACTTCCGCACTATGAGCGGCCGTCTTCTCTGCACACGCCTGTTTTCACACAAAGGGGTATACGTCATTAACAAAGGCTCCTGCAAAAGCAGAGGATTTGATCCCCTGTCCGGCTCTTTCTCTCTTTTGTCGCACACTGTATCAGGGGCTACTACTCACATTATGACGATTCCTCAAAGGTTTCTTAGAAAACATACCTCAAAGGCCTTTATAAGGCCAAGGCAGGACTCATTCAGCCCGCTCTCGGCGGACTGAATCTTTTCAATCACCGCACCCATGAGGGTCCGATGTTCATCGACGATAGATGCACTCTTTAACACTGTCGATAGACCGCCAGGCAGCTCTGCTTGGACAGAGGTTACCGGCGGAGTAGGCAAGCCTCCCACTGTCGAAGGTGTCTGCTCGCCCGATCCTGGAGCCTTAGAGGTCTCCAGGACCTTGTCCGGCTGTGGTCCGAACCCGAGATCGCCCCCACTGTTGACATGTCGGGGGGCCACCGCCCCCGTGTGTCCGGCCCAAGAGACATGCCTCCCCTAGTCCGGACCTTGTTGAGATGACACCTCGGTGTCGTGCCTGGACTTTGGGGAAGGGGCCTCTGGAGGCGTCTCGCTCGCCAAAGCGTCTGAGCTCAGTGAATCCTTCGATGAGGACTGCCCGGCATGAGACGTCGCCGGGCTGTATGAAATATGGCGACAGTTAGAACTACTGTACCCAAACGACCCTAGATGCATATCCGTGTTTGGATGTCGGATACTTACGACTTTTCTAGGGGCTGGGCCCTGGGATCCCACTCCGGGCTGTTATTGGTAGCCGTGGTGGATGCCTCTGGGTGGGAACCTCTCCACCTCTTGGGTGACCCGGCCTCCAGGGACGAGGAAGCCGACCTCTTCTTCCCATATCCAGAGTGAGGCTCGTCCTCCTCTGCTTCCTCCTCTTCGACTTCAGAAGAAGGATCGTCGCTGGAGTCTTAGGATTTTGCGTCCGAAGCCTCGCGGCAACGGAGGCCACTCCAGGTCTTTTTGACCTTCTTGGAGGCCTCTTTCTTTTGTGCCTCGTAAGGCACAGGGACCAGCATCTTCGTCAGAAGAGGTCTGGCCGGTTCCTCCGGTAGCAGGGCCGGACAGTGTATCCGCTCCACCTTTTTTATCCATCCCTGGGGTCATGATAAAGCATGATAAAAATGTCTCCCTCAGGACATGCCAACTGAAGCATGGATGGACAGAGCGTAGCTATAACTTACCGGGTTTGCGGAATGGGATAATTGATACCCACGGTCCTCGGCGGAGCCCGACCATGATTTGTCGGACTTAAAGAACACCTTCCAGATATCCTTGTGGGAGGAATCATAAAGCTCCCGAAGGGTTTGGTGCTCGGTTGGGTCGCACTCCCACAAATTATAGGCTCGATGCTGGCAAGGGAGAACCAGGCGAACTAACATCACCTGGACTATGTCGACGAGCTTGACGTCCTTGTCGACGACACTCTGGACGCGCCTCTGGAGCAGTAATAGCTCATCAAACGAGGACCAGTTCGGGCCCTTCTTGGTCCAGGACGTGAGCTGCAGGGGGGCTCCGGATCTGAACTCGGGAGCTGCAGCCCACTTTTTGCCACGCGGTTCGGTAATATAGAACCACAGCTGCTGCCACTCCTTGACGGAGTCATTGAAGGCACCCGTCGGTCAAACGACCTTGGGCATCTTGCTCACCATGGCACCGCCGCACTCGGCGTGCTCGCCACTCACCACCTTGGGCTTCACATTGAAAATCTTCAGCCATAGGCCAAAGTGAGGTGAAATTCGGAGAAAAGCCTCACACATGACGATGAACGTCGAGATATTGAGGAAGGAATTGGGGGAAAGATCATGAAAATCAATCCCATAGTAATACATGACTCCGCGAACAAATGGGTGAAGGGGAAACCCGAGCCCACGGACAAAATGGGGAAGAAACACGACTCTCTCGTGAGGCTCCGGAGTAGGGATGACCTGTCCCGCCAGTGGGAGACGGTGGCCGATCTTCTTGGCCAGGTACCCGGCCTCCCGGAGCCTCTTGATATCCCTCTCCTGGAAGGTAGAGGCCATCCATCTGCCTCCTGCTCCGAATTCGGACATCTTTGGAAAACCTCTCTTTGATGGAAAAGAAGAATGCTTGGACGTTAGAGCTCGAACAGAGGGGAATGAGCTAGCGGAAGGAGAAGGCGTGGGTAAACAGGAAGAGACCTTATCTCTTTATAGAGACGGTAAAAGCTTTTTACGCCTCCCAACTTGCCTGGTGGAACCCGCTCGCTCCCCACTCGCCGCAATTATTGGTGCAGTTGGATTACCCATACCCGTATTGATGAGAATCCCACAATAAGGGGACACGATCTCTGCTATGGCAAATCATGCAGAGGAAACCACCTCGCGGTATGCGCTATGGCTGGTTGTGGGAAAACAGTTCAAATAATGACCAAACCGTAATGACATGTCATGTTGTCAGTAGATTACATTTGCGAAATATCATTCTCTCTATGGTGGTATGTGGAGATCATTTTGCAGATCCGGACACGGTCTACGTGCTCGATAATAACTTTGGAGTATTCGGAGATGGAACCCGCCGGACTCATCGTCATTGAAGCCTGGTTCAAAGGCTATTGAGGGAATCCTGGATTAGGGGGTATCCGGATGGCTGGATTATATACTTCGTCCGGACTATTGGAGCGTGAAGGTAGAAGACTCAAGACTCCGTCCCATGTCCGGATGGGACTCTCCTTGGCGTGGAAGACAAGCTTGGCGATCCGGATATTGTATTTCCTTCCTTGTAACTGACTCCGTGTAAACCCTAGCCCTCTCCGGTGTCTATATAAACCGGAGAGGTTGGTCCTTAGAAGGTTGATCACAATTACAATCATACTCATCATAGGCTAGCTTCTAGGGTTTAGCCTCTATGATCTCGTGGTAGATCTACTCTTGTACTACTCCTATCATCAATATTAATCAAGCAGGAAGTAGGGTTTTACCTCCATCGAGAGGGCCCGAACCTGGGTAAACATTGTGTCCCTTGCTTCCTGTTACCATCAGCCTAACACGCACAGATCGGGAGCCCCTACCCGAGATCCGCCGGTTTTGACACCGACAGGGGGCGATATCGAAGATTAACTCCTCGCTTTGGAAGTTGTCCGGGGATCCGAATACCACTTCTAGTGTGATTGAGCCTGTGTAACAGGCCTCTACACCTGGTATGACACCTTTAAAGGTGGTTTTGGTGGGTTTGATCCTTGAGGGATCGATGCTCATTTTGCGCACTGTATCCTGATAGAGCAGGTTCAGGCTTCTACCACCATCCATAAGGACTCTTGTAAGGTGGAATCCGTCAATGATGGGGTCGAGGACCAACGCGGCCGAACCGCCATGAGGGATGTTGGTCGGATGGTCCCTGCGATCGTAAGTGATCGGACAAGAAGACCATGGGTTGAATTTTGGCGCGACTGGCTCCATCGCATAGACGTCCCTTAGTGCACGCTTCCGTTCCCACTTGGAAATATGGGTTGCGTATATCAATGTTTACCGTTTTCACTTGGGGAGGAAATTTCTTCTGTCCTCCTGTGTTCGGCGACCGGGGCTCCTCGTCATCATCGCTATGCAGCCCATTTTCCTTGTTTTCGGCATTCAACTTGCTAGCCTGTTTGAACACCCAGCATTCTCTATTGGTGTCATAGGCTGGTTTACCGGGGGTGTCGTGAATTTGACACGAGCGATCGAGTATGCGGTCCAAACTGGACGTGCCCAAATTGTTTCTTTTGAATGGCTTTTTACACTGACCGGACTTAGAGCCACTGAATCCGGCATTGACTGCCGTGTCTTCGGCGTTATCACCATTGTTACGACGCTTGTGTCTGTTGCGTTGGGGCTTGCCGTTGTTATCTCTGGCCTCTGAGGTGCCAGGATTTCTTGATGTGATGTTGCTACGAGCCAGCCAGCTGTCCTCGCCCAAACAAAAGCAGGTCATGAGTGTCGTTAGGGCTGCCATGGACTTTGGCTTCTCTTGGCCGAGGTGCCGGGCAAGCCACTCATCGTGGAAGTTATTCTTAACGGCCGCAAGGGCTTCGGCATCCGGACAGTCGACAATTTGGTTCTTTTTAGTTAGGAACCTAGTCCAGAATTTCCTGTTTGACTCTCCGGGCTGTTGGGCTATGTGACTTAAGTCATCAGCATCCGGATGTCGCACATTGATACGTCTCCAACGTATCTAAATTTTTTGATTGTTCCATGCTATTATATTACTCGTTTTGGATGTTTATGGGCTTTACTTTACACTTCTATATCATTTTTGGGACTAACCTACTAACCGGAGGCCCAGCCCGTATTGCTGTTTTTTTGCCTATTTCAGTGTTTCAAAGAAAAGGAATATCAAACAGAGTCCAAACGGAATGAAACCTTCGGAAGCGTTATATTTGGAACGGAAGCGATCCAGGAGACTTGGAGTTGAAGTCAAGGAAGCTTCGAGGTGGCCACGAGGGTGGGGGGCACCCCCCTACTAGGCGCACCCTCCTATCTGGTGGGCCCCTCATGGCTCCCCCGACTGACTTCTTTCGCCTATATATTCCCATATACGCTAAAAACATCGAAGCGAACAATAGATCGGGAGTTCCGCCGCCGCAAGCCTCTGTAGCCACCAAAAGCCTCTTGGGAGCCTGTTCCGGCACCCTGCCGGAGGGGGGATCCCTCACCAGCGGCGATCTTCATCATCCCGGCGCTCCCCATGACGAGGAGGGAGTAGTTCGCCCTCAGGGCTGAGGGTATGTACCAGTAGCTATGTGCTCTCTCTCTCGTGTTCTTGAGGTGATATGATCTTGATGTATCGCGAGATTTGCTATTATAGTTGGATCTTATGATGTTTCTCCCCCTCTACTCTCTTGTGATGAATTGAGTTTTCTTCTTGAAGTTGTCTTGTCGGATTGAGTCTTTAAGGATTTGAGAACACTTGATGTATGTCTTGCCGTGCTTATCTGTGGTGACAATGGGATATTCACGTGATCCACTCGATGTATGTTTTGGTGATCAACTTGCGGGTTCCGCCCATGAACCTATGCATAGGGGTTGGCACACGTTTTCATCTTGACTCTCCGGTAGAAACTTTGGGGCACTCTTTGAAGTACTTTGTGTTGGTCGAATAGATGAATCTGAGATTGTGTGATGCATATCATATAATCATGCCCACAGATACTTGAGGTGACAATGGAGTATCTAGGTGACATTACGGTTTTCGTTGATTTGTGTCTTAAGGTGTTATTCTAGTCCGAACTCTATGATAGATTTAACAGAAAGAATAGCTTCGTGTTATTTTACTACAGACTCTTGAGTAGATCGAGCAGAAAGGATAACTTTGAGGTGGTTTCATACCCAACCATAATTTCTTCGTTTGTTCTCCACTATTAGTGGCTTTGGAGTGACTCTTTGTTGCATGTTGAGGGATAGTTATATGATCCAAGTATGTTATTATTGTTGAGAGAACTTGCACTAGTGAAAGTTTGAACCCTATGCCTTGTTTCCTAGCATTGCGATACGTTTATGCTCACTTTTATCATTAGTTACCTTGCTGTTTTTTTATTTTCAGATTACAAAAACCTATATCTACCATCCATATTGCACTTGTATCACCATCTCTTCGCCAAACTAGTGCACCTATACAATTTACCATTGTATTGGGAGTGTTGGGGACACAAGAGACTCTTTGTTATTTGGTTGCAGGGTTGTTTGAGAGAGACCATCTTCATCCTATGCCTCCCACGAATTGATAAACCTTAGGTCATCCACTTGAGGGAAATTTTCTACTGTCCTACAAACCTCTGCACTTGGAGGCCCAACAACGTCTACAAGAAGAAGGTTCTGTAGCAGACATCAAGCTCTTTTCTGGTGCCGTTGCCGGGGAGACTAGGTACGCGACACTCACACCCCGTCAACTAAGCCCTTTTATGGCTCCGTTGTCGGGGAGGTGAGTGCTTGAAGCTATATCTTTAGATCTTGCAATCGAATATTTTTGTTTCTTGTTTTATCACTAGTTTAGTTTATAAAAGAAAACTACAAAAAAATGGAATTGAGTTTGTCTCATATGCTTCATATTTTTAATATCTTTCGCGAGAATGATGGAAAGGAAAATTGTGCCCTAGTGCTAGAAGAAGAAGTCTTTAAAATGTTTGGCACTAAATCTTTGTATGATGAGCATGATTGCAATGTTGTTAGTATGAATTCCTTGAATATCCATGATGCTAATGATATGCAAAGCCACAAGCTTGGGGAAGCTATGTTTAATGAAGATGATATTTTTAGCCTCCCAAGTTTTGATACGCAAAGTTGTTATGATGATAGCATGCCTCTTACCTATGATGATTATATTGATGAAAGTGGGTTTGGAAGAGTGTCAACTTTAGGACGTAGTGATCCCACTATTTTGGAGGATGTTGAACATTATTGTGATAATTATGAAAGTGGATTTGGAGAGGTCATGACTTTATTTAGTGATGAATACACTATTTCAGAAGAGGTTCCAATTGATTATGAGAACAAAGTTGCTATCTATGATGATTATTGTGATGACTTGTATGCTATTAAGAATAATCATAACCATGAAACTTGTCATCATGATTTTAGTTTTCAATTGGATTATGCCTCACATGATAATTATTTTGTTGAGTTTGCTCCCACTACTAATCATGAGAAGAAATTTGCTTATGTGGAGAGTAGTAAAATTTCTATGCAAGTAGATCATGAAAAGAATGCTTTAGGTGCTGGTTATATTGTTGAATTCATTCATGATGCTAATGAACATTATTATTAGCGAGGAATATATGCTTGTAGGAATTGCAATAATATCAAGTTTCCTCTCTATGTGCTTAAAGTTTTGAAGTTATGCTTGTTTTACCTTCCTATGATAGTTGATTATTGTTCCCATAAGTTGTTTGCTCACAAAATCCCTATGCATAGGAAGTGGGTTAGGCTTAAATGTGCTAGTCATAAGCTTCATGATGCTCCCGTTATATTTCAATTCTTATCTTTTATGTGAGCATCATTGTCATCATCATGCCTAGCTAGAAAGGCATTAAAGAAAAGCGCTTGTTGGGAGACAACCCAATAGTTACCCGTACTGTTTTTGTGTGTCCACGTGATTATTCTACTGTAGTAATCATGTTTTATAGCTTTTATTTCAATAAAGTGCCAAGTAAGACCTTTAGGATAGCTTACGGTGATAGTTGTGTTGATCCTGCTGAAAATCAGAAACTTTTGCACCCAGTAAATTAGTTTTGATAATTTACAGAAACGTTATTTTGAGCTGATTCTTTTTTTGATGGATTGGTACACAAATTTCTTAGGACTTCCTAATTTGGTAGGATATTTGGAGTTCCATAAGTATACGTTTGATATATATTACTACAGACTGTTTTGTTTTTTGACAGATTCTGTTTTTATGTGTTGTTCGCTTATTTTGATCAATCTATGAGTAGTATCGTAGGGTATTAACCATAGAGAAGTTAGAATACAGTAGATATTACACCAATATAAATAAAGAATGAGTTCATTACAGTACCTTATGTGGTGGTTTTTCTTTCTTTCACTAACGGAGCTTATGAGATTTCCTGTTGAATTTTGTGTTGTGAAGTTTTCAAGTTTTGGGTAAAGATTTGATGGACTATGGAATAAGGAGTGGCAAGAGCCTAATCTTGGCGATGCCCATGGCACCCCAAGATATTCAAGAATAGCCAAAAGCCTAAGCTTGGGGACGCCCCGGAAGGCATCCCCTCTTTCGTCTTCGTTTATCGGTAACTTTACTTGGAGCTATATTTTTATTCGCCACATGATATGTGTTTTGCTTGGAGCGTCTTGTATGATATTAGTCTTTGCTTTTAGTTTACCACAATCATCTTTCATGTACACGCCTTTTGGGAGAAGCCTACTTGAATTAGAATTTATTAGAATACGCTATGTGCTTCACTTATATCTTTTGAGCTTGATAGTTTTTGCTCTAGTGCTTCACTTATATTATTTTGAGAGTCTTTTAGAACAACATGGTATTTTCTATGGTTATAAAATTGGTCCTAGAATGATGAGCATCCAAGTTGGGTATAATAAAAACTATCATAGGAAGTGAATTGGATGCTATGATCAATTCGATGCTTGATAATTATTTTGAGATATAGAGGTAGTAATATTAAAGTCATGCTAGTTGGGTGATTATGAATTTAAAGAATGCTTGTGTTGAAGTTTGTGCTTCCCGTAGCATGCACGTATGGTGAGCCGCTTTGTGATGAAGTTGGAGCACAATTTTATTTATTGATTGTCTTCCTTATGAGTGGTGGTCGGAGACGAGCGATGGTTTTCCTACCAATCTATCCCCGTAGGTTCATGCGCGTAATACTTTGTTGTAGATGACTTGTAGATTTTTGCAATAAGTACATGAGTTCTTTATGACTAATGTTGAGTCCATGAATTATACGCACTCTCACCCTTCCACCATTGCTAGCCTCTCTTGTGACGCGCAACTTTCATCGGTACCATACACCCACCATATACCTTCCTCAAAACAGCCACCATACCTACCTATTATGGCATTTCCATAGCCATTCCGAGATATATTGCCATGCAACTTTCCACCATTCCGTCTATATGACATGCATCATTATTGTCATATTGCTCTTTGCATGATCATGTAGTTGACATCGTATTTGTGGCAAGGCCACCTTCATAATTTTCATACATGTCGCTCTTGATTCATTGCATATCCCGGTACACCGCCAGAGGCATTCATATAGAGTCATATCTTGTTCTAAGTATTGAGTTGTAATCTTTAGTTGTAAGTAAATAAAAGTGTGATGATCTTCATTATTAGAGCATTGTCCCAGTTAGGAAAGGATGATGGAGACTATGATTCCCCCACAAGTCGGGATGAGACTTCGGACTTTAAAAAAATAGAAAGGCCAAAAAAGAGAGAAAGGCCATTAAAAAATAAAAAAATAAAAAAAGAGAGAAAAAGAGAGAAGGGACAATGTTACTATCCTTTTTACCACACTTGTGCTTCAAAGTAGCACCATGATCCTCATGATAGAGAGTCTCCTATGTTGTCACTTTCATATACTAGTGGGAATTTTTCATTATAGAACTTTGCTTGTATATTCCAATGATGGGCTTCCTCAAAATGCCCAAGGTCTTCGTCAGCAAGTGAGTTGGATGCACACCCACTTAGTTTCTTTTGTTGAGCTTTCATACATTTATAGCTCCAAGTGCATCTGTTGCATGGAAATCCCTACTCACTCACATTGATATCTATTAATGGGCATCTCCATAGCCCATTGATACGCCTAGTTGATGTGAGACTATCTTCCTCCTTTTTTGTCTTCTCCACAACCACCATTCTATCCCACATAAAGTGCTATATCCATGGCTCACGCTCATGTATTGCGTGAAAGTTGAAAAAGTTTGAGATTATTAAAGTATGAAACAATTTCTTGGCTTGTCATCGGGGTTGTGCATGATTAAATACTTTGTGTGATGAAGATAGAGCAACAACCGGACTATATGATTTTGCAGGGATAACTTTCTTTGGCCATGTTATTCTGAGAAGACATGATTGCTTGATTAGTATGCTTGAAATATTATTATTTCTTATGTCAATATGAAGTTTTATTTTGTATTATTTGGATCTGAACATTTATGCCACAATAAAGAAAATTACATTGATAATTATGCTAGGTAGCATTCCACATCAAAAATTCTGTTTTTATCATTTACCTACTCGAGGACGAGCAGGAATTAAGCTTGGGGATGCTTGATACGTCTCCAACGTATCTATAATTTTTTATTGTTCCATGCTATTATATTACTCATTTTGGATGTTTATGGGCTTTACTTTACACTTTTATATCATTTTTGGGACTAACCTACTAAGCGGAGGCCCAGCCCGTATTGCTGTTTTTTGCCTATTTCAGTGTTTCGAAGAAAAGGAATATCAAACGGAGTCCAAACGGAATGAAACCTTTGGGTGCGTTATTTTTGGAACGGAAGCGATCCAGGAGACTTGGATTTGAAGTCAAGGAAGCTTCGAGGTGTCCACGAGGGTGGGGGGCGCCCCCCCTACTTGGCGCGCCCCCTATCTCGTGGGCCCCTCGTGGCTCCCCTGACCGACTTCTTTCACCTATATATAAACATATACCCTAAAAACATCAAAGCAAACAATATATCGGGAGTTCCGCCGCCGCAAGCCTCTATAGCCACTAAAAACCTCTTGGGAGCCCGTTCCGTCACCCTGCCGGAGGGGGGATCCCTCACCGGTGGCCATCTTCATCATCCTGGCGCTCTCCATGACGAGGAGGGAGTAGTTCACCCTCGGGGCTGAGGGTATGTACCAGTAGCTATGTGTTTGATCTCTCTCTCTCTCTCTCTCTCTCTCTCTCTCGTGTTCTTGAGGTGATACGATTTTAATGTATCGCGAGCTTTGCTATTATAGTTAGATCTTATGATGTTTCTCCCCTTCTACTCTCTTGTGATGAATTGAGTTTTCCCCTTTAAGTTTTCTTGTTGGATTGAGTCTTTAAGGATTTGAGAACACTTGATGTATGTCTTGCCGTGCTTATCTGTGGTGACAATGGGATATTCACGTGATCCACTTGATGTATGTTTTGGTGATCAACTTGCGAGTTCCGCCCATGAACCTACGCATAGGAGTTGGCACACGTTTTCATCTTGACTCTCCGGTAGAAACTTTGGGGCACTCTTTGAAGTACTTTGTGTTGGTCGAATAGATGAATCTGAGATTGTGTGATGCATATCGTATAATCATACCCACGGATACTTGAGGTGACAATGGAGTATCTAGGTGAAATTAGGGTTTTGGTTGATTTGTGTCTTAAGGTGTTATTCTAGTAAGAACTCTATGATAGATTGAACGGAAAGAATAGCTTCGTGTTATTTTACTATGGACTCTTGAATAGATCGAGTAGAGAGGATAACTTTGAGGTGGTTTCGTACCCTACCATAATCTCTTCGTTTGTTCTCCGCTATTACTGGCTTTGGAGTGACTCTTTGTTGCATGTTGAGGGATAGTTATATGATCCAAGTATGTTATTATTGTTGAGAGAACTTTCACTAGTGAAAGTATGAACCCTATGCCTTGTTTCCTAGAATTGCAATACTATTTACGCTCACTTTTATCATTAGTTACCTTGCTGTTTTTACATTTTCAGATTACAAAAACCTATATGTACCATCCATATTGCACTTGTATCACAATCTCTTTGCCAAACTAGTGCACCTATACAATTTACCATTGTATTGGTTGTGTTGGGGACACAAGAGACTCTTTGTTATTTAGTTGCAGGGTTGTTTGAGAGAGACCATCTTCATCCTACGCCTCCCATGGATTGATAAACCTTAGGTCATCCACTTGAGGGAATTTTGCTATTGTCCTACAAACCTCTGCATTTGGAGGCCCAACAACGTATACAAGAAGAAGGTTGTGTAGTAGACATCACACATAAGTGCCCTGAAAGTTGTCAAGGAATGCGTCTTCTAGGTTCTCCCAACTGCCAATGGAGTTTGCCGGCAGGCTATTCAACCAATGTCGAGCTGGTCCTTTGAGTTTTAGTGGGAGGTACTTGATGGCATGTAGATCATCGCAGTGAGCCATGTGAATGTGGAGAAGGAAATCTTCAATCCATACCGCGGGGTCTGTTGTACCATCATATGATTCAATGTTCACGGGCTTAAACCCTTCTACGAATTCATGATCCATTACTTCATCAGTTAAGCATAGGGGGTGCACGGAGCCTCTATGCCGGGCTACATCATGACGCAGTTCAAATGAGTCTGGTCTGTTGTATTCGACCTGGCCGGATTTTCTTTTAGTATATCGGGCGTGACGGTCATCGTCACGCATTGGGGCGCGCCCCCGTGATCCGTAGATTGATCTTGATTGCCCTGCTTTGCTTTCCAATACGTCTTGCAGGTCCTGCGTGTAGCCACGGGCCTTAGTGTTTTTGTTTGATTGGCGACGGGGTGCGGGCTGGTGTTCGGGATGATACGCCGCTTTGTCTCGGCCACGAGGTGGCCGGTTAGCCGCATCCTGCGCTGGTAGTGTAGGCTTTAATGCCTCTTCCTCAAGTTGAGGTAGCAACCTGCGCTTTGGGTAACTTTTGGTTGGGCGCTTGAGTCTGTATTCCTCGCCTGCCAGGACCTCAGTCCATCTATCAGTTAGCAGATCTTGATCAGCCTGAAGCTGCTGCTGCTTTTTCTTCAGGCTTTTTGAAGTGGCTATAAGCCGACGCTTGAAGCGCTCCTGCTCGACATGATCCTCGGGCACGATGAATTCTTTGTCGCCGAGGCTCACCTCGTCTTCGGAGAGGGGCATGTAATTGTCATCCTCTGATTCTCCTTTCGTTGCCTGTTCCTTGGGGCTAGCTTGCCCAACCTCCCGTTCGGCCTGCTCAAAGCCTGGCTGGGCGGGATTGTTTTCGTCCTCGGCATTATCCGAAGTGTTATTGTCTCTTGTGCCGGTATCGCTATTTTTGCTATGACGAGGCTTAGAGCAGCGCCGATGACGCTGGTGCTTAGATTGCTTCTCAAGGGGATTATCCTCCGTTGCCTCATCGCCATCGCTTTCTTTGGGGGTGTCCACCATATATATACCATATGATGAGGTGGTTGTCTAGCGCCCTGCGGGCGTGGTTCCTGTTCCTCTCCAGCATCGTCGTCTATACCGTCGATGTCTTTGGAGTCGAAATCAAGCATGTCGGTTAAGTCATCGACAGTGGCTACCAAGTGGGTGGTGGATGGGAAACGAATTTCTTCATCATCCGCTTCCCACTCAAGCCGGACATAGTTCAGCCAAGAGTCTCCTGATAGGGAGAGAGATTTCAGCGAATTTAGCACGTCGCCCAAGGGTGAGTGCTGAAAGATATCCGCGGAGGTAAACTCCATGATCCGTGCCCAATCAGATTCTATAGGCACGGATGCACATCGTTCGAAACCTATGGCCGGAGACGAGTCCGAGGGTCCGATGACACAGATCTCTTTGGAGGTGAAGTCTGTGTTCGGCTCTAGCGCCGATGAGTGTGCAGCCTCCGTGGCGGGGTCTATCCATCCGTCCTCGAATGGCGCGATCTGCTCCGGATCTAAGGCCAGGGCAGTTGCAGGTGCGTTCTCATGAACACCGTCTGATGGAAGATCTAAGTCATGCTCATCGTGACTGTACGGCGCACCTGTCATGGGCTTGAATCCGTCGAACATCAAGTCTCCGCGGATGTCGGCAGTGTAGTTCAAGCTTCCAAACCTAACCTGATGGGCAGGGGCGTAGCTATCGATCTGCTCCAGATGGCCAAGCGAGTTGGCCCACAGTACGAAGCCGTCGAATACGAAGATCTGTCCGGGGAGGAAAACCTTGAAGGAAATATGCCCTAGAGGCAATAATAAAGTTATTATTTATTTCCTTACATCATGATAAATGTTTATTATTCATGCTAGAATTGTATTAACCAGAAACATGATACATGTGTGAATACATAGACAAACTGAGTGTCACTAGTATGCCTCTACTTGACTAGCTCATTAATCAAAGATGGTTATGTTTCCTAGCCATGGACAAAGAGTTGTCATTTGATTAACGGGATCACATCATTAGGAGAATGATGTGATTGACTTGACCCATCCCGTTAGCTTAGCACTTGATCATTTAGTATGTTGTTGTTGCTTTCTTCATGACTTATACATGTTCCTATGACTATGAGATTATGCAACTTCCGTTTACCGGAGGAACACTTTGTGTGCTACCAAACATCACAACGTAACTGGGTGATTATAAAGGTGCTCTACAGGTGTCTCCAAAGGTATTTGTTGGGTTGTCGTATTTCGAGATTAGGGTTTTTCACTCCAATTGTCGGAGAGGTATCTCTGGGCCCACTCGGTAATGCACATCACTATAAGCCTTGCAAGCATTGCAACTAATGAGTCAGTTGCAAGATGATGTATTACGGAATGAGTAAAGAGACTTTCCAGTAATGAGATTGAACTAGGTATTGAGATACCGACGATCGAATCTCGGGCAAGTAACATACCGATGACAAAGGGAACAACGTATGTTGTTACGCGGTTTGACCGATAAAGATCTTCGTAGAATATGTAGGAGCCAATATGAGCTTCCAGGTTCCGCCATTGGTTATTGACCGGAAACGTGTTTCGGTCATGTCTACATTGTTCTCAAACCCGTAGGGTCCGCAAGCTTAAGGTTTCAATGACAGTTATATTATGAGTTTTTGTGTTTTGATGTACCGAAGGAGTTTGGAGTTCCGGGTGAGATCGGGGACATGACGAGGAGTCTCGAAATGGTTGAGACGTAAAGATCGATATATTGGATGACTATATTCGGACATTGGAAAGGTTCCGAGTGATTCGGGTATTTTTCGTAGTACCGGAGAGTTACGGGAATTCGCCGAGGAGAAGTATTGGGCCTTATTGGGCCATACGGGAAAGAGAGAGGTGCTCCCTAGGGCAGCCCCCCCCCCCAAGGCCTAGTCTGAATTGGACTAGGGGGAGGGGCTGCGCCCCCTCCTTCCTTCCCTTCTCCCTTCCTCTTCCTTCTCTCCTACTCCTACTATGAATAGGCGGATCTCGGGTAGGGGGTCCCAAACTATGCGTCTAGGCGGATGGTAACAGGAGACAGGGGACACGATGTTTTTACCCAGGTTCGGGCCCTCTCGATGGAGGTAAAATCCTACTCCTGCTTGATTAATATTGATGATATGGGTAGTACAATAGTGGATCTACCACGAGATCAGAGAGGCTAAACCCTAGAAGCTAGCCTACGGTATGATTGTTGTTCGTCCTATGGACTAAAACTCTCCGGTTTATATAGACAATGGAGAGGGCTAGGGTTACATAGAGTCGGTTGCAATGGGAGGAGATCTTCATATCGTATCGCCAAGCTTGCCTTCCACGCCAAGGAAAGTCCCATCCGGACACGGGACGAAGTCTTCAATCTTGTATCTTCATAGTCCGGGAGTCCGGCCAAAGGTCATAGTACGGCCTTCCGAACACCCCCTAATCCAGGACTCCCTCAGTAGCCCCTGAACCAGGCTTCAATGACGACGAGTCCGGTGCGCAAATTGTCTTCGGCATTGCAAGGCGGGTTCCTCCTCCGAATACTTCATAGAAGATGTTGAACACCAGGATAGTGTCCAGCTCTGCAAAATAAGCTCCACATGCCGCCATAGAGAGAATAACATTTGCACCAATCTAATCCGCTGACGTATTCCGCAGCGTGACATCATGCCACGGCCAGGCCTTTATCGATTTTACTATTCCACCTCAGCGCATTTAGCGAGGCGGTTTCCTTGGCACGTCTTGTCAAAGCAGAGATCGTGTCCCCTTATTCCGGGATTCTCATCAATACAGGCATGGGTAACTCAACCGCGCCATTAACCGTGGCGCTTGGGAGATAAGCGAGTTTTATTAGGCCGGTGGGGGCTCGTAGTTTTGGTCGCCCATATAAGGGGATAAGGATCTACCCTTTTCGTTCATGCCTTCTTCCTCCTTTGCTTATTCGTCCCTACGCGCTCGAGCTCCAACGCCCAAGCCCGCACTTCCGACCTCAACCTTCTCCGATCATGTCCAGAGCGGGAGGTAGATGGATGGCCTCCTCCGTCATGGAGAGGCACATCAAAAAGTTGAGGAAGGCCGGATACTTGTCTGACAACATTGCGCACCGGCTTCCAGATGAGGGGCAACTCATCCCCACCCCCAGGCCCCATGAGAGGGTTGTTTTCCTTCCCCATTTCCTCCACGGACTGGGTTTTTCTCTTCATCCATTCGTCCGGGGGCTCATGTTCTATTACGGCCTGGACTTCCATGATCTGGCCCCGAACTTCATCCTCAACATCTCGGCGTTCATCGTCGTGTGCGAGGCCTTTCTCCGCATCCAGCCTCATTTTGGCCTATGGCTGAAGATCTTCAGCGTCAAGCGGAGTGCGGAGGTGCCATGGTGGGTAAGATAGCCAATGTTACATGGCTCGAAGGCGCCTTCGTAGAGACTATCAAAGGATGGCAATCGGGGTGGTTCTATATCACCGAGCCGCGTGACCCAGAATGGGCAGCGCCCCCCGAATTCCGATCTGGCATCCCCACATGGCTCACATCTTGGAAAGAGACGGGCCTGTCGTGGGGTAATTCGGCGGAAGTGACCGGACTTCAAACCTGCATCAAAGACCTGATCGGCAGGAAGGTTAAACTTGTCACCGTAGTCCAGGTCATGCTCTTCCGCTGGATTCTCCCGTGTCAACGATGGGTTTTCAGCTTGTGGGAGTTCGACTCGGCCCAGCACCAGACTTTGTCTCCGCTCTTCAACACAAAGCACGAGGATGCCTGGAAGGTGCTATTCAAGAGTTCCGAGGTCCCCCCTCCCGTCACCGAGGATTGCGGATTCTGCACCAAGTGCCAAGCCAACGCGGTAAGCTTAATTTTCCCTTTACGGGGTATTTGTTTTTCATAGATTTGATTATATGCGGGATCTAAACTCCCTCTCTTGCGACAGAAATGGTTGGAGACATCCGGGCAGATGAACTGTCCGGCTCCCTTACCAGAAGACCCAGTGGACGCCCAATTGACAGGGCTGCTAGTTCCGGCACCCCACATGGTGCCGGAGAAGAAGGCTAAGAAGAAGGCCACGGAGACCCGGAAGAGTTCCCGGTGCCTGGCGGTGTCGGATTCACCCGACAACCCCGACGCACCCTCCGCCTCCGAAGATGAGGAGGAGGAAGAAGAAGAAGCCTCTCCCCCTCCAACGGGGGGAGGAAAGAAAAGGAAGGCTGCCCCAACTGGGGAGGCCAGAGGGTCCAAGAAGGGGAAGACCCTTCTGTCGGACTATGCCTCCGATGCCGAAGACGGCGGGGAGGAATGGCCATTCAGGTTCAAGCCCCTGGCGAAATCGTAAGTGTCCGGTTACCCGAATGACTCATGGCGCTCCTTTATTATTCGGTAATGTCTAACGCCGAATTTAATCATGCAGCCCGCCCAGAGCTCAGCTCGGCGATTCGTCGAGCGGCTCCCTGAATTCGTCGGATGTGAATAGCGCTTCACTTCTGACGGCCTCCTCCCCTCTCCCTGCGGATGACTCCGAGGTGGGGTCCCGAAGGGGAACGAACCAGGAGGAGGTGGTCCTGGAGGCGCCTCAAGGCGACCTCCCGGATTCCAGGCCGAAAGGGGGTAAAGCCCCTGAGGGGTCTAAGTCCGGCCCTGGGCCGGACACTGCTCCAGAACCACCAACGGTTCCAGAGTCCGACAGGCGGCGCATTCACAAGAAGGGCAAGCCTTCGACGCCGGCGGCCTCCGTCCATCCGGAGGCGCCGGAAAATTTGCTGGAGGCGCTTAACGGCGCCTCCATCGATGAGAAACACCGCACTGTTATGAGTGTGGTGATTCAAAAGGTTTAGTCCGCCAAAAGCGGGCTGACAGAAGCCTGTACAAGTCTGTTAACAGGCTTTGAGGTATGTGTTAAAAAACATATAAAAAATGTTACCGCATAGACAGTAGCCCCTAATGCTCAGTTCGGCGTTTGGAAAGAAAAGCCGAGCTTAGGATCTAAAAAGATATACGCAGGAGTCTAATAAAAATATGTCAATATGGGAATGCAGGCTGCGCTGCTGACTTCTGCCGCACTGACTGCGGAGGTCAATGCCTTGAGGGAGAACCTCGAGCGGTCCGAGAACGAGCTCGGCTGTGCCAAGAAGAAGCTCGAGGACAAGGAGGGTATGTAATACCGCATGTAAATGTATATAGAAATACTTGGTTGCAAATAATGATAGGACCAACTTAAATGTTGCAGGGGCCACACCGAGGTGGCGACCCTAAAGGAGGCGGTCTCCAAGGCCGAAAATAGTGCAGCCCTGGAGCGCACCGAGCGAGAGAAGCAGGAGGCGCGGGTGGCGGAGGTGCGGCAAGAGCTCCAGGCTCTCGTGGAAAAACACGAGAGTTTGGAGCGTGACTCGAAGACTCGAGAGTCCGAGCTCGCCTTGGCTCTTGAGAGTGCCAAAAATGCTAAGGCCGAAGCCCAGAAGGCCCTCCAGGAGATCGAGGCGATGAAGAAGATAGCGGCGGGTAAGGCATTCTTTATGCAAAGCAAGAATGTAAAAGTTAATTATCTGCTACTTACCTGAATCCGAAGCTCTCCAAGAGCGTTCGCCGATCTGCCCTGTAGTGTGTATGATGCTGCCGTGTTCTACCGAGCCGAGGAGGGGAGCTCGACGGAAAAGGTGTCCGTGGATTGAGGTCGTCAAGCGCTCCGTCTGGATCGAAGGTGCCCGTCGGGCCCTTGCCCGTGCTAAAGTGCACTGGGGCAAGCTGGACGCTGAGAAGCTTTTGGCGGATGCGCCACCGCCGGCAACGAGTATCGCACGCCCGAGATGTATTATAAGGGCGTCTTGAAGGGTGCTCGCCGTATAGCGGACGAATGCTCCAAAGATGTAATTTTTGAGTAGGCTCGCATCTGTTATCCTGTACGCTGAAAACTTTGTTCATATGCGTTAAGCAACGCTTGTTAATTTAAAATATTACCTTCTGTGCGGCCGTTTATCAAATCTGAGAGATGCAACTCGTCAGCTTCGAGCCCCATGCCACGAGTGCTGGGGTGTTCGGGATAAACTTGAGCGCTCTTGTTCCCATTCTTGGGTCCATCTAGGGAGGCGCTCACCACAAACCAGGCTATCGGACTTATAATGCTTTATCACTCTCACTTAGCCATAGAATTCTATAATTTTAAATTTCGGTGAAGCCCCTAGTATTCGGAAGACCGAGTTCGGGGCGCTATCCACGCCTAGGCCGGATACGTCCAGTTCCTCGCTCTAAGCGGCCTAAGTCTTTAAGGACTCGAAAAACCTCGCGAACAGCGACCGGTCTCGCGCACTATCATGACGGTCAGTTTTAGCTTTCTCTACTGAGGTGTTAACCCAGCTCAACTGGGGCACAATCGCAGTAGTTCTACCAGCGCTACCTTAGCAAACATTGCGGAACGTAAGGTACCAAAACATGGGAGCCGGGCAAACCCAACTATTGACCAAAGACATGATTCGGTGCCGATGCATATAGTGCTATAAGTTCGGGGTGCCGCACTCATGAGAGTGTTCGGTCTTCTCACACCATGTTATGGGGTGCTTAAGCCCCTGGTGTATTGGTCGTACCAAAGTGTACGGTTGCAGAACGTCATGACTGAACATATTTGTATATATAAAAAAAATAAATGAGTACAATAATAGATAAGAGCTATGTATTGTTTATTAAAAAAGGGTTGTTGCGAAAGCAGAACGATACAAGTAGTGCGATAAGCAAGAGATGGGATTATTTGACATGTCCCTTTCCAAGGGCAAGCTGCGGGATTTTAAGTAAAACATGTATTAAGCTCGTTATAGAGACCACCTGGACATTTGACGCGGCTTGTTTTCTCCCTGGCTATTGCATCGTATGTTCGGCGAGTGTGTTGCCGGACAGGCCTTCCGAATAGTTGGGTCCCGAAAGTGTATAAAAAGGAAACGCGGAATAGGGAGCCCCTTAGTGCGGTTGAGCCGCATTCTGGGCGTGCCGTAGTTGTGCCCCTCCCCTTATGCCCATGGTATCTCTAAGGCGTAATTATGTACGCGTGGTACCGATATCACCATCTGGCGAGGGCTGGGGTTGGGGCCGCATTGCTATGCTTGCTCGGAACGTGCCAGCCGGATTTGTTGTAGGTTACTTCAGGCTCGCTTGACGTTGTCCGGACGTTTGACACCTGGGTTGGAGGAGTGCCTTGAGAGGCTAGTCTGTACTTCCGCCGCCAGGGCCGCCGTGTGCTTCTCCGTTCGGAGAGAGCGTTCGGTGTTTCGATTTACCATGATGACTCCGCGAGGTCCTGGCATCTTGAGCTTGAGATATGTGTAGTGCGGCACCGCATTGAATTTTGCAAATGTGGTTCGTCCGAGCAGGGCGTGATAACCACTGCGGAATGGGACTATGTCGAAGATTAACTCTTCGCTTCGGAAATTGTCCGGGGATCTGAAGACCACTTCGAGTGTAACCGAGCCTGTACAGCTGGCTTCTACACCTGGTATGACGCCTTTAAAGGTTGTCTTTGTGGGTTTAATCCTTGAGGGATCGATACCCACTTTTCGCACTGTATCCTGATAAAGCAGGTTCAGGCTGCTGCCGCCATCCATTAGGACTCTGGTGAGGTGAAATCCGTCGATAATTGGATCTAGAAACAATGCGGCGAACCCGCCGTGACGGATGCTAGTGGGGTGGTCCCTTCGATCAAAAGTGATCGGGAAGGAGGACCATGGGTTGAACTTTGGAGCGACTGGCTCCAACGCATAGACGTCCTTGAGAGCACGCTTCCGCTCCCTTTTGGGGATGTGGGTTGCGTATATCATGTTCACCGTCCGCACTTGCGGGGGGAATCCCTTCTGTCCTTTGTTGTTCGGCGGTCGGGGCTCCTCCACGTCATCGCTACGCAGCCCCTTGTCTCTGGTTTCGGCACTTAACTTGCCTGCCTGCTTGAACACCCAACAATCCCAGTTGGTGTGGTTGGCTGGTTGTTCGGGGGTGCCGTGTATCTGGCACGAGCGATCGAGTATCCGGTCTAAGTTGGATGGGCCTGGAGGGTTTCTTTTGAATGGCTTCTTCCGCTGACCGGGTTTAGAGCCTCTGAATTCGGTGTTGACTGTCGTATCCTCAGTATTGTTGCCATTAATGCGGCGCTTGTGCTTGTTGCAACGTGACCTGCCATTGTTGTCCTTGGTATCCGAATTACCCGGGCTCTTGGTTATGTTATTTCTACGAGCTAGCCAGCTATCTTCGCCCGCGCAGAAGCGGGTCATGAGTGTCGTGAGGGCTGCCATAGATTTCGGCTTTTCCTGTCCTAGGTGCCGGGCAAGCCATTCATCTCGGATGTTGTGCCTGAAGGCAGCAAGGGCCTCGGCGTCCGGACAGTTGACTATTTGATTTTTCTTAGTTAGGAACTGTGTCCAGAATTGCCTGGCCGATTCCTCTGGCTATTGGATTATGTGGTTTAGGTCATCGGCGTCTGGTGGTCGCACATAAGTGCCCTGGAAGTTGTCAAGGAATGCGGATTCCAGGTCCTCCCAGCAACTAATTGACTCTGCTGGCAGGTTGTTAAGCCAATGTCGAGCTGGTCCTTTAAGCTTGAGCGGGAGGTATTTGATGGCATGTAGATCATCACCACGGGCCATGTGGATATGAAGGAGATAATCCTCGATCCATACCGCAGGATCTGTTATGCCATCGTATGATTCGATGTTCACGGGTTTAAAGCCCTCGGGGATTTGATGATCCATTACTTCGTCTGTGAAGCATAGTGGGTGTGCGGCGCCCCTGTATTGGGCTATATCACGATGCAGCTCAGATGAGCTTGGTCTGTTGTATTCGGCCTGGCCGTACTTATCATGTCCGGCGTGACGGCTGGTGTCACGTGAAGCAGGGCGCCCATGCGATCCGTAGATCGATCTTGTTTTGCATTGCCTTGTTCTCCAATATGTCTTGCAGGTCTGTTGCGTCTCCCTGTACTCTAGTATGTTTTGAGCGGTGCCGGGGTGCGGCTTGGGTCGAGGGCCTGAAGGCCTCTCTGTCGCGGCCATGGGGTGGCCGATCGGGCGCATCGTACGCTGGTGATGTAGGTTTAGTTGCTTCCTCCTCAAGTTGGGGTAGCAGCCTGCGCTTTGGGTAGCTCTTGGAGGGGCGCTCGAATTTATACTCCTTGGCCGCCAGGACTTCGGTCAATCTGTCGGCTAGCAAGTCTTGGTCGGCTCTAAGCTGCTGCTGTTTTTTCTTGAGGCTGCTTGCCGTGGCCATAAGCCTGCGTTTGAAACGTTCTTGTTCGACGGGATCCTCTGGCACGACGAATTCGTCGTCGTCGAGGCTTTCCTCGTCTTCGGAGGGAGGCATATAGTTCTCGTCCTCAACCTCTCTGTCGGCCGCTCTCTCATGAGGGCTGGCTCCTTCGTCCTCCTGCACTGAATCCTGCTGGAGGGGATTATCTTCGGCACTGTCCGGTGTGTTGTTATCTCCGGTGCCGGAATCTCCGTTTTTGCTTAGGCGGGACTTAGAGCGGCGCCTCTGTAGTCGGCGCTTGGGTTGCTTCTTGGAGGGGTCATCCTCCGTTTTTTCCTCGCCATCCCCTTCTTTGGGGGTGTCCACCATGTATATGTCATATGACAAGGTGGCTTTCCAGTTCCCTATAGGTGCTGGTTCTTGGTTGTCTCCTTCATCGGCGTCCATACCGTCGATGTCTTCGGAGTCGAATCGAGCATGTCGGTTAGATCGTCGACAGTGGCTGCCAAGTGGGTGGTTGGTGGGTTTCGAATTTCTTCATCATCCGCATCCCAGCCATGCTGACCGTGGTCCGGCCAGGGCTCTCCTGACAAATAGAGAGACTTTAGTGAATTCAGGATGTCGCCAAAGGGCGGGCGCTAAAAGACGTCCGCGGCGGTGGACTCCATGATCGAAGCCCAATTGTGTTTGATCGGGAGGGGTGCGGAAGATTCGGAGTCCGGAACGGAGTCCGGCACCTTGGAGTCACGGGCCTTGCAAAGGACTAGGCTGGTATTCGGCTCTATCGCCGTAGAGATTGCGGCTCCTGGGGCGGCGTCCAACCGTCCGTCCCTGGTTAGCGCAGTCGGCTCCGGGCTAAGGGTCGGAGCGGACAACTGAGCGGCGCTCTGGGCGCTGTCCGGTGGCAGAGCTAGATCATGCCCATCGAGACAGTGCGGCACGCTCGGTCGCGGCTCGCATCCGTCGAAGACCAAGTCCCTGCGGATATCGGTCGTGTAGTTTAAGCTTCCAAACCTGACCTGATGGCCAGGGGCAGAGCTTTCGATCTGCTCCAGATGGCCAAGCGAGTTGGCCCGCAGTGCGAAGCCACCGAATACGAAGATCTCTCCGGGGAGAAAAGTCTCACCCTGGACCGCGTCGTGATTGATGATCGAAGAAGCCATCGGGCCTAAAGGTGACGACACAGAGGAACTCTCAATGAAAGCACCAATGCCGGTGTCAAAACCGGCGGATCTCGGGTAGGGGGTCCTGAACTGTGCGTCTAGGTGGATGGTAACAGGAGACAGGGGACACGGTGTTTTTACCCAGGTTCGGGCCCTTTCGATGGAGGTAAAACCCTACTCCTGCTTGATTAATATTGATGATATGGGTAGTACAAGAGTGGATCTACCACGAGATCAGAGAGGCTAAACCCTAGAAGCTAGCCTACGGTATGATTTTGTTCGTCCTACGGACTAAAACTCTCCGGTGTATATAGACACCGGAGAGGGCTAGGGTTACACAGAGTCGGTTGCAATGGGAGGAGATCTTCATACCGTATCGCCAAGCTTGCCTTCCATGCCAAGGAAAGTCCCATCCGGACACGGGACGGAGTCTTCAATCTTGTATCTTCATAGTTCTAGGAGTCCGGCCAAAGGTCATAGTCCGGCCATCCGGACACACCCTAATCCAGGACTCCCTTAACTATATTCGTACATCAGAAAGGTTCCGAGTGATTCAGGTATTTTTCGGAGTACCGGAGAGTTACGGGAATTCGCCGGGGAGAAGTATTGGGCCTTATTGGGCCATACGGGAAAGAGAGAGGTGTTGCCTAGGGCAGGCCGCCCCCCCACCCCAAGGCCTAGTCCGAATTGGACTAGGGGGAGGGGTTGCGCCCCCTCCTTCCTTCCCTTCTCCCTTCCTCTTCCTTCTCTCCTACTCCTACTATGAAAGAAGGAGTCCTACTCCCGGTGGGAGTAGGACTCCCCCTTGGTGCGCCCTCCTCCTTGGTCGGCCGCCTCCCCCCTAGCTCCTTTATATACGGGGAGGGGGGCACCCCTTGGAGACAACTATTGATCCCTTGGATCTCTTAGCCGTGTGCGGTGCCCCCCCTCCACCATAATCAACCTCGATAATATCGTAGCGGTGCTTAGGCGAAGCCCTGCGTCGGTAGAACATCAAGATTGTCACCACACCATCGTGCTGATGGAACTCTCCCTTGACACTCGGCTGGATCGGAGTTCGAGGGACGTCATCGAGCTGAACGTGTGACAGAACTTGGAGGTGCGGTAGTTTCGGTGCTTGATCGGTCGGACCGTGAAGACGTACGACTACATCAACCACGTTGTTCTACCGCTTCCGCTTTCGGTCTACGAGGATACGTGGACACACTCTCCCCTCTCGTTGCTATGCATCACCATGATCTTGCGTGTGCGTAGGAATTTTTTTTAAATTACTACGTTCCCCAACAGTGGTATCAGAGCCTAGGTTTTATGCGTTGATGTTATATGCACGAGTAGAACACAAGTGAGTTGTGGGTGATACAAGTCATATTGCTTACCAGCATGTCATACTTTGGTTCGGCGGTATTGTTAGATGAAGCGGCCCGGACCGATATTACGCGTACGCTTACGCGAGACTGGTTCTACTGACGTGCTTTGCACATAGGTGCCTGGCGGGTGTTAGTTTCTCCAACTTTAGTTGAACCGACTATGGCTATGCTCGGTCCTTGAGAAGGTTAAAACAGAACTAACTTGACGAACTATTGTTGTGGTTTTGATGCGTAGGTAAGAACGATTCTTGCTCAGCCCATAGCAGCCACGTAAAACTTGCAACAACAAAGTAGAGGACGTCTAACTTGTTTTTGCAGGGCATGTTGTGATGTGATATGGTCAAGACATGATGAGATATAAGTTGTTGTATGAGATGATCATGTTTAGTTGAAGTTATCGGCAACTGGCAAAAGCCTTATGGTTGTCTCTTTATTGCATAAGATGCAAGCGCCAAATAATTGCTTTACTTTATCGCTATGCGATAGCAATAGTTGCAAGAGCAATAGTTGGTGAGACGACCATGTGACAACACATTGATATAGATCAAGATGATAGAGATCATGGTGTCATGCCGGTGACGATGGAGATCATGATGATGCTTTGGAGATGGAGATCAAAGGCACAAGATGATAATGGCCATATCATGTCACATATTATGATTGCATGTGATGTTTATCTTTTATACATCTTATCTTGCTTTGATTGACGGTAGCATTATAAGATGATCTCTCACTAAATTATCAAGGTATAAGTGTTCTCTCGGAGTATGCACCATTGCGAAAGTTCTTCGTGTTGAGACACCATGTGATGATCGGGTGTGATAGGCTCTACGTTCAAATACAACGGGTGCAAAACAGTTGCACACAGGGAATACTCAGGTTAAACTTGACGAGCCTAGCATATAACAGATATGGCCTCGGAACACTGAGACCGAAAGGTCAAGCGTGAATCATATAGTAGATATGATCAACATAGTGATGTTCACCATTGAAACTACTCCATCTCACATGATGATCGGACATGGTTTAGTTGATATGGATCACGTGATCACTTAGAGGATTAGAGGAATGTCTATCTAAGTGGGAGTTCTTAAGTAACATGATTAATTGAACTTTAATTTATCATGAACTTAGTCCTGGTAGTATTAGCATATCTATGTTGTAGATCAATAGCTCGCGTTGTTGCTTCCCTGTGTTTTATATATGTTCCTAGCGAAAACTAAGTTCAAAGATGTTAGTAGGAAAGATGCGGATTGGATCCGTGACCTGAGGATTATCCTCCTTGCTGCACAGAAGAATGATGTCCTTGATGCACCGTGATACGTCCATTTTGCATCATGATTTTATATCAATATTTATTGCATTATGGGCTGTTATTACACATTATATCTCAATACTTATGGCTATTCTCTCTTATTTTACAAGGTTTACCATGAAGAGGGGGAATGCCAGCAGGTGGATTTCTGGCTGGAAAAGGAGCAAACGTTGGAAACCTATTCTGCACAACTCCAAAAGACCTTAGGCTCCACGAAATAACTTTTTGGATTTATTAAGGAATTATGAGCAAAAGAAATAGGCCAGGGGGCGCACACCTTGTCCAGGAGACAGGGGGCGCGCGCCCCCTATCTCCTGGGCCCCCTGGTGGGCCCTGACGTCCATCTTCTGCTATATGAAGGGTTTTGTCTTGGAAAAAATGGTGGGCAAGCTTAGGGGACGAAACTCCGCGACCACGAGGCGGAACCTTGGCGGAATCAATCTAGGGCTCTGGCGGAGCTATTCTGCCAGGGACACTTCCCTCCGGGAAGGGGAAATCATCACCAATGTGACATCCCTAGCTTCTGGTGCTGCCTAGTGATTGCATCTTGCTTGCATCATGTCTAAATTTCTTTGAAAGTTGAAATGGGGATTGTTCAAACCCTAGCATCAAAAGGAATTCAAATAGGTTCAACCAAAATATTTTTCAATGATTTCAAAATGCCCTTTAAAAATGTTCATCATTTCTGGATCAAGGTGGAAGCATCTACCAAAAATGGTTCACATTTTTGCAGGACATATTTGGACTTTGAATTAATCCAAACATATTTGAATTAGGGTTATTTAAATGCTGTATATATTTTAGATGCTCCAAAAATGTTGGAAATTGTAGAGGGTCACTGGAATAATTCAGAAAGCACCCATAATTATTTCTGGGATTTTATGAAATGGTTTAGCATTATTACTAAACCAAAACAGAGAAACAAAATAGAAAAACAGAAACCAGAGAGAGAGAGAACTTACCTAGCCTCACCTGCGCAGCCCACCAACTGGCCCAGCACTATAGCTGGCCGGCCCAGCCCACCACCGCCTCCCTCCCTGTCGTCTTCCTCCTCTGCCAGGAGGACGCGCGTGTGGCCGACGCGCGCACGCACGCGCCCCGGCCACCTCCTGCTTGCCGCTTCCCTCTGGACCCCAGACGATGCCACGCACGCCGCGTGCCCAACCCTCTCACCCTCGCCCATTTTCCCCTCTCTCCCGCAAGAACACGAGCGCAACCGAGCGAGCTCGTCGCCGCCGACGCAGTTTACCGCGGCCACAGCCACCCCCTTGCTCCCATGACCTATCCAAGAGCTCTGGGACGTCTTCCTCATCCTCTCCACCAAGCCATGGAACTACGAACGCGCCACAACGTCGCCAGCATCGCCGTTTCCATCGCCGGTCGCCGTGGATCCTCGTCGTCGATTCAAGAGCTACCGGACGTCCCCGAGCCTGCTAACCATCCCTGCAGCTCCGCGATGAGCCGCTGACCCGATTCCCCCTTGCCCCATCGTCCCTAGCATCCTGTAGTTGCCGTCCCCTTGAGCTCCGAAGCTCGCCGCCGTCAGGCCTCGTCGCCACCGCGGCCAGAGCTAGCTATGACCGCAACCGAGCACTACAACATGCTCAGCACACCGTCAGGAGTCCATAGCACCCACCCGTTGTTCCTGCCGTGCGCTGCAACACCATTCTCGCTGAGGTCCGAACTCCGGCCACCGTGGTTGTCGTCGTCGCCGACGTTCCCGGCCTCCCCGTACCGAACCGCTTGCACCACTCGATGCGGCACCCATCCAGCTCGCCGTAGAACCCAACCGCGCCCTAAGCGGTGCCCTGTAGCGTGAACTCGACGCGTCTCCGCCATCCCGTTGGTTGTCGCCGGCCAAACTCCAGCGTGCCGACGTGGCCGCGAGATTAGTGCTAATCACATCCAGCTAACCAATCTATAGTCACTGACTAGTGGGCCCAGCGCCCTAATAGTTTTAGCTTAATCACTAATTAGAGCAAGTGCCACTGACATGTGGGCCCAGGCCTTAACTAATCTAGATTAGGTCTAGTTTAATTTTAATTAACTTTGTTAGTTAACCTTGTCACTGACGTGTGGACCCCACACATCAGGTTTGACCTGGACCGTCTCCGTTGACTGCTGACGTCACAGCGACGCAATGCAGACACAATAAAGTATTTTCTGGATTTAATCTTATTCAGGAAATTCCAGAAAATAGTATAAACTTCTAAAAATCATAGAAATTTAACCGTAACTCCAAATGAAATAAATTATATATGAAAAATGATCAGAAAAATCCAATCTATCCATCTGTACTAGTTTCATGCATGTTTAAACAACTTAAACCTGCTGTTTGTATCAAAACATGATAATGCACTTTATAAAGTCATAGTTTGAATTTAACTTGAACCTTGGGTTCAAACTAACTCAAACCCATCTAATTATAGTTGCATTAGCCCAACACACTCATTTTGCCGTGTCATGATCATGCATCATATTGTGCATTGCATTGATTGTGTTTCCTTTTGTGTTGCCAGTATTTGTCCCCTCTCGATAGACGTGATACCGACGATGAGATCGATGACACCAATGAAGAGCTATACTATCTTCAGAAGTGCCAGGCAAGCAAAAGCCCCTTGTTCATTCCGATACAATCCCACTCTCTCGCTCCTGCTCTATTTTATTGCATTATGACAACAACGATACAATTGTTATTGCTGCGGTAGTTGAACCCCTTTATCCTCTGCATGACCTGTCATTGCCACAGTAAATAGATGAAACCCACTAGCATGAGTAGGAATTGTTTGAGCCCTGATGTGCCTACTCATTCATGCTTGTTTGTCATGCCTGCTACTTCTTAGAGTTGAGTCAGGTCTGATTCATCGGGAATGAATTGGAAAGTGGTGAACATGTCCTACTGTGTATGAGTTAAGTGTGTGAACATGATTTGGTAAAGGTAGCGGTGAGAGGCCATGTAGGAGTACATGGTGGGTTGTCTCATTGCAGCCGTTCTCAGGAACTGAGTTCTGTGTTTTGATCCATGAACAGTTACTACCACACATTGGGTTCCGGTAACTCGACCCCTCTCTGTAAAGGAGTTGCAACTAGTTTCTGGTGTTTGTAGGTAGTGTTAGTAGTCTACCAAGTGGCACCCGGTATAGGTGGGCTTGGGACAGACTAGGCACAGTGGCCCGGTGTACCAAGTGGCACCCGGATGGTGGACTTGGGCACCCTGCACACATCGTTTGGGGCCGTGAGCGACACCCCGGCCGGATCTCCTTGCGGATGGAACCCGAATAGGCGATAAACCTGGACGAGAGACTTGTGTGGTTAGTCAGGTCGTGGCCGACTCCCTTGCCAGGCTTCCGCTTGAAGGTTGCCAAGATACACGAGGTGTACATGGCGGTAAGTGGCGAGAGCGTGTGTGAAGAAGTACACCCCTGTAGGGTTAATATGATCTATTCGAATAGCCGTGTCCGCGGAAAAGGACTTCTGGGTTGCCTGTACAGTTCATAGACAAGTGAAAGTGGATACTCTAAAATACGCAAGATAAGCGTGAGCGCTATGGATGGCGCTCTCGTAGGGAGACGGGAGCGGATCCATAGTGGTGTATTGATATGGTGAATATGTGGACTCGTGTGCGCCACCTCAAAAGAGTTACTTGCAGTCGTAGTTTAGGATAGCCACCGAGTCAAAGCTGGCTTGCTGCAGTTAAACCCCACCATCCCTTTGTTGATAATGATGCATATGTAGTTAGTTCTGATGTAAGTCTTGCTGGGTACATTTGTACTCAAGTTGCTTAATTTATGTTTTTGCAGAGAGACTTCAGTCTTGCTAGTAGTACCGCGTGGACTTCGACGTTTAGCTTGTTACCTCAGCTACGATCTTGTGCCCTCGGTAGGATCTTGTAGATCGTTGGGCTTCTCAGCCTTTTTCATTTGTAGATGTCTGTACTCAGACATGTTAAGCTTCCGCTTGTGCTTTGACTTGTATGCTCTGAGTGTTGGGTCATGAGACCCATGTTTGTAATATCTCGCTCCTCGGAGCCTATTGAATAAATACTTGAGTCGTAGAGTCATGTTGTGATGCCATGTTGTATTTGCACATATCGAGCATATTGTGTGTATGTTATTGAAATGCTTGGTATGTGTGGGATCTGACAACCTAGTTGTTTATCCTTGGTAGCCTCTCTTACAGGGAAATGTCTCCTAGTGCTTCCACTGAGCCATGGTAGCTTGCTACTGCTCCGGAACACTTAGGCTGGCCGGCATGTGTCCTTCTTCGATCCTGTGTCTGTCCCTTCGGGGAAATGTCACACGGTGTCTACCGGAGTCCTATTAGCCTACAACAGCCCGGTTTACCGGAGTCCTGCTAGCCCAGTTGCTACAGCCCGGATTCACTCGCTGATGACCAACACGTTCGTTGTTGGGTCGTGTATGCCTGACCCTGTAAGTTAGTGCCACTTTGGGTTCACGACTAGCCATGTCAGCCCGGGTTCTTTGTCATATGTATGCTAGCGGCACTATCATATACGTGAGCCAAAATGCGCAAACGGTCCCGGGCCAGGTAAGGTGGCACCCATGGGAATACCGTGCGTGAGGCCGCAAAGTGATATGATGTGTTACATGCTAGATCGGTGTGACTTAGAATCGGGGTCCTGACAGCTTTGGTATCAGAGCCTGACTGCCTGTAGGATTACCAAGCCAAACTGGTCAAAGTTGAGTCTAGAAATTCTTTAGTTATATAAGGGAATTGATTGTGGGATGGAACGTAAGGCTCTTTTTACTCCTTATACCTTATGCCTTCTGATCTGAGTCATCCTATCTTTTCTACGGGGTTAAGAAACTAGGCTTTCTCTTTATTCTATCAGGATCACGTGTTACTAATCCGTAGACTTATAGGATTGATAGCTTCAAGCCCCAGTTCAGTTCCTACTACTTCCATGTGTTGACAATTGATCTTGAAACCTTGATATTGTGCTTCTGAGTGGTTATGCCACCATTTCTGTAGCATGTCTCAAATCTTTTTGAGAATTTGCCGTCGTTATGCTGTCCGAGTCATCCCAGGTTTCTAAATAGTCTGATGCATTTGCAAATCCCTTCTTACCGTTCTGATGTTCCTTTGGCCAGATTAACCACACTAACTAGTGTGTTGAGGTTCCTCATTGCCTCGGTATATATGTTGGAGCTAGTATTATGACCTAGGTGTCTTAGAGTACCACCTAGTAATCTAGACATGTTTTGTGTTTCTAGGTGATCATTCTGGCCATCATTCTCGAAAGCATCCTGTGATGCAATTTAGTTAGTAGGTATTTTATTCCTGGGTTTCTGAACCCGAGATTCACCCTACTTATTTCATGTTGATAGTGTTTGCTAGTTCCTTTAGGATATTAGCAACCTTTGCGATAGTCCTCGAGGTCCTTGGTATTTCCTTCTTCCAAATACCATGAACTTCTTATGGCAGAAGTTCTTTGAACCAAAAGATCGCAACCAGAGTGCTCCTAACGAGTTCTCGATGCTATGTTGTGAATCTGTCAGTCCTACCTCTCTGCATGGATTATTCGGAAGAAACTTGTTGAACTTGGTTCGACATATTAATCTATGCATCCACAACTCAGAAAATCATATGTTCCTTTGAGTTGTCCCCCTTTATTTGTATTCCGACCCTCGTCTACCAATTGATAGTCAAGAGTATGCGTGCATTCGTTCATCGATACCTATTACTCTTGTGGTCCGTCAAGCCATTCTATTCCAGAATGACTAGGAGAAACAAACTCCAGTATCTCATCCATTATCCAAGATTGGGTCAAAGCAGTTGTGCTCCGCAGATCAAAATACTAATCCAGTTTTTGTTCTGTTCCACCTTGGGTTGTTACCATCTTTATATTAAGATTATCATGGGAATTGCACACCATCCTATGAACTCTTGATACAGTGATACTTCTCGCCATCATTACTCATTCCTCGGTTCCGTGTTATGGTAACCGGAACACCGACAAAATCATGATGTGTGAAATCTATACTCCTAGCAACCCCGTTCCTTGGTAGTTAAAGGACAATATTTTCATTCTTAGTGTGTTGGTTATTGAATCATCACCCTAAGGTTGATCGTGCTACCTAGTCCATTTTCCTGGTGCACTCTTCGATCGATGAGTTAGGATTATTCCAAATCCCTCGCTCTTTGATCATATCGTCTTGCCCTGAAAAGCAAGATTGTTCTCGAGCTTAGTAACATATCGGTGGTTTGTGATTTTCCGAATATCTTCTCGGAAGTATTACCAGGTTGTCACCTGACTGCTATGTTGAGTTCGTGATCAAGATGATTTATTGTAAACCACCCATACCCCAAGAATCTGTGTGGGATACCCTGAGCTAGTTGGTTAAGCCAAACAACGACTTGGAGAGTTGGAAGATAAAAGCTTGTCTGACTTAGTTCATGTTAAGGGATATCTTTTTGTGTGTGTGTGTGTTGAAGAAAGATGATATCTTCACCGATTGGTCCCTGTGATCAGTTAATGGGCCTATCATCTTATCCAATCTTTGATTTGAATGTGGGCTATTCTCAAATCAAATCAGAACCAACGATGTTCGTAATGTTGTCTTACTCGCGGTTTTTCCTCGAGCATACTCCATTATATCTTTTGGTCTGACCAATGCTATCACCATGTTCATATAACTGTGGAATTCCATTTATATGGAAACCTGGATGAATTGTTGTTGAGCCCATCGACAACATCCTTATCTTCTTCATGATTGTGTTGGACATTAAGCTAGTGTTGGAAACTTTTGAAAGCATTTCTTCATGCTAGCCCATGAAACATATGTTCGGATGTAAGAAGTGACTTCCTCCAGTTCATGTGCATTTGATGCAAGTTGCCGTCGTGAATTCGAGAAAGTCAATGTTGCTTCCTCTGGAATCGTCCCAAGTTAGTCATGCACGTGCGAAGTACTCTATGGTCTGATAGGTTGGCCGCCTCCATACTATATGTGTTCCTAGCACACCAAGCCACTGATTGACTTGTTCAAGGAGAAGAAGTTCCTTCATAAGAGCTAATCATATGACTTATGCAAGGACTTTGTTATCCGCAATGATGGTTTCCCAACTTGGACTCGGTAGTGTTTTATTGTAAGACTACCATGTGATCATGTTTGTCTGGAACAACGTGTTCACATGTGTGTAGCAGAACCAGCTCATGTTTTGGAGCTTGCTATCGTAGTTCATTTCCCGAGAATCTCGCAATGTCATCTCGTTGATTTCTGTTGCAAAATTTCATTTTTCTTCCTAGCCTCGATAAGTCTGGAATATCCTGTCACCAACCAGATCTGAATCTCAGGCAGATATGATGGTTGGAACGTTTCCCAAGAGCTATAATATTGGTCTCTCTGTAACCGGTGAAGTGGATGTCGTGGCCAATACACCCAGCCGGAAGACCTATTATTGTAGTATCTTGTTTGAGGAAGTTGGCCACCTCCCCATAAAGATTTCGTTGGATTTATTTCCTAGTCACTCCTTATGGATTTTTGTGTTTCCGAAGTCCGACCTTTACTTGATGTCCTAGATATCAACCCAGTTTAATAAATGGGTTGCGCTGGCACATCAAGGAGAACATTAGAAGCGGAGTGCTAAATGTCTCTCGGTCGATCATCCAGATTTTGTCCCCTTGGCCCCACCAAGGTGAAATCTGAGAAAGTGTTATCTTCCTTCGCATCTGCATCTCCCACTGGTATTCATCATGGTTGCATGTTGTGTTGCCAGGATCTTTGACACTGATATTGGTAAAACCTTGATGAATATGGAGATGCTCAAGTTCTTGAGAGCATGCACAAGTGCTAGGTGTTATCATTGGCACTAACTGGGATTGCTCTCAGTTCCCTCGGTTATGCTATATTTTTTTTCAACAGTGGACTCACTCTCCACTGTTGAGCTTCTCGTCAGTTATTAAAATAATCTGTTGCGTTGTCTTCAACAAGGTAATCCACATCATTCATTCTAATTCGGGTATGCCATTCTACCGAACCCCTCCAAACGAGCGCTTGGGAATTGCCCTAGGCTGGTTTAGAGAGTCTTAATGAACTCTATTTCAAAGGTAATTCTTTTTGCCACTTAGGGTAATAATCTACGAATCGCCCTCCTCTAAGGTGTCTCGCTATGGTATCATGACAGTTTAACTCCTCGCTACGTTGACAACCGTTCACCACCCTCTTAAGTGTGGAATTGTTGTCTACCTAGTGAACCTTCGTCATCCGTTCCACTCCATTCCTCTTGATGTATGTTTCGTGTCTCAGCTCGAGAGATGTTGCTATGACTCACTCCGTGAGTTGATCCTAAGTTGATTGATCTTCGAGAAGATCAATCCTTCTAGAGTCTCCTTCTCCTCTCATTGTCATGATAGCTGGAGTTCTTAGAGCAAGACATCGAGACAAAGATGGTGATCAAATCAACGTTCTTGTGAGATGCAACCTAGATCGTGAAGATTGCGTTAGTTGTGTTCCCCCTTCATCTTACCCTACGCTTGAATCTCGGGACGAGATTCTTGCTTAGTGGGGGTGAGTTGTGACATCCCTAGCTTCTGGTGCTGCCTAGTGATTGCATCTTGCTTGCATCATCTCTAAATTTCTTTGAAAGTTGAAATGGGGATTGTTCAAACCCTAGCATCAAAAGGAATTCAAATAGGTTCAACCAAAATATTTTTCAATGATTTCAAAATGCCCTTTAAAAATGTTCATCATTTCTGGATCAGGGTGGAAGCATCTACCAAAAATGGTTCACATTTTTGCAGGACATATTTGGACTTTGAATTAATCCAAACATATTTGAATTAGGGTTATTTAAATGCTATATATATTTTAGATGCTCCAAAAATGTTGGAAATTGTAGAGGGTCACTGGAATAATTCAGAAAGCACCCATAATTATTTCCAGGATTTTATGAAATGGTTTAGCATTATTACTAAACCAAAATAGAGAAACAAAATAGAAAAATAGAAACCAGAGAGAGAGAGAACTTACCTGGCCTCACCTGCGCAGCCCACCAACTGGCCCAGCACTGTAGCTGGCCGGCCCAGCCCACCACCGCCTCCCTCCCTGTCGTCTTCCTCCCCTGCCAGGAGGACGCGCGTGTGGCCGACGCGCGCACGCACGCGCCCCGGCCACCTCCTGCTTGCCGCTTCCCTCTGGACCCCGGACGACGCCACGCATGCCACGTGCCCAACCCTCTCACCCTCGCCCATTTTCCCCTCTCTCCCGCAAGAACACGAGCGCAACCGAGCGAGCTCGTCGCCGCCGACGCCGTTTACCGCGCCACAGCCACCCCCTTGCTCCCCTGACCTGTCCAAGAGCTCCGGGACGTCTTCCTCATCCTCTCCACCAAGCCATGGAACTACGGACGCGCCACAACGTCGCCAGCATCGCTGTTTCCATCGCCGGCCGCCGTGGATCCTCGTCGTCGACTCGAGAGCTACCGGACGTCCCCGAGCCTGCTAACCAGCCTTGCAGCTCCGCGGTGAGCCGCTGACCCGATTCCCCCTTGCCCCATCGTCCCTAGCATCCTGTAGTTGCCGTCCCCTTGAGCTCCGAAGCTCGCCACCGTCAGGCCTCGTCGCCACCGCGGCCAGAACTAGCTATGACCGCAACCGAGCACTACAACATGCTCAGCACACCGTCAGGAGTCCATAGCACCCACCCGTTGTTCCTGCCGTGCGCTGCAACACCATTCTCGCTGAGGTCCGAACTCCGGCCACCGTGGTTGTCGTCGTCGCCGACGTTCCCGGCCTCCCCGTACCCAACCGCTTGCACCACTCGATGCGGCACCCATCCAGCTCGCCGTAGAACCCAACCGCGCCCTAAGCGGTGCCCTGTAGCGTGAACTCGACGCGTCTCCGCCATCCCGTTGGTTGTCGCCGGCCAAACTCCAGCGTGCCGACGTGGCCGCAAGATTAGTGCTAATCACATCCAGCTAACCAATCTATAGTCACTGACTAGTGGGCCCAGCGCCCTAATAGTTTTAACTTAATCACTAATTAGAGCAAGTGCCACTGACATGTGGGCCCAGGCCTTAACTAATCTAGATTAGGTCTAGTTTAATTTTAATTAACTTTGTTAGTTAACCGTGTCACTGACGTGTGGACCCCACACGTCAGGTTTGACCTGGACCGTCTCCGTTGACTGCTGACGTCACAGCGACGCAATGCAGACGCAATAAAGTATTTTCTGGATTTAATCTTATTCAGGAAATTCCAGAAAATAGTATAAACTTCTAAAAATCATAGAAATTTAACCGTAACTCCAGATGAAATAAATTATATATGAAAAATGATCAGAAAAATACAATCTATCTATCTGCACTAGTTTCATGCATGTTTAAACAACTTAAACCTGTTGTTTATATCAAAACATGATAGTGCACTTTATAAAGTCATAGTTTGAATTTAACTTGAACCTTGGGTTCAAACTAACTCAAACCCATCTAATTATAGTTGCATTAGCCCAACACACTCATTTTGCCATGTCATGATCATGCATCATATTGTGCATTGCATTGATTGTGTTTCCTTTTGTGTTGCCGGTATTTGTCCCCTCTCGATAGACGTGATACCGATGATGAGATCGATGACACCAATGAAGATCTATACTATCTTCAGAAGTGCCAGGCAAGCAAAAGCCCCTTGTTCATTCCGATACAATCCCACTCTCTCGCTCCTGCTCTATTTTATTGCATTAGGACAACAACGATACAATTGTTATTGCTGCGGTCGTTGAACCCCTTTATCCTCTGCATGACCTGTCATTGCCACAGTAAATAGATGAAACCCACTAGCATGAGTAGGAATTGTTTGAGCCCTGATGTGCCTACTCATTCATGCTTGTTTGTCATGCCTGCTACTGCTTAGAGTTGAGTCAGGTCTGATTCATCGGGAATGAATTGGAAAGTGGTGAACATGTCCTACTGTGTATGAGTTAAGTGTGTGAACATGATTTGGTAAAGGTAGCGGTGAGAGGCCATGTAGGAGTACATGGTGGGTTGTCTCATTGCAGCCATTCTCAGGAACTGAGTTCTGTGTTTGTGATCCATGAACAATTACTACCACACATTGGTTTCCGGTAACTCGGCCCCTCTCGACTTATTAATCAACATGATCTTTGTCCAGGAGTTGCAACTAGTTTCTGGTGTTTGTAGGTAGTGTTAGTAGTCTACCAAGTGGCACCCGGTACAGGTGGGCTTGGGATAGACTAGGCACAGTGGCCCGGTGTACCAAGTGGCACCCGGATGGTGGACTTGGGAACCCTGCACATATCGTTTGGGGCCGTGAGAGACACCCCGGCCAGATCTCCTTGCGGATGGAACCCGAATAGGCGATAAACCTGGACGAGAGACTTGTGTGGTTAGTCAGGTCGTGGCCGACTCCCTCGCCAGGCTTCCGCTTGAAGGTTGCCGAGATACACGAGGTGTACATGGCGGTAAGTGGCGAGAGCGTGTGTGAAGAAGTACACCCCTGTAGGGTTAATATGATCTATTTGAATAGCCGTGTCCGCGGAAAAGGACTTCTGGGTTGCCTGTACAGTTCATAGACAAGTGAAAGTGGATACTCTAAAATACGCAAGATAAGTGTGAGCGCTATGGATGGCGCTCTCGTAGGGAGACGGGAGCGGATCCATAGTGGTGTATTGATATGGTGAATATGTGGACTCGTGTGCGCCACCTCAAAAGAGTTACTTGCAGTCGTAGTTTAGGATAGCCACTGAGTCAAAGCTGGCTTGCTGCAGTTAAACCCCACCATCCCTTTGTTGATAATGATGCATATGTAGATAGTTCTGATGTAAGTCTTGCTGGGTACATTTGTACTCATGTTGCTTAATTTATGTTTTTGCAGAGAGACTTCAGTCTCGCTAGTAGTACCGCGTGGACTTCGACGTTTAGCTTGTTACCTCAGCTACGATCTTGTGCCCTCGGCAGGATCTTGTAGATCGTTGGGCTTCTCAGCCTTTTTCATTTGTAGATGTCTGTACTCAAACATGTTAAGCTTCCGCTTGTGCTTTAACTTGTATGCTCTGAGTGTTGGGTCATGAGACCCATGTTTGTAATATCTCGCTCCTCGGAGCCTATTGAATAGATACTTGAGTCGTAGAGTCGTGTTGTGATGCCATGTTGTATTTGCACATATCGAGCATATTGTGTGTATGTTATTGAAATGCCTGGTATGTCTGGGATCTGACAACCTAGTTGTTTATCCTTGGTAGCCTCTCTTACTGGGAAATGTCTCCTAGTGCTTCCACTGAGCCATGGTAGCTTGCTACTGCTCCGGAACACTTAGGCTGGCCGGCATGTGTCCTTCTTCGATCCTGTGTCTGTCCCTTCGGGGAAATGTCACACGGTGTCTACTGGTGTCCTGTTAGCCTGCTACAGCCCGGTTTACCGAAGTCCTGCTAGCCCAGTTGCTACAGCCCGGATTCACTCGCTGATGACCGACACGTTCGTTGTTGGGTCGTGTATGCCTCTCCCTGTAAGTTAGTGCCACTTTGGGTTCACGACTAGCCATGTCAGCCCGGGTTCTTTGTCATATGGATGCTAGCGGCACTATCATATACGTGAGCCAAAATACACAAACGGTCCCGGGCCAGGTAAGGTGGCACCCGTGGGAATACCGTGCGTGAGGCCGCAAAGTGATATGATGTGTTACATGCTAGATCGGTGTGAGTTAGAATCGGGGTCCTGACAACCAACGTCATCACCCACGTTCCTCTCATCGGGAGGGGGTCAATCTCCATCAACATCTTCACCAGCACCATCTCATCTCAAAACCCTGGTTCATCTCTTGTATCCAATCTTGTATCAAAACCACAAATTGGTACCTGTGGGTTGCTAGTAGTGTTGATTACTCCTTGTAGTTGATACTAATTGGTTTACTTGGTGGAAGATCATATGTTCAGATCCTTTATGCATATTATTACACCTCTGATTATGAACATGAATATGCTTTGTGAGTAGTTACATTTGTTCCTGAGGACATGGGTGAAGTCTTGCTATTAGTAGTCATGTGAATTTGGTATTCGTTCGATATTTTGATGAGATGTGTGTTGTCTCTCCTCTAGTGGTGTTATGTGAACGTCGACTACATGACACTTCACCATTATTTGGGCCTAGAGGAAGGCATAGGGAAGTAATAAGTAGATGATGGGTTGCTAGAGTGACAGAAGCTTAAACCCTAGTTTATGCATTGCTTCGTTAGGGGTTGATACGGACCCATATGTTTAATGTTGTGGTTAGGTTTACCTTAATACTCCTTTTTGTAGTTGCGGATTCTTGCAATAGGGGTTAATCATAAGTGGGATGCTTGTCCATGTTAGGGCAGTACCCAAATGCCGGTCCACCCACATATCAAATTATCAAAGTATCGAACGTGAATCTTATGAACGTGATGAAACTAGCTTGACGATAATTCCCAATGTGTCCTCGGGAGATCCTTCCTCATTATTAGAATTTGTCCAGGCTTATCCTTTGCTACATAAAGGATTATGCCACCTTGCTGCACTTTATTTACTTTATTTACTTTTTGCTTGTTACTATTTATCTTATCACAAAACTATCTATCACCTACTATTTCAGTACTTGCAGAGAAAACCTTACTGAAAACCGCTTATCATTTCCTTTTGCTCCTCGTTGGGTTCGACACTCTTACTTATCAAAAGGACTACGATAGACCCCCTACACTTGTGGGTCATCAAGACTCTTTTCTGGCACCGTTGCCGGGGAGCGTAGCGCTCTTGGTGAGTGGAACTTGGTAAGGAAACATTTATATAGTGTGCTGAAATTTTCTATTACTTGTCACTATGGAAACTAATCCTTTGAGTGAATTGTTTGGGCTATCTTCACCCCAACCAGAAGAGCAAAGAGATTCTCCTCAACCTACTGAACCTTATGAAAATATTCACTTTGAGATTCCTTCGGGTATGATAGAAAAACTGCTAGCTAATCCTTTTGCAGGAGACGGAACATTGCATCCTGATTTACACCTTATCTTTGTGGATGAAGTTTGTGGATTATTTAAGCTTGCAGGTATTCCCGATGATGTTATCAAAAGGAAGGTCTTCCCTTTATCTTTGAAGGGAGATGCAATGAAATGGTATAGGCTATGTGATGATACGAGATCTTGGAATTATAAGCGATTAAAGTTGGAATTTCACCAGAAGTTCTATCCTATGCATCTTGTTCATTGTGATCGTAATTACATATATAATTTCTGGCCTCGCAAAGGAGAAAGCATCTCTCAAGCTTGGGGGAGGCTTATGTTAATGTTATATTCATGCCCCAGTCATGAGCTCTCTCGGGAAATGATTATTCAAAATTTTTATGCTCGACTTTCTCTTGATAATCGCAACTTGCTCGATACTTTTTGTGCTGGTTCCTATATGCTGAAGACTATTGATTTCAAATGGGACTTATTGGAAAGAATTAAACACAACTCTGAAGATTGGGGTTCCAACGATGGCAAGGAGTCAGGTATGACACCAAAGTTTGATTGTGTTAAATCTTTTATGGATACCAATGCTATCTGTGGATTTAGCTCTAAGTATGGACTTGACTCTGAGATAGTAGCTACTTTTTGTGAAACTTTTGCTACTCACATTGATCTCCCTAAAGAGAAGTGGTTTAAATATAATCCTCCTGTTGAAGTGAAAGTAGTTACACCTATTACAGTCGAAGAGAAGACTATTACATATAGTGATCCTATTATTCCTGCTGCTTATATTGAAAAACCTCCTTTTCCTATTAGGATAAAAGATCATGTTAAAGCTTCGACTATTGTTCGTAAGAGTAATACTAGGACTTATACACCTCCTGAGCAAATTAATGTTGAACTTGGTATTGCTATTATTAAAGATCTCTTGGATGAGGATTTAGATGGGCATGTTATCTCTTTGTTGGGTGAAACTACTAATATTGCTAGACCCGATACTAAGACACGTAGACCTGTTGTAGGCACGCCTGTTATTTCTGTTAAAATAGGAGATCATTGTTATCATGGTTTACGTGATATGGGTGCTAGTGCTAATGCGATACCTTATGATCTTTATAAAGAAATTATGCACGATATTGCACCTGTTGAATTAGAAGATATTGATGTTACTATTAAGCTTGCTAATAGGGACACCACTAAACCTATTGGGATTGTTAGAGATGTTGAAGTCTTGTGTGGGAAGATTAAATACCCTGCTGATTTTCTTGTTCTCGGTTCCCCACAAGATGATTTTTGTCCCATTATTTTTGGTAGACCCTTCTTGAATACTGCTAGTGCTAAGATTGATTGTGAAAAGAATATTGTCACTGTTGGCTTAGATGGTATGTCTCATGAGTTTAATTTCGCTAAGTTTAGTAGACAACATCGTGAAAAGGAACCATCTAGTAAGGATGAAATTATTGGTCTTGCTTCCATTGATGTTCCTCCAACTGATCCGTTAGAGCAATATTTGCTAGACCATGAAAACGATATGTTTATGAAGGAAAGGGAAGAAATAGATGAAGTGTTCCTTAAACAAGAACCTATGCTAAAACATAATCTTCCCGTTGAAATTCTTGGGGATCCCCCTCCACCCAAGGGTGATCCCGTGTTTGAACTCAAACCATTACCTGATAATCTAAAGTATGCTTATCTTGATGAAAAAGAAATATATCCTGTTATTATTAGTGCTAACCTTTCAGAGAAAGAAGAAGAAAGATTATTGAAAACTCTGAAGAAGCACCGAGCTGCTATTGGATATACCTTGGATGATCTTAAGGGCATTAGTCCCACATTATGTTAACACAAAATTTCAATGGAGAAAGATGCCAAACCAGTTAGAGATCCTCAAAGACGATTAAATCCCAAAATGAAGGAAGTGGTAAGAAAGGAGATACTAAAACTCTTTGAGGCAGGTATTATTTATCCCGTTGCTGATAGTGAATGGTAAGCCCTGTTCATTGTGTCCCTAAAAAGGGAGGTATTACCGTTGTTCCTAATGATAAAGATGAATTGATCCCGGAAAGAATTATTACAGGCTATAGGATGGTAATTGATTTCCATAAGTTAAATAAAGCTACTAAGAAAGATCATTACCCTTTACCTTTTATTGACCAAATGTTAGAAAGACTATCCAAACACACACATTTTTGCTTTCTAGATAGTTACTCTTGCTTCTCTCAGATACCTGTATCAGTGGGGGATCAATCTAAAACTACTTTTACTTGCCCTTTTGGTATTTTTGCTTATATACGTATGCCTTTTGGTTTATGTAATGCACCTGCTACCTTTCAAAGATGCATGATGGCTATATTTTCTGATTTTTGTGAAAAGATTTGTGAGGTATTCATGGATGACTTCTCCGTCTATGGATCCTCTTTTGATGATTGTTTGAGCAACCTTGATCGAGTTTTGCAGAGGTGCGAAGACACTAGTCTCGTCCTGAATTGGGAAAAGTGTCACTTTATGGTTAATGAAGACATTGTCTTGGGGCACAAGATCTCCTAGAGAGGTATAGAAGTTGATAAAGCCAAAGTTTATGCTATTGAAAAGATGCCATGTCCCAAGGACATAAAAAGTATAAGAAGTTTCCTTGGTCATGCCAGTTTTTATAGGAGGTTCATTAAGAACTTTTCTAAAATATCTAGGCTCTGACTAACTTATTGCAAAAAGATATTCCTTTTGTCTTTGATGATGATTGTGTAGAAGCATTTGAAACACTTAAGAAAGCTTTGATCACTGCACCTATTGTTCAGCCACCTGATTGGAATTTGCCTTTTGAAATTATGTGCGATGCTAGTGATTATGCTGTAGGGGCTGTTTTAGGGCAAAGAGTCGATAAGAAATTGAATGTTATCCATTATGCTAGCAAGACTCTTGATACTACCCAGAGAAATTATGCTACCACTGAAAAAGAATTCTTAGAAGTCGTGTTTGCATGTGATAAGTTTAGACCTTATATTGTTGATTCCAAAGTTACTATTCACACTGATCATGCTGCTATTAAATATCTTATGGAAAAGAAAGATGCTAAGCCTAGAATCATTAGATGGGTGCTCTTGCTCCAAGAATTTGACTTGCATATTGTTGATAGAAAAGGAGCTGAGAACCCCGTTGCAGACAACTTGTCTAGGCTAGAAAATGTTCTTGATGACCCACTACCTATTAATGATAGCTTTCCTGATGAGCAATTAGTGGTTGTCAATGCTTCTCGTATTGCTCATTGGTATGCTGACTATGCTAATTACATTGTTGCTAAATATATACCGCCTACTTTCACATACCAGCAAAAGAAAAAGTTCTTTTATGATTTAAGACATTACTTCTGGGATGATCCACACCTTTATAAGGAAGGAGTAGATGGTATTATTAGACGTTGTGTGCGTGAGCATGAACAGGAACAAATCCTACGCAAGTGTCACTCTGAATCCTATGGAGGACACCACGCTGGAGATAGAACTACACACAAGGTACTACAATCTGGTTTTTATTGGCCTGCTCCTTTCAAAGATGCTCGTAAGTTTGTCGTATCTTGTGATGAATGTCAAAGAATAGGCAACATCAGTAGATGTCAAGAAATGCCTATGAATTATTCTCTTGTTATTGAACCGTTTGATGTTTGGGGCTTTGATTATATGGGACCTTTTCCTGCCTCCAATGGTTTTACACATATTTTAGTTGTTGTTGATTACGTTACTAAGTGGGTAGAAGCTATTCCAACTAGTAGTGCTGATCATAACACTTCTATTAAAATGCTTAAAGAAGTTATTTTCCGAGGTTTGGAGTCCCTAGATATCTTATAACTGATGGTGGTTCACACTTTATTCATGGTGATTTCCGTAAGATGCTTGCTAAGTGTGATGTCAATTATAGAATTGCATATCCTTATCACCCGCGGTCTAGTGGTCAAGTAGAGTTGAGCAATAGAGAGCTCAAATTAATTTTGCAAAAGACTGTGAATAGATCTAGAAAGAATTGGTCAAAAAAACTTGATTATGCATTATGGGCCTATAGAACTGCATACAAAAATCCTATGGGTATGTCTCCATATAAGATGGTTTATGGAAAAGCATGTCATTTACCTCTTGAACTTGAACATAAAGCATATTGGGCTATTAAAGAGCTTAATTATAATGACTTCAAACTTGCCGGTCGGAAAAGGTTATTTGATATTAGCTCACTTGATGAATGGAGAACCCAAGCATATGAGAATGCTAAGCTTTTCAAAGAAAAAGTCAAACACTAGCATGATAAAAGGATACAAAAGCGTGAGTTTAACATAGGAGATTATGTGTTATTATTCAACTCTCGTTTAAGATTTTTTGCAGGAAAAGTTCTCTCAAAATGGGAAGGTCCCTATGTTATCGAGGAGGTCTATCGTTCTGGTGCTATAAAAATCAACAACTTTGAAGGCACAAATCTGAGGGTGGTAAACGGTCAAAGAATTAAACATTATATTTCAGGTAATCCTATCAAGGTTGAAACTAATATTATTGAAACCATAACCCCTGAGGAATACATAAGAGACACTTTCCAGAATGTTCCAGACTCCGAAAAGGCATAGGTACGTGGTACGGTAAGTAAACCGACTCCAAAACAACTCTAATGTCAATTTTCATCAGTTTTGGATTATTTAAGGATTTTAGGAAGAAAGAAGTAGTCCGAAAGGGACACGAGGCTCCCACGAGAGAGGAGCCCCCCCCCCTGTAGGGCGAGCCCCCTGTCTCGTGGGCACCTCGTGTGCCTCCCGGACTCCGTTTTCTTGTATGTTACGTATTTTGGTCAGTAAAAATTCATTATATATACTCCCGAAGGTTTTGACCACCATATCACGCAAATATCCTCTGTTTTTGTTTCGAGGGTGTTTCTGTTTCAGATCTAGAGCATCATGTCGTCTTCAAGCGCTCCCAAGGACAAGTTTTTCGAGAGGATTATCAACCCCTATCTTGAGGAGGAGGTGCATCACCCTCAAACCATTGAGATGCATGAGGGGGTGTTGCACATCCGCCATGTGGAAGGACCGAGGCGTACCGGGAGCATGGAGACAAAGCTCGAAGCCATGGAAAAGGAAGTTTTCAAGTGTCTAGGGATGGTGGAGCGTGGGCTGAACACCAACCAGATGATGATCACGGAGTTCACCAACAACCACAAGCTGGATGCCAAAGTCATTGGGGAGACCATCTTCAAGCTTCAAGAGAAAATCGAGCACCTCCAAGCCCAGATTTATGACCTACAAAACCAGAACTGTGAGTATGAATATAGATTCAAGCGAATGAGTTTGGCTGCATATTTAAGGATCCCGGAGACTCGATCATCCTTTTATGATGGAGAGCCTATGCCTTGGAAGACGAACGACAAGCCTACTTCATCAACAACTCCTGCTTCACCACCTCCGAAGAAATAATCACATGGGTATGGGCACTCCCCTTGGAAACTGCCAAGCTTGGGGGAGGTGCCCCGGTATCGTATCACCATCACACTCCTATCTTTCCCGCTTTATTTAGTCTGATCCTTTTAGTAGTATCTTGATCTATTAGTTCGAAGTTTGGATATCAAGTAGTTTTGAGTTTTTCGTTGTGATCTCTTTATGTAATCGAGTCTGTGTGCTATCTATAATAAAGATTAGTGTTGAGTCAAGGGCTTTGCTATGTTGCTATGATCTTGAGAAAGTAGAAAGAACAAAAGAGTTCATATTGATCTTATGGATAGTGATAACTTCACACATAGAAAGTATGAGGCATAAAAATTGTTGAGGGTTGATGAACGTAGCCTTCGTCATCGTTGCAATTAATAGGAAGTGATAAGGAAAGAGGGGTTCACATATAGATATATTATCTTGGACATCTTTTATGATTGTGAAGCACTCATTAAGTATGACATGCTAAAAGAGTTGACGTTGGACAAGGAAGACAACATAATGGTTTATGTTTTCCGAAATCTCAGTTAAAGTATATTGTCATTGACTTTACAAACATGTCGAGCTCACCTTTCCCCCTCATGCTAGCCAAAACTCCTTTGTCGGAGTAATGGGCCACGGGTAGGCTCACCCGAGTCCCTGGATTTATCAAGACTTTGGGCCAGCTCCGCCTAGCTGGGGCCCAAGCTGAAGCTCCACCCTCTGGGGCCGGCTGGCTCAGCGCCCGGCTGCCAGAGGGCGGCCGACCCAAGACTACGATGCTCTGAGTGACCGGCTCCTGGCGGCTGCCCTCCAAAGAGGGCGGCAACGGGCAGGCGGCCACCTCACGACTACGAGGCGGCCGAGCTCCCATCAAGAGTACAACTCCAAGCATGGCAACAGTGAAGCACGTCGCCTCCCACGCTCGAGACGGGCGTGGCTACAGTGCTCCGTACAGATGGAGATCTCCGCACGATGGAGCACTGTGTCGTATCTACCCTGACGTCGCTCCGGGCAGGCGGAGCCCTGTTCCCCACGACGGCCTGTCGGTACGGCCCGCCAAAGGCGGGCCCTATCGGGCAGTGACCGCAAGGAAGACGGCGAAAGCTCAACCAGGAGGATTAGATAGGGGCCAGCCTCCAGCAGGCGGCCGTCCCTTGTCCTGAGGCGAGCACGCCATTAAGCTGATAAGACCAGGTGTAGCTACAGTGTCCCACCAGGCGGCGGGACTGTAGCCACGCTAAGATGACCAAGGCCCCATCACCAACGACACGGCTACAGTGAGAAGCCACCAACCAGTCGGCGGGGCCCATCAGGCGGCAGGCCCCAGCGGTCAGCGGAGAAGCCGGAGGCTGGAGACACTGACAGCCGGGCCCAGCAGCCGGCCAGATTACCATTGTACCCCTGGGGGTAGGCCTATATAAACCCCCCAGGCCACCCATGCAAAGGGTCCCCACTCCATTAGGACTAGCCATTCCCCTAGAGCAGGAAGAGAGCTAGCCTTGCCTCCTTCTGCCTCTAGCATACAGCTCGAGGAGCACCATTGTATCACTTGTGCCTTAGAGATCATGCGGAGACCCCGCAGAGCAGGACTAGGGGTGTTATCTCCTAGGAGAGCCCCGAACTTGGGTAAAGCCCCTTCTAGGCACCAGCGACGTTCTACTCGCTCCCACCATGATAAGCCATCCATTGGCATATGTCTCACCCAACCCCCGACATTTGGCACCCACTGTGGGGCGAGGTGCACCATCTCCCGGAGATCTGCTCTGGACGGGACCCTGTTCCTTCCTGGCGAGCGAAGCCAACCCAGCACGCCCGACGGCATCAGCCTTGACACGCTGCACGGCACGGAGATCACCTGCGCGGTGAGCTGCCTCGCTGACCTCGTTGGCGAGATCGACCTCTCCGACGAGCCGGCCTCCGACGCGGGCACAAGCTGCCCTGTGAGCCACCTCGTTAGCCTCCTCGACCAGCTCCAAGTCGCCAGCGAGCCTGCTGTGGACCTGGAGTCCGTCGGCTCGACCGATTCGATGATCGTCGACTCCGACACGGCGTCGCTCGACACGTTCCCCACCAACGTGGTGGTCTACGACGAGCCGCCTCCTCGCGAGTACAGCGGCGGGAGCACCGTCACGGAGGTACTCGTCATCAACAGTGCGGAGCACTCGGACGGGCGTGCTCAAGATCCCCTCGACACCACTCTGCGCGACCTCACGGCGCCCATTCCTGAGGGCGCGGACGCTGAGGTGCTGGAGGCATGCCGCCTCCAGCTTCTCGAAAATGCTGGCCGCCTGGCCAGCATGCGCCGGCTTTCGGACACCTATCGCCGCGAGATGGACCGGGCGGTAGGCGGCACGCCGGCTCCTGAGGGGCCTAGCCGCCTCGACACAGTTCGGCAGCGTGGCACGACCGTCGCCAGCATGTTCGGGGCAGAGCGACCCGTCTACGCCACGCCTGCGAAAAACATCCGGACCGCCCTGGCGGTAATGGATGAGTTGGACAAATACAACGGCGATGAGCGCCACCACATGACGGAGCGAGTCCAGCAGCTCCTAGACGTGGCTGCCGCGCAGCACGAGGCCGCCTGCCGCGCCGAAGTCCCACCCGGATGAAACAATGAGCCGCCCCCACGCCGAGATCATGGGGCGACCTCCCGGACACCGACTGGTGGCGCCCGCGGAGGAAAGGGCAATGAGCCGGCTGCCAGCCGCAGTCGGACACGCCTCTCCATCGAGCGGGACGAGGACGGCCACCCTCATGTAGTAGAGCAGCATGGCGACCTGCCGCCTCCCCCGCCTCGTGGAGCGAGATACCCCACTCCGCCTCCTGTCACGCATCCGACACTCGGCGACCGCCTTGGCCGCCGAGAGGGAGTCGGAGAGAATGATGCTCGCCATCGGATCGATCGCCTCAACCGATCCCTAGCGCTTGAATAAGAAGATGCACTGGGCCTGCCCTGTTTCGGGCCCCAAATCCGAGATGAGCCCTTCCCTAAGGGGTTCACCCTCCTGCGAGATACGCCCAAGTACACCGGCTCCATGAAGCCGGAGGACTGGCTGGTCGACTACTCCACGACCATCAGTATAGCAAACGGCAACAAGCGCGTTGCCGTGAAGTACGTCCTGCTCATGCTTCAGGGCACTGCCCAGACGTGGCTCAATAGCCTGAAGCCCCACAGCATCAACAGCTGGGTTGATTTCACTGAGGTCTTCATCTGCAACTTCATCAACACCTACAAGCGGGCTCACAAGCCCCGACAGCTCTCCTTGTGCATCCAAGGGCCCATGGAGTCAACTCGCGACTACCTCACGCGCTAGACCGAGCTGCACAATTCCTGCGAAGGTGTGCTCGAGGTGCAGGCGATCGAGTACTTCACTGTCGGGTGCCGAGAGGGCACCCTCCTCAAGCATTGACTCCTCTTCGACGAGCATGAGACCCTCGATGAGCTGCTGGTCATCGCTGACAAGCATGCCACGGTCGACTCCTCCATGAAGGCGGAAATCCTGGTTGATGCGTCCGGCAAGGTTGGCCCCTCAGGCACCTCGGACTCCGGCTGGTGACACCAGTCGGCGACAGCAACCAGGTGATAACAAGCGGAAGGCCACCCAGACGGCTTCCACCAGCCGGCAGGTGGCGATGGTCGAGGATCAGCAGCCAGAAGGGCAGCCGGCCCCCAAGCAGCAGAAGGGCGGCAAAACCAATTGGTTACCTACTTTCTCTTACGAGCAAACCTTGGATGCACCCTGCAAGTTCCATAGCGGCACGAAGCCCTCCAACCACACCACTCGGAAGTGTCACTAGCTCACCAAAATTGCCAAGGGAGATGGAATCCTACCTCCTCCGCCTGCCGGACCGCCGCCTCCTCAGCCCCAGCAGCCGGCGGCCCGACCAGTCGGCGCCATACAAGAAGAGTACCCAGAGGAGCACGAAGCCTATGTTGTGTTTACCAGCATGGCCGATGACAGGTGCAGCAGACGGCAACAACAACAAGAAGTGCAGGCAGTGGCCTCCAATACTCCAGAGTTCATGCATTGGTCCGAGAAGCCTATCAGTTGGAGTAGGGCTGACCACCCGGAAGTGATGCCTTCCCCTGGTTCGTATGCGCTGGTCCTAGAAGTTACCCTTGCAACGGAGAGGTGAGCAGCCCGTTTTTCCAGAGTCTTGATAGATGGCGGCAGCATCATCAATATCTTGTATCGTGACACGATGGAGAAGTTGGGAATCAAGCAGAAACAGCTCGTCCCCGGTCGGACTGTATTCCATGGCATAGTCCCTGGCCTTTCCTGCTCACCAATTGGCAAGACCCAGATTGATGTCCTCTTCGGAGACAAGAATCACTTCCGCCGAGAGTCAGTTTGGTTTGAAGTGGTGGACCTTGAGAGCCCCTACCATGCACTGCTAGGCCAGCCTGCTCTGGCCAAATTCATGGTAGTCCCCCACTACACCTACCTCAAGATGAAGATGCCGAGTACCATGGGAATCCTAACAGTAGTCGGAGACTACAAGAAGTCGATCGCTTGCGCTGCAGATAGCAGCCGGCTGGCCGAGTCACTCGTGATTGCTGCCGAGAAGCGGCTCCTTGACCGGGTGGTGGCGTTGGCAGGCAAGAAGCCGGAAATGTCACCCACCCCCCAGGAGTCAGAGGTTGAGGGCTCGTTCAAGCCGGCCAAGGAAACAAAGAAAATACCCTTGGACCCGGAGCACCCGGAGAGGCACGCTGTTGTAGGCACATGCCTTGACAACAAATAGGAAAGCGAGCTCGTCGATTTCCTTCGTGAGAATCGGGACATCTTTGCATGGTCTCCCAAAGACATGCCGGGTGTTCCGACGGATTTCGCCGAGCACAAGCTACATGTCCGACCTGACGTCAAGCCGGTCAGGCAGCCCTTGTGTTGCCTGTCAGAAGAGAAGAGAAGAGAAGAGTTATCGGAGAAGAGATAGCCCGGCTCCTAGCAGCCGGATTCATCATGGAAGTATTCTTTCCAGAGTGGCTGGCCAACCTAGTCCTGGTGTTGAAAAAGAACAAGCAGTGGCGCATGTGCATTGACTACACCAGCCTCAACAAAGCCTGCCCCAAAGATCCCTTTGCTCTACCGAGGATTGATCAAGTAATAGACTCCACAGCCGGATGCGAGCTATTGAGTTTCCTGGATGCATACTCCGGGTATCACCAGATAAAACTGAACCCAGCCGATAGGCTGAAGACAACCTTCATCACGCCATTTGGAGCCTTCTGCTACCTGACCATGACGTTCGGCTTGAGAAACGTCGGCGCCATGTTCCAGCGTTGCATGCAGAAGTGCCTCCTCAAGCAACTCGGCAGAAATTCCCATGTATATGTGGATGATGTGGTGGTGAAGACGGAGAAGCGTGGCACGCTACTGGAGGACCTCAAGGAGACCTTTGAGAACCTGCGCCGATTCCAGATCAAGCTCAACCTAGAGAAATGTGTCTTTGGAGTACCAGCCGGCCAGCTTCTCAGTTTCCGGGTCTTAGAGCGCGGCATAGAGTGCAATCTTGTGAAGATCAAGGCAATTGAGATGATGAAAGTGCCCACCCGACTGCTGGACATGCAGAAGTTCACCGGCTGCCTGGCGTCAGTCAGCCGTTTCATCAGTCGGCTGGGCGAGAAGGCCCTTCCCCTGTACCAACTCATGAAGAAGACCACTTTTTTTGAGTGGAACGACAAGGCGGACGAAGCATTTCTCCAACTCAAGAAGATGTTGGCAACCCCGCCTGTCCTGGCGGCTCCGACTGAGAAGGAGCCCATGCTCCTCTACATTGCAGCCACCAATCCGGTTGTCAGCATAGTCATGGTACTAGAGCGCAAGGATAAGGACAAAGCATTGCCGGTTCAGAGATCGGTGTATTACTTGAGCGAAGTATTGTCCGCCTCCAAGAAAAACTACCCCCACTACCAGAAGATGTGTTACGGCGTGCACTTTGCCGCCAAGAAGCTAAAGCCCTACTTTCAAGAGCACCCAATAACCGTTGTCTGCATAGCTCCACTTGCTGAGATCATTGGGAGCAGAGATGCTTCTGGCCGAGTGGCCAAGTGGGCTATTGATCTGGCCCCTTACACCATCTACTACCAGCCCCGCACCACCATCAAATCACAAGTGTTGGCCGACTTCCTCGTCGATTAGGCCGAGACCCAATATTTGCCGCCTGCACCAGACTCCACTCATTGGCGGATGCATTTCGATGGTTCAAAAATGCGCACTGGTCTGGGAGCCGGCATCATATTCACCTCTCCCAAGGGAGACAAGCTCAAATACGTGTTGCAAGTCCACTTCGCCGCCTCCAACAACATATCAGAATATGAGGCACTCATACACGGGCTCCGGCTTGCCAAGGAACTCGGCATTCGCCGGATCCTGTGCTATGGTGACTCCGACTTGGTGGTCCAACAGTCGTTAGGCAACTGGGACGCCAAGGATGCAAACATGGCAAGCTACCGCTTCCTCGTGCAGCAACTCAGCGGATACTTTGATGGGTGCGAGTTCCTTCACATGCCAAGAAATGACAATGAGCAAGCAGATACTCTGGCACGGATTGGCTCCACCTGACAAGCAATACCAACCGGCGTCGCCCTATGCCGCCTTCTGAAGCCGTTTGTCAAGCCATCTCCTGATTCAGACTCCATCTTTGTGCCCCCCCACCCCGAAGCAGTCAAATCTGACTTGGCGATCCCAGAGGCCGGCACGGGGATTTCGACAGGCGGCCCGGGGACTGCTACAGTCGCGCCTGGCCCGGGGACTTCAGAACCCGGCCCCGGGACTTCAGCAGTCGGCCCGGGGACTTCTCCAACACAGCAGGCGGAAGCAGCTGCCAACCCGCCGCCTCCTAGCCCAGCCGCCCTCATTCAAGTTGAAGTAGTCGTAGTCGAAGAAATTGCGGCGCCCTCATGGGCCCAGCCAATCCTCAAGTTCTTTGTGAATAAAGAGCTGCCAACCGATGAAGTCTCAGCCCGACAAGTGCAGAGGCGAGCTGTAGCTTACACCATAGTCAACAGAGAGCTGGTGCGACGAAGCGTAATAGGGGTTTATCAGCGGTGTGTGGAGTCGGACCAAGGCCAAGCAATACTCAGAGATATCCACCAGGGCGAGTGCGGCCACCACGCGACTTCAAGATCACTTGTGGCCAAGGCTTTCCGCCACGGGTTCTTCTGGCCGACTGCCCTGGAAGAGGCCAAAGAGCTAGTTCAAAAGTGTCAAGGGTGCCAGAGGTTCCACTCCAAGCCACACCTGCCAGCTTTTGCACTCAAGACCATTCCCATAGCTAGGCCCTTTGCTGTATGGGGACTGGATATGGTGGGACCATTCAAGACGGCACGCGGTGGCATGACTCACTTGCTTGTTGCTGTGGACAAGTTTACCAAGTGGATAGAGGAAAAACCAATCAAGAAGCTGAATGGGCCGACTGTCGTGACTTTAATCGCCGACATCACCATGCGATACGGCATCCCACACAGCATCATCACCGACAACGGCACCAACTTCGCCAAGGGAGCCTTGGCTCGTTTCTGTGCAACACGGGGCATCCGCCTGGACTTAGCGTCCGTTGCCCACCCACAGTCAAATGCCCAAGTGGAGCGTGCAAACGGCCTCATTTTGTTCGGCCTCAAGCCCCGACTGGTCGAGCCTCTGGAGCGTTCGGCCGGCTACTGGCTCGATGAGCTGCCGGCCGTCCTCTGGAGCCTGCGCACAACTCCAAACAAGTCAACGGGCTTCACGCCCTTGTTCCTCGTCTGTGGCGCCAAAGCCGTCATCCCGACTGATATTGAGTTCGACTCCCCAAGAGTCACCATGTACACCAAGGCGGACGCCTACGAGGCACAAGAAGACGGTGTCGACTTGCTAGAGGAAGGCAGGCTGTTGGCACTCAGCCGGTCGGCCATCTACCAGCAGAGTCTGCACTGATACTACAACCGCAAGGTGAAGCCAAGGTCCTTCCTGGAGGGAGACCTTGTGCTTCGGCTGATCCAGCGAACAGCCGGACAGCACAAGCTCTCGGCACCTTGGGGGCCCTTTTATCATCAGTAAGGTATTGGGCAACGATGCCTACTATCTGATCGATGCCCAGAAGCCCAGGGCGTGCAAGAGGGATGATTCAGGCAAAGAGACGGAGAGGCCATGGAACGCAAACCTCCTCCGAAGGTTTTACATTTGAAAGCAGTATGTATCACGCTAACTTTTGTACTATGTATAAAGACTCCGGGTCCCCCGAGAAGAGCTCGGGGACTGCCCTCTTTTATCTATATGATAAGTGTCATGCCTATGAGAATGTGTAGTCTATCTTTTTCCGCCTGGCACCGGGTTCGACCAGTCGGCCCGGAGCCTCGCCGCCTTCTACAATATGCCGCCTCTTACAACCGGACAAGTAGTGTGCCGGCACCAAAAACATCCTTTGTCAGAAGCCACAACTTGTAGAGAGACTGCATGGCGGGCAAAGGTTGCAAAGAAGTGCCCCACACGAAAGAACGACTAAGGAAGAAAACGCATATAGTAGATGGCGGCATCGCACCTAGCCGTCTAGCTGCTTGGCAGCCAGACGGCCGGCCTCCGCCTCTATTACCAAAAAACTCCGAATGGCTAAGTCCTAGCCCCCCTCACAAACGGCTAGAGCACTCAAATCAGCCACGGTCCGCAGAGCGGCCGCCTGGCTGGTGAAAGCAAAGCCAAAGGGTTGGCGGCAAAGGAAAACAGCCAAGGAGAAAAAGGGAAAAAGACTGGATGTCGGCACAGCAAGCATAAGCAATGATAAATATTTACATGGATAAAGGCCTCTAGCCAGCATTCAAACAGAGTTTTGATATACACCCCGAGGGTGGAATTGTGCGAATTTAACAAAATGTTCAGAACAGCAAGCAGAAAGCAGATAAAACCCTAAGGAGCAGCAGAAGACTTCGGCTGGGCGGTGCCGGTTGGCGCAACGGAAGACTCTGGCTGGGCGGTGCCGGCTGGCGCGGCAGAAGGATCCGGCTGGACGGTGCCGGATGGCGTGGCCAAGGACTCTGGCTGGATGCTGGAGTTGGCTGCACCACCTAGCGCAGTAGGCGTCTCCGTCTGGACAGAAGGATCGCCAGCAGCAGGCGGGGCGGCAGAGGACTGGAGGATGGAGTCGGTGGCATCTGTCGGAGGAACGGGTGGCTGGTCGGTCCCCGCCTGGCCACCTCCAGTAGCGGGCGGCACCTTGGCGCGTGGCTCGTTGCTTGAGGCCCTGTCGGGCTGGGGCTGACCGTCCGCCCCGACCTTCGGCATGTCGACGTCGCTCTTCTCGTCTTCCTCCTCCTCCTCTCCGTCCTCCTCCCCGTCTTCCCCTTCATCGTTGGAGTCGATGACTTCAGCTGAATCCTCACTGTCCTCCGAGTTTAACCTGAGCCACTCGTGCGGAGCTTCACCGCCTTCCTCGATCACCTCCGGGACAAAGACACTGGTGTCGGTGAAGTCGGCGACCGCCGCCGCCCTGTTGACAAGCTCAGCTTCCACCGCCGCAAGCTCCTCCTACGCCTCCAGTCGGAACATGGCTAACTGGGCTAGATCTAGCCTAGGGTACCACGCCTTGACGAATTCCAAGGCCCGGCGCGCCCCTGCCCGGGCTCCTGAGCCTTTCCAGGCTTCCAGACGGCCGACCGCCACCTCCAGCCAGTCGGCAGTCTGACTTAGGGTGCGCGGAGCCGGCAAGCCTGGCCAGAGGGCAGATACCGCCTTGGCTCCGATGCGCTGGGGGCGGCGCAGCAAGCGGTGAGTAGGACGAAGCTGGGCCTGAATGCTGAGGGCCTGTTCGCCAAGATTCCGCGGGGCATCTGCGGCGATCTGCGCACCCTCCGCCCTTTGCTCCTTGCGCTGGGCCTCGATCATTTGGATCGCGGCCACAGAATGGCCCAGGAAGAAGTCTGTCCGGGCGGAAGAAGAAAAAGGCCAAGGCTATAAGCAAAGGCTGACAGCTCAAAACAAGAAACCAAGAAAATAAGGATTAACATCGACCAAGTCTTCGATGCTGCTGAAGCAGGCCATCACCTGGGCCTCCTTGTCGGCCCAGGCAGAGCGCTCGACCTCAAACTCGGCAAGGAGGCTGGTCTCTGTCGTCTCTGCCTTTAGCTGGGCTGCCTTGAGGGTTTCCGCCTGCTCGGCAAGTTGGGAGACCAGGCGGTCCCGCTCCTCCGCCAGCTTGCTGCACTCCGCCTCCTTGCCACGCAGGGCGGTGTTGGCTTCGCCCAGCTGCTGCTGCAGGGCGATGTTAGCCTCTGAAGAAAGAAAGAGAAGGAAAAAGCATCAGTCAAGCGGACAAGACAAAGAAAAGAAACAACCGAGGAGATTCGGGCCGACTACTCAGCAGTCGGCCCGAACCTCGGGGACTACAACCCACGGGTGCGCCAGTGCGCCCCCGTGGAAAAGAAGTAGTTGGCAAAGGAAAGAAACAACCGAGGAGATTCGGCCCGACTGCTCAGCAGTCAGCCCGAACCTCAGGGACTACAACCCGCGGGCGCCAGCGCACCCACGCGGAAAAGAAGTAGTTGGCAAAGGAAAGAAACAACTAAGGAGATTTGGCCCGACTGCTCAGCAGTCGGCCAGAACCTCGGGGACTACAGCCCGCGGGTGCGCCAGCGCGCCCCCGCGAATAAGGAAGACGGAAACTTACGCCGGCTCTCGGGCAGATGGGCCGTCTGCGCCTCCAGCTCCCGAACCTTGGAGTTGTAGGCGGTCGCGCGGAGGTTGTGATAGTCCTGCAGAAGAGACATCAAATGAAGTCAGCAGTCGATAGTCGCAAGATGAAGTTCCGACCCGCCTGCTCAGCAGCCGGCCCGGAACTTGGGGACTACACCCAGTGGGTGCGCTTGCGCGCCCCCACAAGAGAAGCAAAATGATCATTCGAAGAAGAAAGCCAAGGACAACTTATGCGGATGGTAGTGCACGACTCCAAGTAGGCCTCGTTGCAGCGCTTAAGGGCCTCCCCCTCTGCCCGGAGCTTGGTCTGAATGTCAAGAGACGCCTGGTTCAGGGCACCAGTCCCACCCCCGTGTATCCAACCCACGGGTGTGACGCTGGTCGCCTCAGTATCAGGGGCCTACGAGCTTGTGATGTCGGTTGCCTACGGCCGCGGTGCTGACGCCGCCTTCTCCAGACAACGGCGCGTGGGTAGGCAGACCGTAGGGATCAGGTCCGTCGCTACCGTACTTACGACCGGCGGCACCGCCGGCGCCACCGGCTGCTTGTCCCGCGGCTCGCTGGCTGGCAGGGGCGGCGGGGGCGAGGGTGGCAGCACGAAGATGTCCGGCATGGCTACGTCGCCGCCCTCCCGCTCCCGGGTCGGGTAGTCGTCGCCGGCCCCTCCGGCCATCGCCTCGAATTCAGGCGGAGGCGGCGAAGTGTTCAGGGGCACCACAAGCAGCAGCTCTTGGCGGCGTCCGGCCTCCGCAAGCCGCTCCTTCTCTGCGGCCTGGGCTTCCGCCTGCGCCAGCGCCCTTTCGGCAGACTCGGCGGACATAGCCACCTGCTCCCTGGCCAGGCGGTTGGCCTCTTCTTCGCGCGCCTCCCGCGCGTTCCGCTCTGTCGCCTCCTGAGGGTCGGCGGCCGGGTCGATGCGACGACTAGTCGAGGAGGTCGTTGCCGACCTGAGGACTGAGGCGGCGCCCGACTTCTCGAGGGTCAGCGGAGCCCTGAAACGAGAAGACAAGTCAGAAGGCTTTCACGCCAGAATGACGAAAATACAAGGGGTGAGGGAAGGATACTTACGCTGACACCATAACAGGCACCTTTGGCTAGCTCTGATACTGGGCCGCCTTGGCTGCGGTTTCTTTCCGCCTGGTCATCGTGGCCGGGTTCTTGGGCTTCTTTGGAGCGCTGCCGAACAGGGTCGCGCCCTGTTTATGCTTGCGCTTGCTGCCTTGTGCGGGCGGTCCAGAAGAGGGGTCGGCGCCAGTGGTGGCGGAGCTCCGGGCAGGGCATGGTTTGTCTTCATCTTCGTCGTTGTCAGGACAAGCCTCCACGCCGCTGCCTCCCTCGGAGCCGCCTGCCACCGCCGCCTGTCGCGTCGTCGACCAGGGCGGCCGCCCCCAAGTCGGGGTCGTCCAAATCTCTCTCGCCCTATCCGCCTGGAGGGCATCACCCGGCCCCAGGAGGGCGGCCGTCGCCTCGGACATGTAAATCTGCAACCAAGAAAGGGCGGCGTCATGAAGAGAAACGAAGCTGAAGGAAGCAGTTCCAAAGACAAAACGAAGAAACTTACAGCAGGAGGCGGGTTGTGGCGGGAATATGGCCGCTTCCCGTACCGCCACTCCTTCTCCAACATCTTGAGGTCGAGATCTCATTTACCATCCGCGAAACTTCAGCAGGCGGCATCCCCTTCGTGCACAGCCGGCACGGATCGCGGTGTTCGTCCATCCGGAAGATCGGATGAGGGCAGCTCTGGAGCGGGAGGACCCGGCGCTCGACGAAGGCGATGAGGAGGTCTTAGGTCACGAGGCCCTTCGCCTCCTGGAGCACTCAGAGTCGGCCGATGGCGGCCGCCGCATCCGTCGACTCCGGCTTCGGTTTGTACTTCCAGGAAGTGCGAGCTACGGTGGGGGGTGTGGCCTCGTAGGCCGGCAGGTTGAGGAAGTCGGCAGTCGGGTCCACGTTCTCGACATAGAAATAGGATTGCTGCCACATCTTCACCGACTGCGCCAGCTTGATGATGGGGAAGGCGTTCCGCTTCACTGGCCGGCACACGGTGATGAAGCCCCCGCACTCGGCCGCCGTCTCCTTGGCGGAGGTGCCGAGCTTTCCATAAAAGAATGCTCCCCACAGCTCGATTGTGGGGAGGACGCCGAGGTAGCCCTCGCACGCCGTGACGAAGGCGGAAAGCAGAGTCACGACGTTGGGTGTGAGGTGGTGAGGTTGAAGATTGTAAAGGTTGAGGAAGGAGCGGAAGAAGTCGCTCGCCGGGAGGCCGGAGCCACACAGGAAATGCGAGCGGAAGACGAAGGCCGCGCTGGGCATCCGGCATGTGTCGTGGAGGAACGAGATGTGATCCTCGATCACAGTCGATCCATCCCAGTCGCCCATGGCTCTGGCTGGCGGCGCGGAGAGGAGAAACGCGTCGGCGATGGGCAACGGCGGCGGCTTTATGGCAGCAGCAGCGGCGGAGGATGAGAAGAGGAAGAAGAAGAGTGAGAGGGGGTGCGAGAGCTTTGCCGCACCTTCCCCCCTCCCTACTTATAGCGCCCGGGCTGTGAAGCCGAGGGGATGGGACGTGGGGTAGTGGGATTAACTACGCCCACGTCCCCTCGACCCACGTTACCCGCGCGCATTTACCATGTCGTAAATGATCGTGGGAAAGGCAACCGTCCCCTTTGGCACAGTGGATCCGCCCGGTTGCCGAAGCATGGTAGTGGCGGGCCCGGCCCTGTGTCACGTCCCGTCCGAAACATCGGGTGCCAGGCTGAACAGGCTGACGTGCGCCGCGTGGCGCATCCGTGGTGGGCAGCGGCCTGGGAAGCTTAGCAGACACACCACCTATCTCCCGCTCTGAAGTTCAAAAAACAACAGTGCGAAATCGGCCTGCTGGGTTGGCTGCACAGTAGACCGGCACCTTCCCGGAGCCCGGTGAGGAGGGAAGCCGTTGAGGCTTTGCAGCCCCTCGACTGCGGCGCCTCACCGGCTTCGGGGACTACTGTCGGAGTAATGGGCCACGGGTAGGCTCACCCGATTCCCTGGATTTATCAAGACTTTGGGCCAGCTCCGCCTAGCTGGGCCCCAAGCTGAAGCTCCGCCCTCTGGGTCCGGCTGGCTCAGCGGCCGGCTGCCAGAGGGCGGTCGACCCAAGACTATAGCGCTCCGAGTGACCGGCTCCTGGCGGCCGGCCTCCAAAGAGGGTGGCAATGGGCAGGCGGCCACCTCACGACTATAGGGCGGCCAAGCTCCCATCAAGAGTACAAGTCCAAGCATGGCAACAGTGAAGCACGTCGCCTCCCACGCTCGAGACGGGCGTGGCTATAGTGCTCCGTACAGACGGAGATCTCCGCACGACGGAGCACTGTGCTGTATCTACCCTGACGTCGCTCCGGGCAGGCGGAGCCCTGTTCCCCACGACGGCCTGTCGGTACGGCCCGCCAGAGGCGAGCCCTAACAGGCAGTGACCCCAAGGAAGATGGCGGAAGCTCAACCAGGCAGATTAGAGAGGGGCCGGCCTCCAGCAGGCGGTCGTCCCTTGTCCCGAGCCGAGCACGCCATTAAGCTGATAAGACCAGGTGTGGCTACACTGTCCTCCCACCAGGCGGCGGGACTGTAGCCACGCTAAGATGACCAAGCCTCCGTCACCAACGACACGGCTACAGTGAGCAGCCACCAACCAGTCGGCGGGGCCCACCAGGCGGCGGGCCCCAACGGTCGGCGGAGAAGCCGGAGGCTGGAGACACTGACAGCCGGGCCCAGCAGCCGGCCAGATTACCATTGTACCCCTGGGGGTAGGCCTTTATAAACCCCCCAGGCCACCCATGCAAAGGGTTCCCACTCCATTAGAACTAGCCATTCCCCTAGAGCAGGAAGAGAGCTAGCCGTGCCTCCTTCTGCCTCTAGCATACAGCTCGAGGAGCACCATTGTATCACTTGTGCCTTAGTGATCATGCGGAGACCCAGCAGAGCAGGACTAGGGGTGTTATCTCCTAGGAGAGCCCCGAACCTAGGTAAAGTACGCTGGCGTTCGTGTCTACGCCTTATCCCGCTTCCAGGCACCGGCGACGTTCTACTCGCTCCCACCATGATAAGCCATCCATTGGCATATCTCGCACCCAACCCCCGACATCCTTGCACTAAGTAGAGATACTACTTGTGCTTCCAAATATCCTCAAACCCAGTTTTTCCATGTGAGTCCACCATACCTACCTATGGATTGAGTAAGATCCTCCAAGTAAGTTGTCATCGGTTACAAGCAATAAAAATTGCTCTCTAAATATGCATGACTTATTAGTGCAGAGAAAATAAGCTTTGTACGAACTTGTTGTGGAAGTAATAAAAGCGACGGATTTCATAATAAAGGTCCACATACAAGGGGCAATATAAAGTGACGTTCTTTTGCATTAAGATTTTGTGTATCCAACCCTAAAAGCGCATGACAACCTCTGCTTCCCTCTGCGAAGGGCCTATCTTTTACTTTATTTTTACTTTAAGCTTGAGTCAAGGTGATCCTCACCTTTCCCTTTTTCATTTTATCCTTTGGCAAGCTCTTCGTGTTTGAAAGATCATGATATATATATCCAATTGGATGTAAGTTGGCATAGGCTATTATTGTTGACATCACCTAAAGATGAATATGTTGGGAGGAAACACAATAAGCCCCTATCTTTCTTAGTGTCTGGCTGAAACTCTATAACCACAAGTAATGCATGAGTGCTAACAATTATGGGAGACTACGAGATAGTTGAGTATGTGATCTTGCTGAAAAGCTCTATTATTGACTCTTTCTGATGTTACGATAAATTGCAATTGCTTCAATGACTGAGATTATAGTTTGTTAGTTCCCAATGAAGTTTTTGAACCATACTTGACATTGTGAATTGCTTATTACTTGAACATAGGAAATCATATGACACAATCCATATATGTTGTTGTTATTAGAATGATCATGATGCCCTCATGTCCGTATTTTATTTTTATCGACACCTCTATCTCTAAACATGTGGACATATTTTTCGATTTTGGCTTCCGCTTGAGGACAAGCGAGGTCTAAGCTTGGGGGAGTTGATACGTCGATTTTTCATCATGCTTTTATATCAATATTTATTGCATTATGGGCTGTTATTACACATTATATCTCAATACATATGGCTATTCTCTCTTAGTTTACAAGGTTTACCATGAAGAGGGGGAATGTCGACAGCTGGATTTCTGGCTGGAAAAGGAGCAAACGTTGGAAACCTATTCTGCACAACTCCAAAAGACCTGAGGCTCCACGAAACAACTTTTTGGATTTATTAAGGAATTATGAGCAAAAGAAATAGGCCAGGGGGCCCACACCTTGTCCAGGAGACAGGGGGCGCCACCCCCCCCTAGGGCGCGCCCCCTATCTCCTGGGCCCCCTGGTGGGCCCCGACGTCCATCTTCTGCTATATGAAGGGTTTTGTCTTGGAAAAAATGGTGGGCAAGCTTACGGGACTAAACTCCGCCGCCACGAAGCGGGACCTTGGCGGAATCAATCTAGGGCTCTGGCGGAGCTGTTCTGCCAAGGACACTTCCCTCCGGGAAGGGGAAATCATCACCAACGTCATCACCCACGATCCTCTCATCGGGAGGGGGCCAATCTCCATCAACATCTTCACCAGCACCATCTCATCTCAAAACCCTAGTTCATCTCTTGTATCCAATCTTGTATCAAAACCACAAATTGGTACCTGTGGGTTGCTAGTAGTGTTGATTACTCCTTGTAGTTGATACTAATTGGTTTACTTGGTGGAAGATCATATGTTCAGATCCTTTATGCATATTATTACACCTCTGATTATGAACATGAATATGCTTTGTGAGTATTTATGTTTGTTCCTGAGGACATGGGTGCAGTCTTGCTATTAGTAGTCATGTGAATTTGGTATTCGTTCAATATTTTGATGAGATGTATGTTGTCTCTCCTCTAGTGGTGTTATGTGAACGTCGACTACATGACACTTCACCATTATTTGGGCCTAGAGGAAGGCATAGGGAAGTAATAAGTAGATGATGGGTTGCTAGAGTGACAGAAGCTTAAACCCTAGTTTATGCGTTGCTTCGTTAGGGGTTGATATGGACCCATATGTTTAATGATGTGGTTAGGTTCACCTTAATACTCCATTTTGTAGTTGCGGATGCTTGCAATAGGGGTTAATCATAAGTGGGATGCTTGTCCATGTTAGGGCAGTACCCAAATTCTGGTCCACCCACATATCAAATTATCAAAGTACCGAACGCGAATCTTATGAATGTGATGAAACTAGCTTGACGATAATTCCCAATGTGTCCTCGGGAGCTCCTTCCTCATTATTAGAATTTGTCCAGGCTTATCCTTTGCTACATAAAGGATTGGGCCACCTTGCTGCACTTTATTTACTTTATTTACTTTTTGCTTGTTATTATTTATCTTATCACAAAACTATCTATCACCTACTATTTCAGTGCTTGCAGAGAAAACCTTACTGAAAACCGCTTATCATTTCCTTCTGCTCCTCGTTGGGTTCGACACTTTTACTTATCGAAAGGACTACAATAGATCCCCTACACTTGTGGGTCATCACACCGCTAGGTGACAGACCTATTGCAGGAGCAGATGCAGACGTTATGAATGTTTGACAAAGCTCGGTATGATAACTACTTGATAGTTTAGTGCACCATGCTTTACAGCTTAGAACCGGGACTTCAAAAATGTTTTGAACGCCACAAAGCATATGAGATGTTCCATGAGATGAAATTGATATTTCAGACTCATGCCCGTGTTAAGAGGTATGAGACCTCTGACAAATACTTCGCTTAAAAGATGGAGGAGAATTGCTCAACTAGTGAGCAAGTGCTTAGATTGTCTGAGAACTACAATCGCTTGAATCAAGTGGGAGTTAATCTTCCAGATAAGATAGTGATTGGTAGAGTTCTCTAGTCACCATCACCAAGTTAGTGGAACTTCGTGATGAACTATAGTGCAAGGGATGAAGAAAACGATTCTCGAGCTCTTCGTGATGCTGAAATCGACGAAGGTAGAAATCAAGAAAGATCATCAAGTGTTGATGATTGATAAAGACCACTAGTTTCAAGAAAAGGGCAAAGGCAAAGAAAGGGAACTTCAAGTAGAATGGCAAGCAAGTTGTCACTCCCGTGAAGAAGCACAAAGCTGGACCAAAGCCTGAAACTAAGTGCTTCTACTGCAAAGGAAATGATCACTGGAAGCGGAAATGCCCTGAATATTTGGTGGATAAGAAGATGGCAAAATGAACAAGGGTATATTTGATATACAGGTTATTGATGTGTACCTTACTAGTGTTTACAGTAGCCCCTGAGTATTTGATGCTTGTTCGGTTGCTAAAAATTAGTAACTCAAAACAGGAGTTACAGAATAAATAGAGACTAGTTGAGGGTGAAGTGATGATGTGTGTTGGAAGTGGTTCCAAGATTGATATGATCATCATCGCACACTCCCTATACTTTCGGGATTAGTGTTGAACCTAAATAAATGTTATTTGGCGTTTGCATTGAGCATGAATATGATTTGATCATGTTTATTGCAATACGGTTATTCGTTTAAAGTCAGAGAATAATTGTTGTTCTATTTACATGAATAAAACCTTAAATGGTCATACACCCAATAAAATAGTTTGTTGGATCTCGGTCGTAGTGATACACATATTCATAATATTGATGCCAAAAGATGCAAAGTTAATAATGATAGTGCAACTTATTTGTGGCACTGCCGTTTGGGTCATATTGGTGTAAAGCACATTGTAGGACCTTGAAGTATGTCTAGAGGGGGGTGATTAGACTACTTGACCAATTAAAAACTTAACCTTTTCCCAATTTTAGTCTTTGGCAGATATTAACTATCTTAGCACAAGTCAAGCAATCTTCACACAATTCAAGCAAGCATGCAAAGAGTATATGAGCAGCGGAAAGTAAAGCATGCAACTTGCAAGGATGTAAAGGGAAAGGGTTTGGAGGATTCAAACGCAATTGGAGACACGGATGTTTTTGTCGTGGTTCCGATAGGTGGTGCTATCGTACATCCACGTTGATGGAGACTTCAACCCACGAAGGGTAACAGTTGCGCGAGTCCATGGAGGGCTCCACCCATGAAGGGTCCACGAAGAAGAAACCTTGTGTATCCCACCATGGTCGTTGCCCACAAAGGACTTGCCTCACTAGCGGTAGATCTTCACGAAGTAGGCGATCTCCTTGCCCTTACAAACTCCTTGGTTCAACTCCACAATCTTGTCGGAGGCTCCCAAGTGACACCTAGCCAATCTAGAAGACACCACTCTCCAAGAAGTAACAAATGGTGCGTTGATGATGAACTCCTTGCTCTTGTGCTTCAAATGATAGTCTCCCCAACACTCAACTCTCTCTCACAGGATTTGGATTTGGTGGAAAGAAGATTTGAGTGGAAAGCAACTTGGGGAAGGCTAGAGATCAAGATTCATATGGTAGGAATGGAATAGCTTGGCCTCAACGAGTAGGTGGTTCTCTCTCAGAAATGGTAAGTTGGAAGTGTAGGTTTGTTATGATGGCTCTCTCGACGAATGAAAAGGAGGTGGAGGGGTATATATAGCCTCCACACAAAATCTAACCGTTACACACAATTTACCAATCTCGGTGGGACCAAATCAACAAACTCGGTCAGACCGATTTAGTAAACCTAGTGAATGTTAGGGTTTTCGGTGGGACCGACATGCAACTCGGTAGGACCGATATGGTTAGGGTTAGGGCATAACGTAATCTCGTTGAGACCGATTACACAAACTCGGTGAGACCGATTTTGGTAACAAGCTAACAAGAGAGTTGGTCAGGTAAACTCGGTGGGACCGGTTCGCTCATTTCGGTGGGACTGAAATGTTACGAAAAGGAAACAGCGAGTTTACATTTCAATCTCGGTGGGACGACCGAAATGTTGCGAAGGGAAACAGAGAGATTACAATCCCATCTCGGTGAGATCGAGATCCCTATCGGTGAGACCGATTTGCCTAGGGTTTGTGGCAGTGGCTATGACATCTGAACTCGGTGGCGCCAGATAGAAAGAATCGGTGGGGCCGAGTTTGACTTTGGGTTTGGGTCATATGTGGATGTGATAAAGTAGTTGAGGGTTTCTGGAGCATATCACTAAGCACTGTGGAGCAAGAAACTCATTAAGCAACACCTCATCCCTCCTTGATAGTATTGGCTTTTCCTATAGACTCAATGTGATCTTGGATCACTAAAATATAAAATGTAGAGTCTTGAGCTTTTGAGCTTGAGCCAATCCTTTTGTCCTTAGTATTTTGAGGGATCCACTTTCCTCATCCATGCCATGCCATTCATTGAGCTTTCCTGAAATATTTGTCTTGGAATAGTATTATCCCAATGAGCTATATGTTGTTAGGAATTACCAAAACCACCTAGGGATAGTTGCACTTTCGCGCATGAAGAAACTCCATAAAGATGGATTTTCGGAATCACTTGGTTATGAATCATTTGATGTTTGCGAACCGTGCCTTTTGGGCAAGATGACTAAAACTCCGTTCTCCGGAACAATGGAGCGATCTAGTGACTTATTGGAAATAATACATACTGATGTATGCGGTCCAATGGGTATTCATGCTCGTGGAGGGTATTGTTATTTTCAGACCTTCACAAGATGATTTGAGCAGATATGAGTATATCTACTTAATAAAACACAAGTCTGAAACATTTGAATAATTCAAAGAATTTCAGAGTGAAGTGGAGAATCATCGTAACCAGAAAATAAAGTTTCTACAATCTGATCGTGGAGGAGAATATTTGAGTTACGAGTTTGGCCTTCATATAAAACAATGCGAAATAGTTTCGCAACTCATGCCACCCGGAACACCACAGCGTAATGGTGTGTCCGACCGTTGTAATCGTACTTTACTTGATATGGTGCGACCTATGATGTCTCTTATTGGTTTACCAGTATCTTCTTGGGCTTATGCATTAGAGACAGTTGCATTCACTTTAAATAGGGCACCATCAAAATCCATTGAGACGACGCCTTATGAACTGTGGTTTGGCAAGAAACCAAAGTTGTCGTTTCTTAAAGTTTGGGGCTGCGATGCTTATCTGAAAAAGTTTCAACCTGATAAGCTTGAACCTAAATCAGAGAAGTGCGTCTTCATAGAATACCCAAAGGAAACTGTTGGGTACACCTTCTATCACAGATCCGAAGGCAAGATATTAGTTGCTAAGAATTGATCCTTTCTAGAGAAGGAGTTTCTCTCAAAATAAGTGAGTGGGAGGAAAGTGGAACTTGATAAGGTAATTGTTCCTTCTCCCTTATTGGAAAGTAGTTAATCACAGAAACCAGTTCCTGTGACATCTACACCAATTAGTGAGGAAGTTAATGATGATAATCATGGAACTTCAGATCAAGTTGTTACTGAACCTCGTAGGTCAAACAGAATAAGATCCGCACCAGAGTGGTACGGTAATCCTGTTCTGGAGGTCATGCTACTAGATCATGATGAACCTACGAACTATGAGGAAGCGATGATGAGCCTAGATTCCGCGAAATGGCTTGAGGCCATGAAATCTGAGATGGGATCCATGTATGAGAACAAAGTGTGGACTTTGGTGGACTTGCCCGATGATCAACAAGCCATAGGAAATAAATGGATCTTCAAGAGGAAGACGGACGCTGATAGTAGTGTTACTATCTACAAAGCTCAACTTGTCGCAAAAAGGTTTTTCGACAAGTTCAAGGTGTTGAATACGATGAGATTTTCTCACTCATATCGATGCTTAAGTCTGTCTGAATCATGTTAGCAATTGCCACATTTTATGAAATCTGGCAAATGGATGTCAAAACTAAATTCCTTAATGGATTTATTAAAGAAGAGTTGTCTATGATACAACTAGAAGGTTTTGTCAATCCTAAAGGTGCTAACAAAGTGTGCAAGCTCCAGCAATCCATCAATGGACTGGTGCAAGCATCTCGGAGTTGGAATATACGCTTTGATGAGTTGATCAAAGCATATGGTTATATGCAGACTTTTGGAAAGGCCTGTATTTACAAGAAAGTGAGTGGGAGCACTACAGCCTTTCTGATAAGTATATGTGAATGACATAATGTTGATCGAAAATAATGTAGAATTATTCTGCAAAGCATAAAGGAGTGTTTGAAAGGAGTTTTTCAAAGAAAGACCTCAGTGAAGCTACTTACATATTGAGCATCAAGATCTATAGAGATATATCAAGATGCTTGATAAGTTTTTCAATGAGTACATACCTTGACAAGATTTTGAAGTAGTTCAAAATGGAACAATCAAAGAAAGAGTTCTTGCATGTGATGCAAAGGTATGAAATTGAGTAAGACACAAATCCCGACCACGGCAGAAAATAGAAACAGAATGAAAGTCATTCCCTATGCATCAGTCATAGGTTCTATAAAAGTATGTCATGCTATGGACCAGACCTATTGTATACTCTGCCCTGGTTTGGCAAGGGAGTAAAATAGTGATCTAGAAGTAGATCACTGGACATTGGTCAAAATTATCCTTAGTGGAATAAGGATATGTTTCTCGGTTATGGAGGTGACAAAAGGTTCGTCGTAAAGGGTTACGTCAATACAAGTTTTGGCACTGATCCAGATGACTCTAAGTCTTAATCTAGATACATATTGAAAATGGGAGCAATTAGCTAGAGTAGCTCCATGCAGAGCATTGTAGACATAGAATATTTGCAAAATACATACGACTCTGAATGTGATAGACCCATTGACTAAACTTCTCTCACGAGCAAAACATGATCATACCTTAGTAATCTTTGGGTGTTAATCACATAGCGATGTGAACTAGATTATTGAATCTAGTAAACCCTTTGGGTGTTGATCACATGACGATGTGAACTATGGGTATTAATCACATACAGATGTGAATATTGGTGTTAAATCACATGGCGATGTGAACTAGATTATTGACTCTAGTGCAAGTGGGAGACTGAAGGAAATATGCCCTAGAGGCAATAATAAAGTTATTATTTATTTCCTTACATCATGATAAATGTTTATTATTCATGCTAGAATTTTATTAACCGGAAACATGATACATGTGTGAATACATAGACAAATTGAGTGTCACTAGTATGCCTCTACTTGACTAGCTCATTAATCAAAGATGTTTATGTTTCCTAGCCATGGACAAAGAGTTGTCATTTGATTAACGGAATCACATCATTAGGAGAATGATGTGATTGACTTGACCCATCCCGTTAGCTTAGCACTTGATTGTTTAGTATGTTGTTGTTGCTTTCTTCATGACTTATACATGTTCCTATGACTATGAGATTATGCAACTCCCGTTTACCGGAGGAACACTTTGTGTGCTACCAAACATCACAACGTAACTGGGTGATTATAAACGCGCTCTACAGGTGTCTCCAAAGGTACTTGTTGGGTTGGCGTATTTCGAGATTAGGATTTGTCACTCCGATTGTCGGAGAGGTATCTCTGGGCCCACTCGGTAATGCACATCACTATAAGGCTTGCAAGCATTGCAACTAATGAGTTAGTTGCGAGATCATGTATTACGGAATGAGTAAAGAGACTTGCCAGTAACGAGATTAAACTAGGTATTGAGATACCGACGATCGAATCTCGGGCAAGTAGCATACCGATGACAAAGGGAACAACGTATGTTGTTTTGCGGTTTGACCGATAAAGATCTTCGTAGAATATGTAGGAGCCAATATGAGCATCCAGGTTCCGCTATTGGTTATTGACCGGAAATGTATTTCGGTCATGTCTACATTGTTCTCGAACCCGTAGGGTCCGCACGCTTAAGGTTTCGATGACAATTATATTATGAGTTTATGTGTTTTGATGCACCGAAGGAGTTAGGAGTCCCGGATGAGATCGGGGACATGACGAGGAGTCTCGAAATGGTCGAGACGTAAAGATCGATATATTGGATGACTATATTCGGACATCGGAAAGGTTCCGAGTGATTCGGATATTTTTTGGAGTACTGGAGAGTTACGGGAATTCGCCGGGGAGAAGTATTGGGCCTTATTGGGCCATACGGGAAAGAGAGAGGGGCTGCCTAGGGCAGGCCGCGCGCCCCCCAAGGCCTAGTCCGAATTGGACTAGGGGGAGGGGCTGCGCCCCCTCCTTCCTTCCCTTCTCCCTTCCTCTTCCTTCTCTCCTACTCCTACTAGGAAAGGAGGAGTCCTACTCCCGGTGGGAGTAGGACTCCCCCCTTGGCGCGCCCTCCTCCTTGGCCAGCCACCTCCCCCCTAGCTCCTTTATATACAGGGAGGGGGAATCCCTTGGAGACAACAATTGATCCCTTGGATCTCTTAGCCGTGTGCGGTGCCCCCCTCCACCATAATCCACCTCGATAATATCATAGCGGTGCTTAGGCGAAGCCCTGCGTCGGTAGAACATCAAGATCGTCACCACGTCGTCGTGCTGACGAAACTATCCCTCGACACTCGGCTGGATCAGAGTTCGAGGGATGTCATTGAGCTGAACGTGTGCTAGAACTCGGAGGTGTCGTAGTTTCGGTGCTTGATCGGCCGGACCGTGAAGACGTACGACTACATCAACCGCATTGTTCTAACGCTTCCGCTTTCGGTCTACGAGGGTACATGGACACACTCTCCCCTCTCGTTACTATGCATCACCATGATCTTGCGTGTGCCTAGGAAATTTTTTGAAATACTACGTTCCCCAACAAACCTCACCCTGGATCGCATCGTTACAAATGATTGAAGGATCCATGAAGCCCTATCGTGACGACACAGTGAAATTTTCAATGAAAGCACCAATGTCGGTGTCAAAACCGGTGGATCTCGGGTAGGGGGTCCCGAACTGTGCGTCTAAGGCTAATGGTAACAGGAGGCGGGGGACACAATGTTTACCCAGGTTCGGGCCCTCTCGATGGAGGTAATACCATACTTCCTGCTTGATTGATCTTGATGATATGAGTATTACAAGAGTTGATCTACCACGAAATCGTAGAGGCTAAACCCTAGAAGCTAGCCTATGGTTGTGATTGTTGTTGTCCTCTGGACTAAACCCTCTGATTTATATAGACACCTGAGGGGGCTAGAGTTACACATAGTCGGTTACAGAGAAGGAGATCTACATATCCTAATTGCCAAGCTCGCCTTCCACGCAAAGGAGAGTCCCACCCGGACACGGGACGAAGTCTTCAATATTGTATCTTCATAGTCCAACAGTCCGGCACAAGTACATAGTCCGGCTGTCCGAGGACCCCCTAATCCAGGACTCCCTCACCTCCTACTGGATTGATACCTTGGTTCTCAGAAACTGAGGGAAATACTTACACTACTTTGCTGCATCACCCTTTCCTCTTCAAGGGAAAACCAACGCAGTGCTCAAGAGGTAGCAAGAAGGATTTCTGGCGCCATTGCCGGGGAGGTCTTCGCTCAAGTCAAGACATACCAAGTACCCATCACAAACTCATCTCCCTCGCATTACATTATTTTCCATTTGCCTCTCGTTTTCCTCTCCCCCACTTCACCCTTGCCGTTTTATTCTCCCTCTCTTTTCCATTTGCCTCTGTTTTTTGCTTGCCTCTTGTGTGCTTGTGTGTTGGATTGCTTGTCACAATGGCTCAAGATAATACTAAATTGTGTGACTTTTCCAATACTAATAATAATGATTTCCTTAGCACTCCGATTGATCCTCTTGATGATGCTGAATCTTATGAAATCAATGCTGCTTTGTTGAAACTTGTTATGAAAGATCAATTCTCTAGCCTTCCTAGTGAAGATGCCGCTACTCATCTAAACAACTTTGTTGATTTGTGTGATATGCAAAAGAAGAAAGATATGGATAATGATATTGTTTATTTGAAGTTATTTCCGTTTTCACTTAGAGATCGTGCTAAAACTTGGTTTTCATCTTTGCCTAAAAACAGTATTGATTCATGGAATAAGTGCAAAGATGCTTTTATCTCTAAGTATTTTCCTCCCGCTAAGATCATCTCTCTTAGAAATGATATTATGAATTTTAAGCAACTAGATCATGAGCATGTTGCCCAATCTTGGGAAAGAATGAAATTAATGCTTCGCAATTGTCCTACACATGGTTTGAATTTATGGATGATCATACAAAATTTTTATGCCGGATTGAATTTTGCTTCTAGAAATCTTTTAGATTTGTCCGCGGGAGGCACTTTTATGGAAATCACTTTAGGAGAAGCTACTAAACTCCTAGATAATATTATGGTTAATTATTCTCAATGGCACACTGAAAGATCTACTAGTAAAAAGGTTCATGCTATAGAAGAAATTAATGTTTTGAGTGGAAAGATGGATGAACTTATAAATTTTTTTGCTACTAAGAGTGCTCCTATTGATCCTAATGATATGTCTTTGTCTACTTTGATTGGGAATAATAATGAATCTATGGATGTGAATTTTGGTGGTAGGAATAATTTTGGTAACAATGCTTATAGAGGAAACTTTAATCCTAGGCCGTTTCCTAGTAATTCCTCTAATAATTATGGTAATTCCTACAACAACTCTTATGGAAATTTTAATAAGATGCCCTCTGATTTTGAGAATAGTGTTAAAGAATTTATGATCTCTCAAAAGAATTTCAATGCTTTGCTTGAAGGAAAATTGCTTAAAGTTGATGAATTGGCTAGGAACGCGGATAGAAATTCTCTTGATGTTGATTATTCGAAACTTAGATCTATTCCACCTAAGCATGATATCAATGAGTCTCTCAAAGCCACAAGAATTTCCATTGATGAGTGCAAATAAAGAACCGCTAGAATGCGTACTAAGAAAGATTGCTTTGTAAAAGTGTGTTCTTCTAGTTGCCATGAAAATAATGATGAAGATCTAAAAGTGATTGATGTGTCTCCAATTAAATCTTTGTTTTGCAATACGAATCTTGATAATGATGGGACTGGAGATGAGTCAACTTTAGTTAAAAGGTCTCCCAATGATTCGGAGTTTTTAGATCTTGATGCTAAATTTGGTAAAAGTGGGATTGGAGAGGTCAAAACTTTACATAGCAATGAACCCACTATTTTGGGTTTCAAGGAATTGAATTATGATAATTTTTCTTTAATAGATTGTATTTCCTTGTTGCAATCCGTGTTGAATTCTCCTCGTGCTTATAGTCAAAATAAAGCTTTTACTAAACATATCGTTGATGCCTTGATGCAATTTTATGCGGAAAAACTTGAATTGGAAGTTTCTATCCCTAGAAAACTTTATGATGAGTGGGAACCTACTATTAAAATTAAAATTAAAGATCATGAATGCTATGCTTTGTGTGATGTGCTAGGTTTCCGTGATTTTGATGATTGCTCTTTAAACTTGCACCTTACGGATTCCACTATTAAGAAACCTATGGGAAGGATTAATGATGTTGTATTGTTGCAAATAGGAATTATGTGCCCGTAGATTTTATTGTTCTTGATATAGATTGCAATCTTTCATGTCCTATTATTCTTGGTAGACCTTTCCTTAGAACGATTGGTGCAATTATTGATATGAAGGAAGGAAATATTAGATTCCACTTTCCATTAAGGAAAGGCATGGAACACTTTACTCGAAACAAAATCAAATTACCTGATGAATCTATCATGCGAGCCACTTATGAGTTGAATACCAAAGATGCCAATACGTAGATCTATTCTCGCTTTTATGCGTAGCTAGCTAGGGGCGTTAAACGATAGCGCTTGTTGGGAGGCAACCCAATTTTATTTTTGTTCCTTGCTTTTTGCTTCTGTTTAGTAATAAATAATTCATCTAGCCTCTATTTATATGTGGTTTTATGTTTTAATTAGTGTTTGTGCCAAATAGAACCTATAGGATCATCTTGGGTGATAGTTAATTTGATTCTGCTGAAAAACACAAATTTTTGCACGCACGAGAATAATTTTAATAAATCACAGAAACGTTATTTTTAGAAGATTCTTTTTGCAGTAGATCAATAGACAAAATGCATAGGATTTCCTATTGTGGTAGTATTTTTAGAGTTCCATAAGTATTGGGAAGTTACAGATTGCTACAGACTGTTCTGCTTTTGAAAGATTTTGTTTTTCGTGTGTTGTTTGCTTATTTTGATGCATCTATGGCTAGTATCGGGGGGTATCAACCATAGAGAAGTTGGTATACAGTAGGTTTAACACCAATATAAATAAAGAATGAGTGCATTGCAGTACCTTATGTGGTGGTTTTTCTTTCTTGCACTAACGGAGCTCATGAGGTTTCCTGTTGAGTTTTGTGTTGTGAAATTTTCAAGTTTTGGGTAAAGATTTGATGGACTATGGAATAAGGAGTGGAAAGATCCTAAGCTTGGGGATGCACATGTAACCCCAAGATAATACAAGTACAACCAAAAGCCTAAGCTTGGGGATGCCCCGGAAGGCATCCCCTCTTTCGTCTTCATCTATCGGTAACTTTACTTGGAGCTATATTTTTATTCACCACATGATATGTGTTTTGCTTGGAGCGTCTTGTATGATATGAGTATTTGCTTTTTAGTTTATTACAATCATCATTGATGTACACACCTTTTGGGAGAGACACACATGATTTAGAATTTATTAGAATACTCTATGTGCTTCACTTATATCTTTTGAGCTAGATAGTTTTGCTCTAGTGCTTCACTTATACTTTTTAGAGAACGGCGGTGGCTTTATTTTGTAAAAATTATTGATCTCTCATGCTTCACTTATATTGTTTTGAGAGTCTTTTAGAACAGAATGGTATTTGCTATGGTTATAAAATTGGTCCTAGAACGATGGGCATCCAAGTTGGGTATAATTAAAACTATCATAGGATGTGAATTGGATGCTATGATCAATTTGATGCTTGATAATTTTTTGAGATATAGAGGTGGTAATATTAGAGTCATGCTAGTTGGGTAATTATGAAATTGAGGAATACTTGTGTTGAAGTTGGCAAGTCCCGTAGCATGCACGTATGGTAAAAGTTGTGTAACAAATTTATTGCATGGGGCGCTCTTTTGATTGCCTTCCTTATGTGTGGAGGTTGGGGGCGCACGATGGTTAACTCCTACCAACATCCCCCCTAGGGGTACGCATAGTAGTACTTTTCTTCGAGGGCTAATAAAAATTTTGCAATAAGTATATGAGTTCTTTATGACTAATGTGAGTCCATCGATTATACGCACTCTTACCTTTCCATCATTGCTAGCCTCTTCGTTACCGTGCATTGCCCTTTCTCACATTGAGAGTTGGTGCAAACTTCGCCGATGCATCCAAACCCCGTGATACAATACGCTCTATCACACATAAACCTCCTTATATCTTCCTCAAAACAGCCACTAACCTACCTATTATGGCATTTCCATAGCCATTCCGAGATATATTGCCATGCAAATTTCCACTGTTCCGTTTATCATGACACGCATCATCATTGTCATATTGCCTTGCATGATCACGTAGTTGACATCATATTTGTGGCAAAGCCACCTTGCATAATTTTTCATACATGTCACTCTTGATTCATTGCCCATCCCGGTACACCGCCGGAAGCATTCATATAGAGTCATACCTTATTCTAGTTTCGAGTTGTAATTCATGAGTTGTAAATAAATAGAAGTGTGATGATCATCATTATTAGAGCATTATCCCTTATAAAAAAAATAGAGAAAGGCCAAATAAAAAAAGAAAGGCCAATAAAAAAGAGAAAAAAAAGAAAGGCCAAATAAAGAAAGGCCCAAAAAGGGGGACAATGTTACTATCCTTTTCCACACTTGTGCTTCAAAGTAGCACCATGTTCTTTATGACAGAAAGTCTCTTATGTTGTCACTTTTATATACTAGTGGGAATTTTTCATTATAGAACTTGGCATGTATATTCCAATGATGGGCTTCCTCAAAATGCCCTAGGTCTTCGTGAGCAAGCAAGTTGGATGCACACCCACTTAGTTTCTTTTGTTGAGCTTTCATACATTTATAGCTCTAGTGCATCTGTTGCATGGCAATCCCTACTCCTCATGTTGACATCAATTGATGGGCATCTCCATAGCCCGTTGATTAGCCTCGTCAATGTGAGACTTTCTCCTTTTTTTGTCTTCTCCACACAACCTCCATCATCATATTCTATTCCACCCATAGTACTATATCCATGGCTTACGCTCATGTATTGCGTGACAGTTAAAAAAGTTGAAGTGCGTTAAAAATTATGAACCAATTTCTCGGCTGAAACAGGGGTTGTGCATGATGGGAGTATTTTGTGTGATGAAAATGAAACATAGTCTAACTATATGATTTTGTAGGGATGAACTTTCTTTAGCCATGTTATTTTGAGAAGACACGATTGCTCAGTTAGTATGCTTGAAGTATTACTATTTCTTATGTCAATATGAACTTTTATTTTGAATCATTTGGATCTAAACATTCATGCCACAATAAAGAAAATTACATTGAGAAATATGCTAGGTAACATTCCACATCAAAAATTTTGTTTTTATCATTTACCTACTCGAGGATGAGCAGGAATTAAGCTTGGGGATGCTTGATACGTCTCCAACATATCTATAATTTTTTATTGTTCCATGCTATTATATTACCCGTTTTGGATGTTTATGGGCTTTACTATACACTTTTATATCATTTTTGGGATTAACCTACTAACCGGAGGCCTAACCCGAATTGTTGTTTTTTGGCCTATTTTAGTGTTTCGAAGAAAAGGAATATCAAACAGAGTCCAAACGGAATGAAACCTTCGGGAGCGATCTTTTTGGAACAAACGCAATCCAGGAGACTTGGAGTGGACGTCAAGAAGCAGCCAAGGCAGCCACGAGGTAGGAGGGCGCGCCCTAGGGGGGTAGGCGTGCCCCCCACCCTCGTGGGCCCCTCATGGCTCCCCTGACCTACCTTCTTCGCCTATATATACCTCCATACCCTGAAAACATCTAGGAGCACCACAAAAAACTATTTCCACTGCTGCAACCTTCTGTATCCACGAGGTCCCATCATGGAGCCCTCGCCGGCGCTCCGCCGGAGGGGGAATCGACCATGGATGGCCTCTACATCATCTCCAAGGCCTCTCCAATGAGTTGTGAGTAGTTTACCATGGACCTTCGGGTCCATAGTTATTAGCTAGATGGCTTCTTCTCTCTCTTTGAATCTCAATACAAAGTTCTCCTCGATCTTCTTGGAGATATATTCGATGTAACTCTTTTTGCTGTGTGTTTGTCGAGATCCAATGAATTGTGGGTTTAGGATCAAGTTTATCTATGAGAAATATTTGAATCTCCTCTGAATTCTTTTATGTATGATTGGTTATCTTTGCAAGTCTCTTCAAAATATTAGTTTGGTTTGGCCTACTAGATTGATCTTTCTTGCAATGGGAGAAGTGCTTAGCTTTGGGTTTAATCTTGCGGTGTCCTTTCCCAGTGACAGCAGGGGCAGCAAGGCACGTATTGTATTGTTGCCATCGAGGATAAAAAGATGGGGTTTATATCATATTGCTTGAGTTTATCCCTCTGCATCATGTCATCTTTCTTAATGTGTTACTATGTTCTTCATGAACTTAATACTCTAGATTCAGGCAGGAGTCGGTCGATGTGTAGAGTAATAGTAGTAGATGCAGAATTGTTTTGATCTACTTGTCACGGACGTGATGTCTATATACATGATCATGCCTAGATATTCTCATAACTATGCACTTTTCTATCAATTGCTCGACAGTAATTTGTTCACCCACCGTAATACTTATGATATCGTGAGAGAAGCCACTATTGAAATATATGGCCCCTGGGTCTATCTTTTATCATATAAGTTTTCGATCTAGTTTTATTTGCATCTTTACTTTTCAATCTATATCATAAAAATACCAAAAATATTTATCTTATCTTATTATCTCTATCATATCTCACTTTCGCAAGTTACCGTGAAGGGATTGACAACCCCTTTATCGCGTTGGTTGCGAGGTTCTTGTTTGTTTGTTTAGGTATGAGGGACTTCTGTGGAGCCTCCTACTAGATTGATACCTTGGTTCTCAAAAACTGAGGGAAATAGTTATGCTACTTTGCTGCATCACCCTTTCCTCTTCAAGGGAAAACCAACGCACTGCTCAAGAGGTAGCACGTGTCACCTATGAGCGTAATCATAAAGCTCATTTAGATACCAAATCGGAACTAACGCCATTTCAGATATGCTTCGGTATCGCATACCTTGCTTTTCCTCCAACTTCCGCTTAACTTCGGACACTTTGGCAGCATGCAAGGTTGGTGCCAGATTCGCGGCCTGTTCATCAAAAGAGACATATATGCTAGCTCCTGCGAGGTATTATTCGATCCTCTGTTCGGCCTTTCTTCGCGGACGCCGAACATAGTCTCAGGGGCTACTATCTATACACAAGCATTCCTTTTGCAAACAGCCAAAAATATATTACGTCACATACCTCAAAGCCTGTTAAAAGGCTGGAATAGGCTTGGTTCAATCTGTTTTTAGCGGACCCAACCTTTAAAACCACCGTACCCATAAGGGTACGGCGTTCCTCCACAATGGAAGCACTCTGAAGCGCTTCCACCAGACTGTCCGGTGCCTCCAGATTGACAGAGGATGTTGGCGGAGAGGGCACGCCCCCTTCTTTCGAAGGAGACTGCTGGCCCGATTACGGAGCCGTATGGATCTCCATAATAATATTAGGTCGGGGCCGACTTGAGCTTTGACCCCGTCGTTGGTCTCCATGGGCGTCGATTTCCTCCTCTCTTCGGCAACAAAGGTGTTACCCTCTGTCGCCACCTACATAGCCTCCCGCACCTCCCCATGACCCGGAGAGGTTCTTCAGGACAACACTTTGGTGTTGTCCGTAGCAGTGGGTGGAGAGACCTATGGAGGCGACTCGCTCTCCATCACGTTCAGCCGCAGCGAGTTCCCAGATGACGATGATCGTCGGGCGAGATCGCGAGCCGGACTGCAACGCGCAATTCAATATGTTAAAATCACAAGGCATAACATTCGGATATGTGTACGGTGTCTTCGAATACTTACGATCCGGCAAGGGGCTTCGGCCTGGGGTGCCACTCTGGAGTAGCGTCAGCATCCGATGCGGAATCATCCGAAAGGGAGAGTTTTCCCCTCTTGGACGCCTCCGCCTTCAGGTCCATGGAAGCCACCCTTTTCTTATTTCCCCCCTTGAGGGGAGAATTGCTCTCTTCCTCCTCTTCATCTTCGTCATGAGAGGAGAGAGTCTTGGAGTCTTCGAACACAATATCCGAAGCACCTTTGTGGCGGAGGCCACTCCTGGTCTCCTTGCTCTTCTTCTTGGCCTTCTTCTCCGGCGCCTGATACGGCGCCGGAACCAGCATCTTCGTCAAAAAAGGGATGGTTGGGTCTTAGGGCAGCGGAGCCGGACATTGGATCTGTTCCGCCTTCTTTGTCCAGCCCTATGTGAATAATGGAAAGTTGAATATACTCCATGGATTTGCAAGTTGAAGTTATCATAAAACTTACGTGAGTGGCTAGATGAGCACAGTCGAGGCCACAGTCTTTGGTCGTCTCTGGCCACGATGTCTGAGCCTTGAAAAGCAGCTTCCATATGTCTTCGTGCGTCGTGTCGAAGAACTGCTGCAAGGTCCGAGGACCGGCTGGGTCGAATTCCCACATATACTGAGTCCATAGTTGGTAGGGGAGAATCCGGCGAAAGAGCATCACCTGGATCACGCTGGCAAGACTGGTGTTCTTATTTATCATACCCTTGATGTGATTTTGCAGTGTCGTCACCTCGTCGGGCGACGCCCAATCCTGGCCCTTGTTGATCCATGAGGTAAGCCACTTTGGAGGCCCGAATTTGAACTTGGGAGCGGCGGACCATGTGGTATCGCGGGGTTTCGTGATATAGAACCACCCCTGCTGTTATCCCTTCAAAGTCTCCACAAAGGTCCCCTTTGGCCAGGTGACATTGGGAAGTTTGCTCACCATGGCGCCGCCGCACTCCGCGTGTTGACCTTCAACCACCTTTGGCTTCACATTGAAGACCTTGATCCATAGGCCGATGTGGGGAGGGGTGCGGAGGAATGCCTCGCACACGACGATAAACACCGAAATGTTGAGGAAGGAATTTGGGGCTAGATCGTGGAATCTAGCCCATAGTAAAACATGAGACCATGGGTGAAAGGATGGAGGGGAAACCCTAGTGCATGGAGGAAATGGGGAATGAACACTACCCTCTCATTAGGCTCCGGAGTGGGAATGACCTACTTCTTGGCAGGAAGCCGGTGGACTATGTCCATGGCCAAGTACCCAGCTTCCCGGAGCTCCTTGATGTTCTCCTCTGTAACAAAGGAAGCCATCCACTTGCCCTGCGCTCCAGATCTGGACATGGATAAGAGTGTTTGGTGGCGGTGGAAAAGATTGGAACTTGGGCGCTGGAGCTCGAATGGCAGATGGGCTGAGGAGGAAGAAGGCGTGGGGTAAAAAGACAGATCCTTATGTCCTTATAAAGGCAGTGGATATCAAGCATCCCCTCTTAAGGCTTACTCGCTTATTCCCAAGGGGACGTGTGAACGACACGGTTGTATTACCCAAACCCTTATTAATGAGAATCCCGTGATAAGGGGACACGATCTCTGCTTTGACAAGACGTGCCTATGACCGTGCCTCGAAACACGAAGCGGGGGCTGTAAAACGGTTCAGAATACTAACAAGGCCAGGACATAACGCCTGCTGGAAAAATCGCCTATGGACGTGACTTATTTTGTGTCGAGTATTTTTTGCCCTTACAACTTAAGGTTGTAATTATTAAACAGAGCCAGATATAGCTATCATGTGCGGAGGACTGCTTTGGAGTATTCGGAGAAGGAACCTGCCTTGCAATGCCGAAGACAATCTGCACGCAAGATATATCATCATTGAAGCCCACTTCAAGGGCTACTGAGGGAGTCCTGCACTATGGGGTCCTCGAGGAGCCGGCCTATGTGACATGGGCTGGACTAATGGGCCGTGAAGATACGTGATAGAAGGCCTTCTCCCGTGTTCGGACGAGACTCTTCTTTGCGTGGATGGTAAGCTTGGTGTCCGGATGTATAGTTTCCTTCATCTGCAAACCGACTTTGTACGATCCTAGTCCCCTCAGTTGCCTATATAAACCAGAGCGTTTAGTCCGTAGAGACAATCACAATCATATAGGCTAGACATCTAGGGTTTAGACATTACGGTCTCGAGGTAGATCAACTCTTGTAACCCCTATACTCATCAAAGTCAATCAAGCAGGAAGTAGGGTATTACCTCCATTAAGAGGGCCCGAACCTGGGTAAACATCATGTCCCCTACCTCCTATTACCTTTGATCCTTAGATGCACAATTCGGGACCCCCTACCCGAGATCTGCCGGTTTTGACACTGACAGTGAGGCGTAAAACCCTACTCCTGCTTTTGGTGGATTGATGGTGGAAATGTGGTGGCGGGGTGTAGTACACTTGCCCGGCAAGGGTTGCCTCAGGGAGACAGCGACTATGCATGTATGGGGGGTGAGTTATCCAAACTTCTAACCTCCTGTACAGTTGCCAAGGGCCTCCTTTTATAGATCAAGGGGTCACCACAATGGCAAAGTAGTCATTATGCATTGATATGATAGCAAACAGTGCTATCATACCTAACTCTATGGGCTGATAGTGCACATTTAATGCACCGCTTAATGTCGCACCATTGCTTGCCCGGCAGGGCTTGCCAGGCAACCAATGTTGCGACATTAAGTGGTGCATTAAATGCGCACTAGCTCCACGCCTGCTTGTTCGACACGTCGCAGGACGGGTGTCATGTATGGGTTTTCTGTAGAAAGGGGCTGCAATGTGGCGAATGGCTTCCACTTAATCACTATGCAGCTTCACACCGCACTGATCGACGACGTGAGTCGTCGTGGAATGGTTGGTGAGGTGTTTTAGCCTCCGCAAGTCCCGACAGGCCCTGCCATGACGCCTTGGTCATCTTCTTCTGGGGGTGGCCTCGTCCCTTGCCGGGCTCAGCTGCCCGATAGAGGAGGCCTTTCTCTTGATGGTATCTTGCTTGTATGGCTTGGTCTTGGTCCCTCTGATCTACTTGTTGGTCCTTCGAATCTCTTGGTTTCTTGTACTTTGTCTTGGGTTGGTGCTTCAATCTTGATCTTGTGCCTGTGCACAGTCAGGACAACAGACCCAGGGTTTGTTGCACCAACAAAAACAATGCAAAAATCACTCAAACAGAACCATATATGATGTGTCCAGAAATAGGAGGTATATCCTCCTTGGGATCCAGTCGGCAGCAGGGCAGCCGATCCATCTCGGGATCCACAGCGCATGCAGGCGCGTGCGATTCCCCGGTGACAGGTACGGCAGGCGCCCACGCGATCTCCTTCGACTTGGTGCGTGCCACATGTATTCCCTCAACTGGCTGTGGGGCGCCCACAGCTCCGCACCAATCTCCGCTCGCCACGCGGTCACCTGCCGCTGGCCCGGGCAGCTCCCATTTCTGCACCCAACCTGTATGTTATAGGCGTTGTGATCCGAGTCACCCAACAGGTGTGGGGTCCGGGGCACAGCAGACACGCCGGCCTTTCCAGCCACAAAAAAACCTGCTGGAGCTGCACCTACTGATTCTGAATCTCCATTGGGATCTCCAGCGACAGTAACTCCTGTTCAGCCTACGGGATCCCCTGCGGCCACAGATTCGTCTGCACCACCCTTATGACATACACAACTACAAAAAGGGGCAATCCAACCTGTCAATTATAAACATGTAACCAAATATAGCATGGTTTGTTCCACAGGTGAACCATGCACACTTGAAGAGACACTTGGCGGTGAGAAGTGGAAAAAGGCCATGACCGAAGAATGCATGGCACTACAGAAAAACAAAACATGGCATTTGGTTCCACCGCAGCAAGGTAAAAACTTGATTGATTTCAAGTGGGTATTAAGAAATTAAAGAAAATCTGATGGAACCATTGATTGCTATAAGGCTAGGCTTGTTGCAAAGGGTTTCAAACACCGGTATGGCATAGATTATGAGGACAAGTTTAGTCCAGTTGTAAAAGTTGCCACTATCCATCTTGTTTTGTCTATTGTTGTTTCCAGGGGCTGGAGTCTCAGACAGCTAGATGTACAGAACGTGTTCCTTCATGGTGTTTTGGAGGAGGAAGTGTACATGAAACAACCTCCTGGGTTTGAAATTAAACATTCTCCCTCTTATGTGTGCAAGCTTGATAAAGCGCTATATGGATTGAAGCAAGCTCCAAGGGCATGGTACTCTCGCCTCTGTCACAAAATGCAGGCACTCGGCTTTTCCTTCTAAGTTTGACACATCGTTGTTTATTTACAACAAGCACAATACTTGCATGTTTGTTCTCATATATGTTGATGACATAATTGTAACAAGCTCATCTGATGAAGCAATCATAGGACTTTTGAAGGACTTGAGTGCAGATTTTTCTCTAAAGGATCTTGGAGAATTGCATTATTTCCTTGGGATTGAGGTGAAGAAACACAAGGATGGACTTCATCTCTCACAAGAGAAGTACGCTTCTGATCTAATCAAAAAGGCTGGCTTATAAGGTTGTAAACCCTCACCCACTCCATTATCCAGCTCAAAAAATTTATCCCTTATAGAAGATAAACCTCTAAATCAAGATGACAACACAAAATATAGAAGCCTGGTGGAGCACTTTAGTACTTGACTCTCACAAGGCCTGACATTTCTTTTGTTGTTAACAAAGTATGCGAGTTCCTTCATGCACCCACTACTGCTCATATGACTGTTGCTAAACGCATAGTAAGATATGTTAAGAATACCTTGAGTATTGATCTAAATTTTAGCAAGTCATCCTCTACCCTTGTCAGTGCCTTCTCTAACTATGACTAGGCAGGATGTCTAGATGACAGGCGCTCCACTGGTGATTTTGCAGTATTTTTTGGACCCAACTTAATATCATGGTGTGCACGAAAACAGGCTACAATTTCTAGATCAAGCATAGAGGTAGAATACAAGGCATTAGCCAATGCCACAGCTGAAGTCATTTGGGTTTAGTCCATGCTCAAAGAACTTTTGGTGTGAAGAATGCACAAGCTCCATGTTTGTGGTGTGACAATCTTGGTGCCACTTATCTCTCTGCAAATCCAGTTTTTCATGCCAGAATAAAGCATATTGAGATAGACTTTCATTTTGTTAGAGAAAGAGTTGCACAGAAGCAACTTGACATTCGTTTTGTGCATTCCAGAGATCAAATTGCAGATGGATTCACAAAGGCTTTGCCTATACGTATCTTCAAAAACTTCAAGCATAATCTCAACTTGAAGAAGTTGTGATTAAGGGAGGGTGTTAAACACATGATGCCGCACCATCTATCCTGGCACGTCATGTCTTCTGTTGAAGTTCTACTGTGGCTTAGGAGTAGTATTGAGATAGGATTGGTTGTTAAGTTATCTCTATCTCTATGTAACCAACTTGTCTCTTTCTCTCCAAGTTATTCTCCTGTAATCTTATCTCTAACAACATTTGTATGTGTTGTGCCAGGGAGGTGCGCCACTGCCATATAACACGAACCCGTCGCCTCCCATCGAGGTAAGATGTTTCCGCCGACGCACAGGTACAAGCAAAAAAATTGTCGCTTCATCCGTCAGTTGATTCATTGCGGTAGCAAGTCCCACAGGCTGAGTAAGCTCATACATTCCTAAGTGATTGAGATGATGTTGATCATCTTGCATACTCTCATGATAGCAGACCTGAAGAAGTGGAAGTTTCGGACTTTCTGTTATAAAACACCTCTTTCAAAGTGAAATTATTAATTTACAAAATAATAAGGGTGGGTACACTACCACAAACAAATAGTGATATAGTTTGGCAGTTGACCTTTACAAATAGAAAAAATAACGGTACCCAGAATTCTTGTAGTTGTTGTACATGAGTGTATCAACTAGTTCTAATAATACAATTCTTTCAACCTTTCAGCATCATCTCAAACTTTGGGTATTCGTAAGATGTAAGGTACATAAAAGTTTAATTATTTTCCATCGATGAATGTTTTGCCAAAGGCATGCTTCCTTGTACTGTGCAAAACTGCAAATCGCTAGAAAGTAGCAAATAATGATAAACCAAAGTTCCTTGAATTGGTTCAGTTGTACCATTTGGTCCATAAACTTGACTTTTAGTATGATAGGTCCTTGGCTCTGCCAAAAAATGTGTGATAGGTCCTTTAACCTTGCATAATAGATAGAAATAAGAGTGCTGAAACTGACAGTCATCTCTTATATTAGAATTACATATAAGGCCTCCTTTTCATTTGGTCTTGTTTAAAAACCAAGTATTGTACTTTTCCACTTCAGCCCCTTGTATTGATGTCAAGAGGGAAGGATTTAAGCAATTGATCATCCGTATAAAGAGGCATATTCGATAAAATAAATCTATTTCTCCTTGATTTTGCATTTGATTAATTCATGCACAAGGGTTTGGGGCTTTAGAACAGAGGAACAAGTGACTGATCAAGCTGATGATCCTCATATAGCATGTGTGTTATGACTGATTTTCTTTATGAGACGAGTCTTTATCAATTGTCATCAAGAAGTAGTTGTTTTTCACAAGTGACAAAAGTAATTTTGAGAAACTCGCACTTTCTTGTGACAACAAGCTTCTATGTTCCTCATCTGACGGGAATAGAATGTTAGGTCTCTGTGTCCAATAAAAATATCCGTCGGATCCTTTCTATTTAAATGAATGCAGGAGAGTTTTAAACAACATGTTGCATATGGCCTAAGGGCGCACCGGCCTATATCACACCCGGGCTAGTTAGGTAGAGGTTGATAGGCTATATTGTTCTAACTACTTTACCTCTATCTTATCTCTCTCTTTCTTGGTCATCAGTTTGTAATCTAAAACGTATTGTATGATTATCAGGGACATGCCCCTGCCTATATTAATACGTAATCGTCGCCTCGAGAGAGGTACGATGTTCTCCGCTTGTTTATAGAAAGTGTTAATTATGACACCATAGATGGAAAACAAAACAAGATTACAATACAACTATGTAGAAGTAATAATAACATGAGTGATAGATCTACCTTCAGGTCTTCACAATGCTTCAATCGTTTTCTCACAATAGCTTCTGTCGGAGGATGCTGGATTGCTACTTCATCAGCTCGAATCCGAGAAAGAACACCGGGCCCTTTTGTAAGACGGAATTCATGATATACATATACAAGAATTCTATTCAAAATGTAATTCTGCAGATTTTTCATTCCTCGTAAAAATACTTCAATGTGTGGTTCCTGCCAGGAGAGCACAAATCTATCATTTTATTGATGAATACCACATCATGTGCTTTTAATGCAGTATAGAGCAGAAAAAACATATAACAATGCTTAGTTGAAGATTTCCCAGCATTACACACTTGCAAGACATTATATAAACAAGTAGCACCAGAAACCTAATCCAAAACTAGTTTCCTTCAAGTGAAAATTTGGAAAATCAAAAGAAAAGGAGTGACGATGTAATGAACATCCTACAGATATAGAGAGTAGAGCATTTTAGTACAAGAGCTTACTTGTTGTAGCTTGTCAATGCGGCGAAGTGAAAGCATCACTTTCAGCGAGCGAATTAAAAGATAATCAGGCGATGCCACCTTATGAGGAATTACAGGTGCTACGTACATCTAAAGGCATGATTTATCAGCACAATAGCAAGCACTGTGCCCATTCCATCATTGTTGCTTTGCAGGGATGCTCTGTCTGATCAGTGGGTGAAATTTTCTTGTAGTACGTACAGAGCCGAGCACCATTCCTGCATTTGCAACTAGTAAAGGTCTCTCCTTGTAGTATCTGCATCAAAAACAATAAATAACACATGGTACATTAATGAACAAAACAATACTTGTAATAACCCGGATTTTTAGGGTTATTATTTAATTATAAATAAAAATATAATTGAGACTAGTATTTCTAATATCTTCTATTTGAAGATTTCTTATCTCTGAAAGTTATATATACATGTAACACATGAAATTAGCCAACATGAGGTGATAATATATGAAAGAAAAGAAGATTGGAAGCGTATGCATCTATGCAGGAACATGTGTGTGTTAAATAGAGAGAACCAGATTACAATTGGTGCAGGTTGTTGTGGTGGCTTGACACCTCATCCAAGACTATACAAGATGAGGATCTCCAACTAACAACAACCTGCCTAAGGATTACAATGCACGCACACATGTTTACACCATCTTGACATATGTCACACTACAACTACAATTACATCATTTAACATCCCCCCTCAATCTAAACGTGTCAAGGTTGAGATTGTTCTTGAAAGCTTGTAGTTGTCGAACCTGCAATGGCTTTGTAAATCCATCTGCCACTTGATCTCCTGTTGGAATAAACCGAATTTCCAACAATTTTCTAGCAACCCTTTCTCTGACAAAGTGAAAGTCAATCGATCTCTATGTGTTTTGATCTTGCATGAAACACTGGATTGGCAGAGAGATACGTTGCTCCAAGATTATCACACCATAAACAAGAGGTGTGTGATCATTTGACCTCTAGCTCATCTAACAAATTTTCCATCCACATTACCTCAGTTGTTGCATTTGCCAGAGATTTATATTCAGCCTTAGTACTGGAGCGAGAGACTATTGCATATTTCTTTGCATTCCATGATATAAGATTGGAACCAAAGAAAACAGCAAAACCACCAGTAGACCTTCTGTCATCAGGACATCCCACCCAATCTGCATCAGAAAAGGCACTTACAGTCGTTGAGGGTGACTTACATATTTTGAGTCCCGTACCAGCAGTTCCTTGGACATATCTCAATATCCTCTTTACTGCTGTCCAGTGTAGAGAAGTAGGGGAGTGCAAGAATTGACAGACCTTATAAACTGAGAAGGAAATATCCGGTCTTGTCAAAGTTAAGTATTGTAGTGCACCAACAACATTTCTATATTTAGTTCCTTCCTCTACACTCAATAGTTCTCCTTTATGCAATGACAGTTTTTCGGTTGTAGATAAGGGTGTACTGGAGGGTTTACAGTCTTTCTTACCTACTCGCTTGAGTATATCCTTAGCATACTTTTCTTGAGTTAGCAATATACCATCATGTAACTTTTTCACTTCAATACCGAGGAAATAATGCAATTCTCCCAAGTCTTTGAGAGCAAAATCACTTTTTAGATTTTTAAGCAAAGCTAAGGTGGCTTCTTGAGAGGAGCTAGCAACAATTATGTCATCTACATAAACAAGCATATAAATGATCACCTTCCCTTTCTTGAAGAAGAACAAAGAAGTGTCTCCCTTTGAAGGTCTGAAACCAAGTTGTTGCAAATTTGTGCTTAGTCTCGAGTACCAAGTGCTGGGTGCCTGTTTCAGACCATATAATGCTTTGTCCAACTTCCATACATACTGAGGTTTGGTGACATCCACAAAACCTGGTGGTTGCTTCATATAAACTTCTTCCTCGAGAACGACGTGTAAGAACGCATTCTGTACATCCAACTAGCGAAGACTCCAACCTTTAGAGAAAGCAATAGACAAAACAAGCCTGATAGTAGCTGCTTTAACAACTGGAATAAATGTGTCCTCATAATCAATGCCATATCATTGTTTGAATCCTTTAGCAACTAATCTAGCATTGTACCTATCTATGGTGCCATCTGAGTTTCTTTTAATTTTAGACACCCACTTACAATCTATGATATTTCTTCCTTGTGTAGATGGAACTAAATGCCAGGTTTGATTTTTCATAAGTGTATCATATTCAACCTCCATAGCATGTTTCCAATTTTTATTACCTAAAGGATCTGCTAGATCTCTTGGTTCTGTAGTAGTAGTAGCAGCAAAGTTTACAAACTTAAAGTTCTTGTCATGCCTGGCCATGCCATCCTTTAGAATCAAGGGTTTAAAAATGCCTCGTTGTGATCGTGTACTTGGATGCTCAGAATTAGTGGCCACAGACGATCCTAGCACTACAGAGGATCTTGCTCCTCGTACCAGTTGATCCACCTGAGGATCTCCCTTGACTGTCATGTGGTCGAGCATGGGAACACGTGCTGGATCCGGCTGGCGCATGGGCGACACATGTCCTGGGGACCGTGAGCCAGCTCCATCATTGCGCAGCAGGCCAGGCGCGGGCGACCCAGCCGATGGACCCCAGTTGGCGCCAGGGGACACACCACGGCTGGTTCCGCCCGACCGCTCAGTGAATGCGGCCCGTGTGTCGGATGCGGATGGGCCACCCATGAATGGAGGAGGCAGATCCTACTGGGAGCTCGCGCGCATGATTGGCGCGTCGGACCCTGCGTTGTTGGATCTCTCGGGATAGGTGTCTGCAGGTGAATCTCCCTTGTGTCTCGTACCAGATTCTCTTGGCATTATATGCTGCATAAAATCACATCGTACAACTGCATTTTCTGCTCCATTTTTGCTGCCTTCTTCTGTATCATGAAGATCAGGATCAGTAGCACCATTAATCACATGATCACTAACTCTTTCGCCCCCTTGATCAGTAGGATTTAGGAGCTCCGGTGAAAGCAAGACTATTTTAGCACGGAGTCGAGCACCTGCATTAGGATGCAGTTTAGAGAAGGGAAAACAAGTTTCATCAAATACCACATCACGAGATATATAAACTCGTCCAGTGGAGATATCCAAGCACTGTTAGCCTTTATGAAGGTTACTATACCCAAGGAATGTGCACTGCTTAGAATGAAATTGGAGCTTGTGTGTGTTGTATGAGCGAAGATTAGGCTAGCAAGCGCATCCAAAGATACGAAGGGATGAATAGTTTGGGGTTTCACCAAATAATTAGGTGAGAGGTGTCTCAAAGTTTATGACTTTGCTTGGCATCCTATTGATGAGATAGGTGGCTGCTATGAAGGCTTCATCCCAAAACTTTAAAGGCATGGAAGCTTGAGCAAGCAAAGATAGGCCAACTTCAACTATGTGACGGTGTTTTCGTTCGGATGAGCCATTCTTTTGATGAGCATGAGGGAGGGAGACGTGGTGAGATATACCAATTTTCGTGAAAAAGGAGTTCAACTTTACGTACTCCCCTCCCCAGACAGTTTGAAGGGCAAGGATCTTTCTATCAAACTGTCTTTCGACAAGTTTTTGGAAGTCATGAAACTTTTGGAAAACCTCACACATGTGTTTTATGAGATAGATCCATGTAAACTTACTGAAATCGTCAATGAAACTAACATAGTATTTCTTTCTCCCTACGGTTTCAATGGCAGGACCCCAAACATCAGAGAAAATGAGCTCCAAAGGAAATTTTGATTCACTCATAGATTGAGGATAAGGTAATAGGTGAGTTTTGCCTTTTTGACAGGCGTCACATACAAGTTTATTGTTATCACTACTAGCACACGGGAGTTTATTTTTGCTAATGATCTTGCTAATAAGAATGGAAGATGGGTGACCAAAACGTCGGTGCCACCAATCCGAAGATGGTTTGGTGATACTTAGCACTTGCTTCTTGACGTTTGTCCCGACGTGCTTGACAGGATAGAGACCTTTCCTACCCCTGCCTCGAAGTAGAACCCTCCTAGTTTCCAGATCCTTGACGAGAAAAAAATGAGGGTGAATTTCAAGAAAGGTGTCATTATCAAGAGCAAGTTTGTTTGCTGAGATTGGATTTTTTGTAGCCTCCGGAACGTGAAGAACATTGTTGAGATATAGATCACGATCTGGGGTTGAAATAGTTGTGTGATCAATGTGATCAATAGCCATACCTGATCCATTGGCCGCGTGCATTTGGTCGTTGCCGGTGTACCTTTCCCGCACGGTGAGCTTCTCTAGATCACCGGTGATATGGTCGGTGGCACCACTGTCCATGTACCAGTTAGTGTCCACCCCATACTATGGTGCAGTCATGTTCGCCGAGCGCTCTTCTCCTCCCTGGTAGGTGGAGTCATAGTGCTTCCAGCATTTCCAAGCTGGAAGGTCCACCTGTTGGGAACGTAGTAATTTCAAAAAAATTCCTACGTACACGCAAGATCATGGTGATGGCATAGCAACGAGAGGGGAGAGTGTTGTCCACGTACCCTCGTAGACCGTAAGTGGAAGCGTTAGCACAACGCGGTTGATGTAGTCGCACGTCTTCACGATCCGACCGATCCAAGCACCGAACGTACGGCACCTCCGAGTTCAGCACACGTTTAGCTCGATGACGATCCCCGGGCTCCGATCCAGCAAAGCTTCGGGGATGAGTTCCGTCAGCACGACGGCGTGGTGACGATGATGATGCTCTACCGGCACAGGGCTTCGCCTAAACTCCACGACGATATGACCGAGGTGGAATATGGTGGAGGGGGGCACCGCACACGACTAAGGAACGATCCATAGATCAACTTGTGTGTCTATGGGGTGCCCCCCGCCCCCGTATATAAAGGAGCCAGGGGGAGGAGGCGGCCGGCCAAGGAGGGCGCGCCAAAGGGGGAGTCCTACTCCCACCGGGAGTAGGACTCCCTTCTTTCCTAGTTGGAATAGGAGAAGGGGGGAAAGAGGAGGAAGAGGGGAAGGAAAGGGGGGGCGCCGCCCCCCTTCCCTTGTCCTATTCGGACTAGGAAGGGGAGGGGCGCGCGGCCCCCTCCTGCCTCCTTCCCTCTTCTCCCTCGAAGCCCATGTAGGCCCAATAACCCCCCGGGGGGTTCCGGTAACCTCCCGGTACTCCGGTAAAATGCCGATTTCACCCGGAACGATTCCAGTGTCCAAATATAGGCTTCCAATATATCGATCTTTATGTCTCGACCATTTAGAGACTCCTCGTTACGTCCGTGATCACATCCGGGACTCCGAACAAACTTCGGTACATCAAAACTTATAAACTCATAATAAAACTGTCATTGTAACGTTAAGCGTGTGGACCCTACGGGTTCGAGAACTATGTAGACATGACCTAGAACTATTCTCGGTCAATAACCAATAGCGGAACCTGGATGCCCATATTGGTTTCTACATATTCTACGAAGATCTTTATCAGTCAAACCGCATAACAATATACGTTGTTCCCTTTGTCATCGGTATGTTACTTGCCCGAGATTTGATCGTCGGTATCCAATACCTAGTTCAATCTCGTTACCGGCAAGTCTCTTTACTCGTTCCGTAATGCATCATCCCGTAACCAACTCATTTGGTCACATTGCTTGCAAGGCTTATAATGATGTGCATTACCGAGAGGGCCCAGAGATACCTCTCCGACAATCGGAGTGACAAAACCTAATCTCGAAATACGCCAACTCAACATGTACCTTCTGAGACACCTGTAGTACTCCTTTATAATCACCCAGTTACATTGTGACGTTTGGTAGTACCCAAAGTGTTCCTCCGGTAAACGGGAGTTGCATAATTCTCATAGTTACAGGAACATGTATAAGTCATGAAGAAAGAATAGCAATATACTAAACGATCAATTGCTAGGCTAACGGAATGGGTCATGTCAATCACATCATTCTCCTAATGATGTGATCCCATTAATCAAATGACAACACATGTCTATGGTTAGGAAACACAACCATCTTTGATTAATGAGCTAGTCAAGTAGAGGCATACTAGTGACTATATGTTTGTCTATGTATTCACACATGTATAATGTTTCCGGTTAATACAATTCTAGCATGAATAATAAACATTTATCATGATATGAGGAAATAAATAATAACTTTATTATTGCCTCTAGGGCATATTTTCATTGGTCCCGATGCACTAGGTATGACACCTAAATCGGAAATGAACTCCTTCATCCAGACTCCTTCATTTGTTGCTTCTGAAGCAGCTATGTACTCCGCTTCACATGTAGATCCCGCCATGTTGCTTTGTTTAGAACTGCACCAACTTACAGCTCCACCGTTTAATAAAAACGTGTATCCGGTTTGCGATTTAGAATCGTCCAGATCAGTGTCAAAGCTTGCATCAACGTAACCATTTACGACTAGCTCTTTGTCACCTCCATATACGAGAAACATATCCTTAGTCCTTTTCAGGTATTTCAGGATGTTCTTGACTGCTGTCCAGTGATCCACTCCTGGATTACTTTGGTACCTTCCTGCCAAGCTTATTGCTAAGCATACGTCAGGTCTGGTACATAGCATTGCATACATGATAGAGCCTATGGCTGAAGCATAGGGAAAATCTTTCATTTTCTCTCTATCTTCTGATGTGGTCGGCCATTGAGTTTGACTCAACTTCATACCTTGTAGTACGGGCAAGAACCCTTTCTTTGCCTGATCCATTTTGAACTTTTTCAAAATTTTATCAAGGTATGTGCTTTGTGAAAGTCCTATTAAGCGTCTTGATCTATCTCTATAGATCTTGATGCCCAATATGTAAGCAGCTTCACCGAGGTCTTTCATTGAAAAACTTTTATTCAAGTATCCCTTTATGCTATCCAGAAATTCTATATCATTTCCAATTAATAATATGTCATCTACATATAATATCAGAAATGCTACAGAGCTCCCACTCACTTTCTTGTAAATACAGGCTTCTCCAAAAGTCTGTATAAAACCATATGCTTTGATCACACTATCAAAGCGTTTATTCCAACTCTGAGATGCTTGCACCAGTCCATAAATGGAACGCTGGAGCTTGCACACTTTGTTAGCACCTTTTGGATCAACAAAACCTTTTGGCTGCATCATATACAACTCTTCTTCCAGAAATCCATTCAAGAATGCAGTTTTGACATCCATTTGCCAAATTTCATAATCATGAAATGCAGCAATAGCTAACATGATTCGGACAGACTTAAGCATCGCTGCGGGTGAGAAAGTCTCATCGTAGTCAACTCCTTGAACTTGTCGAAAACCTTTCGTGACAAGTCGAGCTTTATAGATAGTTACATTACCATTAGCGTCAGTCTTCTTCTTAAAGATCCATTTATTCTCAATTGCTAGCCGATCATCGGGCAACTCAACCAAAGTCCACACTTTGTTTTCATACATGGATCCCATCTCAGATTTCATGGCCTCTAGCCATTTTGCGGAATCTGGGCTCATCATCGCTTCCTCATAGTTCGTAGGTTCATCATGGTCAAGCAACATGACTTCCAGAATTGGATTACCGTACCACTCTGGTGCGGATCTTACTCTGGTAGACCTACGAGGTTTAGTAGAAACTTGATCTGAAGTTTCATGATCAATATCATTAGCTTCCTCACTAATTGGTGTAGTTGTCACAGGAACCGGTTCTTGTGATGAACTACTTTCCAATAAGGGAGTAGATACAGTTATCTCATCAAGTTCTACTTTCCTCCCACTCACTTCTTTCGAGAGAAACTCCTTCTCTAGAAAGGATCCGATTTTAGCAACGAAAATCTTGCCCTCAGATCTGTGATAGAAGGTGTACCCAATAGTCTCTTTTGGTTATCCTATGAAGACACATTTCTCCGATTTGGGTTCGAGCTTATCTGGTTGAAGTTTCTTCACATAAGCATTGCAGCCCCAAACTTTAAGAAACGACAACTTTGGTTTCTTGCCAAACCACAGTTCATAAGGCGTCGTCTCAACGGATTTTGATGGTGCCCTATTTAACGTGAATGCGGCCGTCTCTAAAGCATAACCCCAAAACAATAGCGGTAAATCAGAAAGAGACATCATAGATCGCACCATATCTAGTAAAGTACGATTACGATGTTCGGACACACCATTTCGTTGTGGTGTTCCGGGTGGCGTGAGTTGCGAAACTATTCCGCATTGTTTCAAGTGTAGACCAAACTCGTAACTCAAATATTCTCCTCCACGATCAGATCGTAGAAATTTTATTTTCTTGTTACGATGATTTTCCACTTCACTCTGAAATTCTTTGAACTTTTCAAATGTTTCAGACTTGTGTTTCATCAAGTAGATATACCCATATCTGCTCAAATCATCTGTGAAGGTGAGAAAATAACAATACCCGCTGCGAGCCTCAACATTCATTGGACCACAAACATCAGTATGTATGATTTCCAACAAATCAGTTGCTCGCTCCATAGTTTCGGAGAACGGCGTTTTAGTCATCTTGCCCATGAGGCACGGTTCGCAAGTACCAAGTGATTCATAATCAAGTGATTCCAAAATCCCATCAGTATGGAGTTTCTTCATGCGCTTTACACCGATATGACCTAAACGGCAGTGCCACAAATAAGTTGCACTATCGTTATCAACTCTGCATCTTTTGGTTTCAACACTATGAATATGTGTATCATTACTATCGAGATTCAATAAAAATAGACCAATTTTCAAGGGTGCATGACCATAAGAGATATTACTCATATAAATAGAACAACCATTATTATCTGATTTAAATGAATAACCGTCTCGCATCAAACAAGATCCAGATATAATGTTCATGCTCAACGCTGGCACCAAATAACAATTATTTAGGTCTAAAACTAATCCCGATGGTAGATGTAGAGGTAGCGTGCCGACCGCGATCACATCGAATTTGGAACCATTTCCCACGCGCATCGTCACCTCGTCCTTAGCCAATCTTCGCTTAATCCGTAGTCCCTGTTTCGAGTTGCAAATATTAGCAACAGAACCAGTATCAAATACCCAGGTGCTACTGCGAGCATTAGTAAGGTACACATCAATAACATGTATATCACATATACCTTTGTTCACTTTGCCATACTTCTTATCCGCCAAATACTTGGGGCAGTTCCGCTTCCAGTGTCCAGTCTGCTTGCAGTAGAAGCACTCAGTTTCAGGCTTAGGTCCAGAATTGGGTTTCTTCTCTTGAGCAGCAACTTGCTTGCTGTTCTTTTTGAAGTTCCCCTTCTTCTTCCGTTTGCCCTTTTTCTTGAAACTGGTGGTCTTGTTAACCATCAACACTTGATGCTCCTTCTTGATTTCTACCTCCGCGGCTTTTAGCATCGCGAAGAGCTCGGGAATAGTCTTGTTCATCCCTTGCATATTATAATTCATCACGAAGCTCTTGTAGCTTGGTGGCAGTGATTGAAGAATTCTGTCAATGACACTATCATCAGGAAGATTAACTCCTAGTTGAATCAAGTGATTATTATACCCAGACATTTTGAGTATATGTTCACTGACAGAACTATTCTCGTCCATCTTGCAGCTATAGAACTTTTTGGAGACTTCATATCTCTCAATCCGGGCATTTGCTTGAAATATTAACTTCAACTCCTGGAACATCTCATATGCTCCATGACGTTCAAAACGTCGTTGAAGACCCGGTTCTAAGCCGTAAAGCATGGCACACTAAACTATCGAGTAGTCATCAGCTTTGCTCTGCCAGACGTTCTTAATGTCGTCAGTTGCATCAGCAGCAGGCCTGGCACCCAGCGGTGCTTCCAGGACGTAACTTTTCTGTGCAGCAATGAGGATAATCCTCAGGTTACGGACCCAGTCCGTGTAATTGCTACCATCATCTTTCAACTTTGCTTTCTCAAGGAACGCATTAAAATTCAACGGAACAACAGCACGAGCCATCTATCTACAAACAAACATAGACAAGCAAAATACTATCAGGTACTAAGTTCATGATAAATTTAAGTTTAATTAATCATATTACTTAAGAACTCCCACTTAGACAGACATCTCTCTAGTCATCTAAGTGATCACATGATCCAAATCAACTAAACCATGTCCGATCATCACGTGAGATGGAGTAGTTTCAATGGTGAACATCACTATGTTGATCATATCTACTATATGATTCACGTTCGACCTTTCGGTCTCCGTGTTCCGAGGCCATATCTGTATATGCTAGGCTCGTCAAGTATGACCTGAGTATTCCGCATGTGCAACTGTTTTGCACCCGTTGTATTTGAACGTAGAGCCTATCACACCCGATCATCACGTGGTGTCTCAGCACGAAGAACTTTCACAACGGTGCATACTCAGGGAGAACACTTCTTGATTATTAGTGAGAGGTCATCTTAAAATGCTACAGTCAATCAAAGCAAGATAAGATGCATAAAGAATAAACATCACATGCAATCAATATAAGTGATATGATATGGCCATCATCATCTTGTGCTTGTGATCTCCATATTCGAAGCACCGTCGTGATCCCCATCGTCACCGGCGCGACACCTTGATCTCCATCCTAGCATCGTTGTCGTTATGCCATCTATTGCTTCTACGACTATCGCTACCGCTTAGAGATAAAGTAAAGCAATTACAGGGTGTTTGCATTTCATACAATAAAGCGACAACCATATGGCTCCTGCCAGTTGCCGATAACTTCGGTTACAAAACATGATCATCTCATACAATAAAATATAGCATCACGTCTTGACCATATCACATCACAACATGCCCTGCAAAAACAAGTTAGACGTCCTCTACTTTGTTGTTGCAAATTTTACGTGGCTGCTACGGGCTTTAGCAAGAACCGTTCTTACCTACGGATAAAAACCACAACGATAGTTCGTCAAGTTGGTGCTGTTTTAACCTTCGCAAGGACCGGGCGTAGCCACACTCGATTCAGCTAATGTGAGAAAGACAGACACCCGCCAGCCATCTTTAAGCACGAGTGCTCGTAACGGTGAAACCAGTCTCGCGTAAGCATACGCGTAATGTTGGTCCGGGCCGCTTCATCTCACAATACCACCGAACCAAAGTATGACATGCTGGTAAGCAGTATGACTTGTATCGCCCACAACTCACTTGTGTTCTACTCGTGCATATAACATCAACGCATAAAACCAGGCTCGGATGCCACTGTTGGGGAACGTAGTAATTTCAAAAAAAATCCTACGTACACGCAAGATCATGGTGATGGCATAGCAACGAGAGGGGAGAGTGTTGTCCACGTACCCTCGTAGATCGTAAGCGGAAGCGTTAGCACAACGCGGTTGATGTAGTCGTACGTCTTCACGGTCCGACCGATCCAAGCACCGAACGTACGGCACCTCCGAGTTCAGCACACATTCAGCTCGATGACGATCCCCGGGCTCCGATCCAGCAAAGCTTCGGGGATGAGTTCCGTCAACACGACGGCGTGGTGACGATGATGATGCTCTACCGGCGCAGGGCTTCGCCTAAACTCCGCGACGATATGACCGAGGTGTAATATGGTGGAGGGGGGCACCGCACACGGCTAAGGAACGATCCGTAGATCAACTTGTGTGTCTATGGGGTGCCCCCCGCCCCCGTATATAAAGGAGCCAGGGGGAGGAGGCGGCCGGCCAAGGAAGGCGCGCCAAGGGGGGAGTCCTAGTCCCACCGGGAGTAGGACTCCCTTCTTTCCTAGTTGGAATAGGAGAAGGGGGGAAAGAGGAGGAAGATGGGAAGGAAAGGGGGGCCCGCCCCCCTTCCCTTGTCTTATTCGGACTAGGAAGGGGAGGGGCGCGCGGCCCCCTCCTGCCTCCTTCCCTCTTCTCCCTCGAGGCCCATGTAGGCCCAATAACCCCCCGGGGGGTTTCGGTAACCTCCCGGTACTCCGGTAAAATGCCGATTTCACCCGGAACGATTCCGATGTCCAAATATAGGCTTCCAATATATCGATCTTTATGTCTCGACCATTTCGAGACTCCTCGTTACGTCCATGATCACATCCGGGACTCCGAACAAACTTTGGTACATCAAAACTTATAAACTCATAATAAAACTGTCATCGTAACGTTAAGCGTGCGGACCCTACGGGTTCGAGAACTATGTAGACATGACCTAGAACTATTCTCGGTCAATAACCAATAGCGGAACCTGGATGCCCATATTGGTTCCTACATATTCTATGAAGATCTTTATCGGTCAAACCGCATAACAATATACGTTGTTCCCTTTGTCATCGGTATGTTACTTGCCCGAGATTTGAGTATCCAATACCTAGTTCAATCTCGTTACCGGCAAGTCTCTTTACTCGTTCCGTAATGCATCATCCCGTAACCAACTCATTTGGTCACATTGCTTGCAAGGCTTATGATGATGTGCATTACCGAGAGGGCCCAAAGATACCTCTCCGACAATCGGAGTACCAAAACCTAATCTCGAAATAAGCCAACTCAACATGTACCTTCGGAGACTCCTGTAGTACTCCTTTATAATCACCCAGTTACGTTGTGACGTTTGGTAGTACCCAAAGTGTTCCTCCGGTAAACGGGAGTTGCATAATTCTCATAGTTACAGGAACATGTATAAGTCATGAAGAAAGCAATAGCAATATACTAAACGATCAATTGCTAGGCTAACGGAATGGGTCATGTCAATCACATCATTCTCCTAATGATGTGATCCCATTAATCAAATGACAACACATGTCTATGGTTAGGAAACACAACCATCTTTGATTAATGAGCTAGTCAAGTAGAGGCATACTAGTGACTATATGTTTGTCTATGTATTCACACATGTATCATGTTTCCGGTTAATACAATTCTAGCATGAATAATAAACATTTATCATGATATGAGGAAATAAATAATAACTTTATTATTGCCTCTAGGGCATATTTCCTTCACCACCTTGCCGCAGATCTGGCACGTCAGCTTGGTGGTGGGATTGTTGTTGTAGTTCCCACCTCCATCGCTGCTGCCTCCATGGTTAGGTGGCCTGGAGGAGTTGTCGTGGCCGCGGTCACTGCCGCTGCCTTGCCTGCCACGGCCGCGGTCACCACTGCTGTCGCTATTTTTGTTGTTGAAGCGCCCACGACCGACTGCATTTGCAGACGACTGGGAGGATGCACCACGAAGATTCATGCGGGTTTCGAAGCTCAGGAGTTGCGAGTACAGCTCCAGGACCTTGACTAGAGCACATGGCCGACACCACGGGGTCGAACTCCTCATCGAGTCCAGCAAGGATGTGGGACACAACATCCTCTTCATGCACCTTCTTTCCTGAAGCAACGAGTTCATCACAGAGAGTTCTGACCTTACCAACGTACTCAGTGATCGTGGAGTTTCCCTTCTGAAGGTTGGAAAGGGCGATCCTGACGTTCACAGTTTGTGCTCTCGTTTGCGATGTGAGCATCCCCTGCACGGTATTCCACAGCTCTGCTGCGGTGTGGCAAGTTGCCACCTGGACGGCCATCTCGCGCAGTAGCGTGGTCAGCAGATATGAGAATACCTGCTGATCGCGCGCATACCACACGCCAAACTCCAGGTTGGGGGCCTGAGACTTGGTCTTCCCGTCGGCGCCGGTGACCTCAATGGTCATGGGTGGCACCACTTGCTCGACGTCGAGGAACGCCGCCATCTGCGCTCCCCGGATGGCCGAGAGCACGGTGGCGCGCCATAGCGGCTCGTTCCCTCTCGTAAGTTTCTCGGTTGCGATGTGTGCAAACGGAGACGAGGGGAAGGAGTTCGCGGAGGAGCTTGCCATGGATGACATGAAAGAAAAGAAGATTGGAAGCGTATGCATCTGTGCAGGGACGCGTGCGTGTTAAATAGGGAGATCCAGATTACAATTGGTGCAGGTTGTTGTGGTGGCTTGACCCCTCATCCAAGACTATACAAGATGAGGATCTCCAACTAACAACAACCTGCCTAAGGATTACAACGCACCCACACATGTATACACCATCCTGACATATGTCAGGCTACAACTACAATTAGTTTTATTTAACAGTATAAAGCTTGGTACGTACACATGAGCATTTTAGCTTGAACCATACATGATTAGGATGAAGACTATGAATTAATGATGAAGGGGTAGGTGGCTTGATGATAGAGGATATGCATGCATGTGTTGGCAAATACACTAGTGAATCAATCACACGTCTAAGAGAGGAAGAGAAGCAAAGCTTGGGTTGACTCATTTCAACTCGTACATACATGCATGTATAATCATGAGAGAGGCAACGTGGCCTGGTCCTAGATGGAGCAAGGCTGTGCTGGCAGCACCCAGATATTTAGGACAAATAAATTGCTACGTGGAGATTTTGTATAGTGGTCAGGTTTGTTTGGCCTTTGCACAAGAAAAAGGGGCACAGCTCGAAGGGTCAAGGGGCAAGGGTCAAAGGCCATTGCGGCTTGATCTTTTACCCTGGTACTCCACCTAGACCAATGAATGCATGCCACACAATAGGTAGAGTCCAGATGATCGTTTGCTTTAAGATCAGCTCGGCTGAGTCACTCTGGACTCACCATCTATAAATAGCTACTGGTGCTCGCTTTGCACATCCTCGTCACCGAGAGTGAGAGCGTGAAAGAGAGGAGAAAGATTCAAAGAAGTGCATGGCGTGTGAAGGAAAGAAAGAGAGGCGGAGAGACCAACAAAGAATGCTTTCATGCGTAATGAAGGAGAGCGTGCCTGGTCGATCAGTTAGGATAATACTGATATAAAGGTTTATGGCATCGCTGTATCAAGGCAAGTAGCTGCTTTGCTAAACTCCCTGATCTCGCCTTATTGTTGTCTTCCTAGATATTTGATTATATTGTTGCACCTTGAATCTTATTGATCCTCCGTTGATTCTTGTTTCAATTGAGAGAGGGACATGTTGTCCTCGCAATCCGTTTATTAATGGAATCAATGTATTTTGAAGGAACTCATGAAAAGACATGAGCTATTGTTTTGAGTGATATCAGTAATATTGTCATTGATCCATTCACATAGCATACTCTATCCATCTATATTGGTATCATGACGGCAAACGTATTGTACCGGTCACAGTTCAGGTATGGGACTGTCTGGGTTCTCCGCTAGAAACGACCCTTGTTCGGGACCGTGTCGATGATGGATCCGTAGGAGCGACCAACATTAGTAGGTCAAGGTGTTCAGGTCTTAGTGGGCACAAGAGCTCTGCTCTACTAGCGCCTGTGTGGTTCTAGACGAGATTGTCGACGTTAGAGTACCCCTCTTAAGAATGTATAAGTGTGAAATTTCACCTCTGTGACTCCCGGGTTGGGAAGCTTCGGTCATGTGTGACACCAATAAATTCCTTGGTGTTTTCATTAAATCCAGTTATTGTTCTTTTGTCCATTTACACTAAAATATGTTCTAATGTTTATTACCTGTTTTATCCTCTGGATTCACTTTATCTATTGATTTACACCATCATACCATTATTGCTCCTTGTTGAATAGTTAAGTATCTGCTTGCTGAGTATGACTTGTCCTACTCACCCTTGCTTCCTCTGTTTTTAGATGCAGATGATGTAACTTAAGCATGTCCAGAAGATGTCGTCATTCAAAATTAGGTCGGATCAGTGGATGGGAAGCGACTATATAATGATTTATTTGAGATGTTTGTAAATGTAAAGAATTTAGTAAGGTTAATATATGAGCTTTTATGATCCATTGCCGGTTTATGCCTGTTTAATCACACCTTGCGTGACTATAGGCCTTTGGTCTATATGCGCGCGGCGGCTGTCTCGCCTAGGTCTGGTCTCGGGGCATGACAATACTCCCTCCGTTCACAAATATAAGATTTTTTAACTTTTTTCTGAGACGGATATATATAGACATGTTTTAGTATATTTGCTATTTTGTTCACTCATTTCAGTCCGTATGTCGTTTATATTGAAATATCCAGACCATCTTATATTTGTGAACGGAGGGAGTACATTATAAGGCCATTTAGATGGTCAGTAGCAATTTTTTCGCATAGTACCATCATGCTCACCAATTGGCCAAAGTAACACTAAAAGTTTCAATATGACTTTCACATACAAGATATTGCAATGTGAAAAGTACTACACGTGTCATATGAAGGGAAATATTATGGTTGGACTTACTCCAGCAAAATACAATGTCCATCCTTAACCGACAAGTCAGCTATTTTCCTGAATGCCCCAGGCGGACGTAGAGCCTTGTCCTCTCCAGGTAACTTTTGTGCTTTTGGCCATAGACGTACTTCAGTGCAAACAACATGCAGAATAGAGTTTGGTCGCACGTTTTGCATGACCAAGTAGATGTTATCCTGAAGTTCTTTTCCATAGCCAAACAATTTAATTTTTTCAGATGGTCTAAATTCTGCTTGGAGTAAAGTTAAGCTTCATAAAGTAACTATTGCTGGCCTTCTAAACTAGAAAAATAAACAGGACAGAAATAGGATAATGAATGACTACTAGCCTACTTTCTTGGAAGCTTTTGATTTTACTGATAGTGGAGTTTCCTCGGCGTTGACGAGAAGTTTTCACTCCTTTTTCCTCCCAAAGTCATTACTATAAAAGTCATTGACACATGACGGCAAAGCAGCTCCTTGCAACTCAGCAGCACGTTTATTTTCATGGGGGTACCACTTAGCTTTTGGTATATGGAAATTTGTAATCTCATTACCGTGTGAAAGTTGATAAAGCTTATTAGGAATGAAGTCAGCAAACAAAAGACAAGAATAACGTTCATTAGGTGAGCTACACATGATAAGTTGATAACTAAAGCCCCAGAAATACACTTGCTAAATAAAGCTAAGAACAAGAGTGTAAACATGTGAGTCATAAGGAGCCAAGCCTCACAAAGAGAATCTAATGTTCTCGACTGGGAAAACTGATAGAAAATGCATCTGACCAGAATTACAATCTGAACTCGAAAATTTAAAGTTCCAGAGTAGTATTTCGTCCCTGTAGCATACGAGCAACTGTAACAAGCTACTATTGATCTCCAAAATAAGCAGGAAATTCATCTTATATTACATAAGGTCGTAGAACAGTAGATTAAGAAGCCCAGTTAAAGAAACAAAAGTCCAGCAAAAATCGTTACAGAAATACTTCCCCAGGACAACAGAACTGCTGGTCGCTCACTTGACTATACATTAACGATGAAGAATTGAAGACAAACTGATATGGCACACTATTTCAGTTGAATTATTTGAAATGATCTGACACCCAATTTTAAAAAACATGTCACCCCATGTGCAATAATTATCACCATGATGAAATAAGCATATAAAGACTACGAGATTCATCAGATACAAGTTAATTAATCCAAAACAAGATCATAGATGTGGAATGATATGGTAAGGAAGGAGAGACTCGTACGTGCCCAGCTTTGGCTTCATGGTCTGCAACTTCTGATAAAGAACAGAATGGACCACCTATATACCCATTGAAGAACGCTTTTAAGTATGAGATTTAGCTTGTTGTGACATCTTCCTGTTGGAATAAAATTTGTCACTGTAAATGTTGAATTGGCCATCCAATGTAATTGCTTGGTTGTTATAGCCAAAATTTTCCGCTGTTGCAGTCTTCATTGACTGACTAACAATCAGCGCACGAGCATAAAAGCGGAGGTGGTCCCCATTCTTCTCATCTAAAAACTCAAAATACATCGTCTGGTCGCCTTTCAGGTCCACACTGGGATCCCAAACTATGTTGTCCAACCAAGATCCTACCAACAGTTCCTTGTTCAGAAGAGAGAGGTTGCTTAAACACTTCGCTGTATTGATTTCAATTGTGCCGTTTATGTTATTTGGTTCCGCATGGTCTAAGTCATTATTCTCCTGAGGACTGAGGAGTCTCCTTTATCAATGGAGGCAACTATTCTCAAGGGAATGGTAACTAACTGAAGCAGGCATTTCTCTACAGCAAGAAAGGCTCTGTTATATTACTTATTACTGGAGAACCATGATTTTTACTCTGGTAGATCACAACGCCTAGATAAACATAATCCTTAGCCACGTCTTCACTGTGAGCGTCAGAGCTCTCTTCAGATAGTAAGTGGCACGTGCTTTGCACGCCGGTGACATGCATGCTGACAATTCATGTTGGCATTTCATGAAGTATAAAATATGCGCAATAAATTTGTACCAAGTGATTGCAAAGTGGAGTATGCCTGGATACACTTTCTTCCGTCGTTTCCTTCTATATGTGTATATCATGAAAACAATTACGTCACGTTTTTCAATTATTTGATGTTGTTGTAGAAAGTTTCCTGAGAACTACCATGAGTTTTTTTAGAAAAAATATACTTTCTATGCGTATAGTTTTTGTTTTAGAGAGCACTCATTCAGACTATTCACACTCAGGCCTACCACGTCTTCCAAGATGGCTCACTTTAGGCTGGTCATAGTGGGGAGTAACTTAGACTAGTAACATGCACATGTTACTAGTCTATGTTACTACCTTCATAGTGGCGAGCAACATAAGTGTGATAACATATAAATCTTCATTTATTGCTTTGTAGACTCATTTTGCATTGGAAAGCGCTATGTGATGGTAACATATTAGGTTACTCTATTTGCATCTCTCTTCATTAATTACGTGACACATCATCTTCTTTGCTTATGTGGCATATATGTTACTACCTATGTTACTCCCACTATGACCAGCCTTACCAATCTGAGCCGCCCCATAAATGCCTAGCATTCTGGGACAATGTTGCTGCAACACGTTATGCATCTCTTAAAAAAGTCTAGGCATCTCTCGAACTCTCTCGTCTCTTCTGTCCGTCTCCCTCCCGTCTCCTGTTCTAGTATGTTTTACTCCCTCCGTTTCTAAATATAAGTCTTTGGAGACATTCCTCTATGGACCACATCGGAGTAAAATGAATGAACTATACTCTAAAATGCATCTATATACATCTGTATGTGGTCCATAGTGAAATCTCTACAAAGACTTATATTTAGGAACGGAGGGAGTAGATCCGACGCATAGGTTATTCATACCTTCTCTACTATGGCCATCGCTCCTCACCTTGACGATGTCATCTGGCGCCACTCGATAGACTATGGCTTTGCAGGCCTCCCAGGCAGCCATCTCCGGCCTCCTCCGAGCCACCTGGCCGTGGCCAGCAGATGTCGTGGTTCAACATTGCGACGGTCTTAGAGGAGGGAGATGTGAGCGTGTGCTGAAACGGACGACCGAGCCAGCTGATTTTTTTGCTTGTGTGATGGTAGAGGGAAATAAAGTTTCAGCAACAGAGCTGGGTGCCGCCGAATGGATCCTGAGGTAGCGCGCCAAAACAAATGTGGTATGATTATTTATTTGTTCAGACGGAGGATAACACGGGCGAGGCTGAGAGTGACAACTGAGAACACTACGATGGAGGAAGAAATGTTGTTGGCCACGGGGAGGGAAGGCCGCGGACCAGGGGGGGAGGCCAGCGTGTGATGGGAGAGCGAGATAGGTGCACTTTTCAGCCGTTGGATGCCGAAATCGACGGCTCACATTGTAGGGATTTGCCACATATTGACCGTTGGATATGCAGATCGGATGGTCTGCATTCAAAATTATTCCCACACTATAGAATGGTATAGATATGGATATCACACCTTTTTTTTTGACAAAATCACACAGCTTATTAAAGAAGGCCGACTTTCACTTGCTGGTGAATTGCCCTAAATAATTCTACGATTTTACCAGTCTTTGTGCTCAAGTGGAGAAACATCAAGACAAACTGGAGCTTGTTGAGTAGTAGGAGTATTAGGGAAATCTTTGTGCGCATCCTTCATTGGTTGTTCAGAAAGACACGAGTAGGGATGTACGTATAATACTTCCTGAGAATTCATACTAGTTTATGAAGTATCTGTTCAGGAAGACACTTGGTGATGTATAATACTACTTCACAGAAAGACACTAGTACGTTCAGTGACAGTCATTACAGCAGTACTGTATATAACACGACCCTAGCGAACAGTGATCGGTCGCATCTCCAGGACAACGTCGGAGCGGCCACTAGTAGAAAACGGAGCTTTAGCGCCGGTTCGTAAGGGCCTTTAGTGCCGGTTCCATAACCGGCACTAAAGTGTGGGCACTAAAGGTCCCCCCCCTTTAGTACCGGTTCGGCACGAACCAGCGCTAAAGTGCCACCACGTGGCGTGAGCTCGCGCCCTGGTATGGGGGACCTTTAGTACTGGTTGGTGTTACCAACCGGTACTAAAGGTTTTTTTTTGAATTTTTTTTTGAAAATTTTGGAAAAAAAAAATTGATTTTTTTTCGATTTTTAATTTTTGTGAATTATTTTGATGATTTATTCTCTAATCACCTCTCTTAACTGCTCAAGTGTGGATCACTCATTCCAAATCATCTAACTTCCCGACCGGTCACCCATCCCTCTCACTACTCTAGCCCAAGCACGCTTAACTTTTGGGTTCTATTCTCCTTCGTTTCCGAGTCTGCACTTGTTGTTTTCTTGACAATAGTAGGATGTCAATCCTATTAACCCTCAGGAGTTTAGCTTGAGCATGAAGTCACACATTTCACCGTTTGAGTTTGAAACTATTATTCTAAAAAACAGCAATTATTTAGTAACGCTAATATTTCTTGAATAAGTTTGACCATAGTTTGACCACAGTTTGACCATAGTTTGACCAGATTTGACAAAAATTCAAAAAATTGAAATAATTATTTAGTAGCACTAATACTCTTGAATAATTATGTAGTAACATTAATACTTCTTGAATAAGTAGTTTGACCAGATTTAACCAATTTTTTTTAAAAAAACTAAAATTTGACCATATCTTTTTTTCCTTTTGGAATTTAAGGATTCTAAAAAATTCCAAACAGGCCGTAGGCGGTCTCCATCGAATGCGGATTTTCGTGCTGAATTTTTTGATATATTATATGTTTTTTTCCGACATCATATGCAAAAGTTATAGCCGTTTTACATTTTTCCTACACTTTTTGCAAAACATGTCCAAATTGTAGTTTTCAAATTTTCCTACCTAGTAGATGTAGTAATATAACTACCTCTCGAAGGATTTTATTTTTTGAAGTTTTTATCATTTTCTTTTGATTTTTTCAGAACCGAAATGGCGACACACGGGGGGGGGGGGGTAGAGTTTGAAAATTGCCCTATAGTGCCGGTTTGTGTCACAAACCGGTACTATAGGTCAGACCCCTTTAGTACCGGTTCGTGGTGGGGCCTCAGCCTGACGCCAGCCTGCCACCACCCCTTTAGTACCGGTTCGTGCCACGAACCGGTACTAAAGGTTCAACACGAACCGGCATTAATGCAAATCCGTTCGAACCGGCACTAATGGTACCATTAGTACCGGGCCAAAATCAAACCGGCACTAATGTGCTTCACGTTTGACCCTTTTTCTACTAGTGGGCGGACGGCGACCGGCGCTGGCGGGTCCTCCGCGATCCGGCGACGGCGGCGGAGCCAGCAGCAGACGGCAGTGGTGACCACGAGGACGACGACCGCCGCGGCCGCCACGACCCACAACGCCACGGCGACGCGACGGAGGCGGCTCTGCGGCGGTGTCGCTGGTGGCGGCGGCGGCGGGGGTGGGATCGCGTGGCGAACCTCGCAGGACTGGCCGTCTTCGTCGGACGTCGGCGCCCGCGGCGGGGGTGGAGGTACCGCCTGGTGGACGTCGGCAGCGGCGGCGGCGGTTGTCGGCGGCGGCGGAACGATACGGGTGGCGGTCGCCGCGCCGGCGGCGGCGGACGCCAGGACGAAGAGGAGCACGAGCTTGTAGTTAAAGAGGCTCATTCTCGCCATGTGTGCAGGGGCGCCCGGCCCGGCACCCTCTTCTTATAGAGAGGGTTCGCCGGCGTACGTAGCTTGATGGCTTCAACTGTAGCCCTTGCTGGATGGCTGTAAAATGCACTCCCACTCATGTATAGTTTTGTTCAAAAAAATTACATCATTTCCACCAATTCTTTTGACATGATGTCTCTATATTTCAGCACCATTTTCAAATGTCTCAAGTATATATTGTATATGCCAATCCACAAAATCAACCCAATAAGCTGCACAAGTATCCATAGACTTGACAATCTACAATTGATAGGTACTCCCTCCATTCCTAAATGTAAGTCTTTGTAAAGATTCCACTATAAACCGCATACAGATGTATATAGATGCATTTAAGTTTAGATTCATTCATTTTGCTCCGTATGTAGTCCACCTAGTGCAATCTCTACAAAGACTTATATTTAGGAACGGAGGGAGTACAATATGAATTTAGATTTCAAGCATAAGGCGAGTCATGTCTCACAAGTTGAGCCCTCATCTTCCGCAAAAAAGAGAGAGGAACAAAGAAGTTGAGCCCTCATCTTACTACACACAAGACAAGATCACGAATTCAGTCCAAAATCATCAATTTCATGAAGATCAGTACACACACAACAAATCACAAAATGACTTGCTATACTCTTTTTCTCTTCCTCAGCGTGATCTTTTGTGCGGCCTTCGCAACAACTATCGGTGAAGAAGTGGGAATCCTTGTTACCAAATAAAGTTAACATACACGTGCACAAACAAGTCAGGTCAATGTAACTTTGTTCAAGTTGGAGATTGATGACCTTTTTCTGAACCTTGGCGTGAAAACCGGCAAATAAATTGGTAGCCACCAGTTACCACAACCGTAAAAACCCAACAGCTGCCCAACACGGGTAGACATGAGATCAGGGGCACTACACGGAATATGGGAGCAGTGTTGAAAAGAAGAGACTAGCAGCTGCCCAAGACGGTTGGCCACAAGACAAGTGTTGAGGGCACTACTCGGAACATGGGAGCAGTGCTACAAAGAGAAACTTCAACAACTGACTCATGCAACCATTGTTTAAACGGGATAATCCTGTATATTCCAAGAAAATCACTCTGAACTTATCACTAATGAGTAATAATGCAAAAGATTGCAAATTTCTTTGTGTATTTTTTTCGTAAGAAATGGACCATTGAAGGGAAGGTAATGAAGCTATACATGAAAAAAAAACTATGAAGATCAAAATAAGCCAACTAAACACGTCAAAGAGGATCCAGAGGAGAAGACGGTGTCTGGTACGAGCTAGATGCATGGACCCTTCACGGGGAATTTACGGGGTGATTAGGTCCTGATTGATTGGAATTAAATTAAGTGAGGCGGGCCCACACCTGAAAATCCGGGGGGCCAATTAGATGAGGGCAC